>NC_053410.1:9843057-10443057 GCF_016859285.1 Xiphias gladius | reverse complement strand
TATAGGACCTTCTTCGGTATGTATATAAATTAATTAATTCTATACAGCTTTTTTCCTCTTACTGTTACAGTCACTGGAGAATCAGAAAATTCAATTTTTATCACAACTTATTAAAAGGAGAGTTTAAATGTTTAGAATTTTTATTGTGCTTTATTAATCTGGATTTTCTTTGTGGATTTCAGAGGGCAGAGTGTTCCTGCAGACCACTGGGATGTACTGAAGGTGGGGTGGAAGGATGGACGGTTGAATGGACGGACGGATGGATGGAAGAATGGAGCGATGAAAATTCCTCATTTATGAGAAATACAATCGACAGGCATGCGGAGCCGCGCGGTGGCATCCGAGATACACATCTCCACCTCCTCAAGAGGGCTCCCCTACATTTCAAGGGTGACATTTGAACTTTTCCATTATTCTCTTGTTTTAATTTATTGCATTTATGACTGAATCTTGGCTGTAGTGGGAACAGTACTTTATTCTGATGATGTGTTTGAGTGTGTTTCTTTCAATCAAGGTTTTTAGATCCTAGATGAAGATGACCATAGTTGTTTTTTGTCAGTGCTGTTTATCTGGACAAGTGCTGAATAATCCTTGTTACAGAGTTGTGTACATATATATAGTCATCATTTTTGTTATTATTATTATCAAAAAACATAATGGCATGTTGTACAGTCAGTAAATGACTTGTATTGTGTATGTTATGCAGTAGTGCAGTTTGACAATACGAACAATACAAATCCTTTTTATTAAATTGTGTTAGTGCTTTTCTTTTTTCACGTCTCTGAATTCCTCATTTGTTTAATTGTTTTTTACGTGAATAGTGTTCTTGATTTCTCTGAAATACATTGCACCTTTCTGGAATGTGGATTTTATTATAGTTTATTTGTTCTTTTTTGTGACAAACAAAATAGTTCTGCAGTCATTGATACAGTAAACCCTAGAGATTTGTTTTATGTTTATGGAGGAAGGGGAGGTCCTTGTGCTTGCATGTCTATACATATATGAGGGTGTGGGGAGTGGTGTGACATTGATTCTTGCTCCATCTCCAAAAACATGCACGTAAGTATTGACAGACAGACAGGAAGGTGCTGAGCAGGGTCACTTGTAAACTGTCCTTTAGAGAAACATGTTGACGATGCACTACCACTTTGTGGCTGTTCTCATTTTTATCATGTTTCCTCCGGGGATGGAGGAGGTTGACAAAGTTTAAAAGCGAAACTTGCATCAATAAACAGTTCATAGCATATTTCTGGTAAATTTGTACAAAGATAAAAAAAGAGACAAAGAATGATGTAAAAAAACCAAACATTTTTGCTATATGAACATTTGGGGCTATTATGATCTTTGCCTGCCAAATATTACGATTGCAGGAAATGAAATTATATCTAATTAAACTAATGAATAATATCTTTTGGCTCATTTTGGATTGAAGCACTGTAAATGTCTGGTAACATAAATCAATTGTAGCTCAATGTGAATGGGATGAAGTGTTCTCGTATATATATCAGAGGTATTTGAAAGCATCAAACCTGAGGTCAGTGCTGTTCTAGGCCAGTAAAAGCAAAGAGTATGTGGCTGTAGGAATGCAAATCCACACCTCTACTACTGCAGAGGGTAAAAAATTATGTTAGTGGTCAATGATCAAAATGCTGTTGATCATATTTGAACGGATCATTTCCCCTAGGAGAGACGACAGATGTTCAGGATGCTCACTGGCACGCAATATAAAGTTTTCCTAAGTCCTAAACAATATATCTCATATTGTTCTGATTCCATTTGTTGGGCCAAAAAAAATCTTTGCGGTAGGCCAGATTTTGCTCGTGCAACCTTGTCTAAATGTGCGGTGTGCCATTTCCTGGACCCAGGCAGATAAGCTGTGATGCAGGACTAAAACAATACCTCTGTTACAAGCAGTTCTTCCTGAATACAGAGTGGGTGACAAGTAACTAGCAATGATTCACATAAATGAATGTGCGAATGAGTCATCAGCTTTTCAGATGACCACCTCAGAAGCTGTCTTGACTAAAAAGGTTTGTGACTTCATTCAGCACCGCTCTACTCTTTCACACTCCCTTGTATCTCTCTCTCTCTCTCACACACACACACACACATCCCTCACAATTCACCGAGTAGCATTGTCCTGCTGAGAGATGTGTAATGGAAAAGATAAATGGAGGATAAAGCTAAGGTGACAGGACTAAGCGTGCATGTGCGTAAGTGTATTTGCATGTGTGTGTGTTTCTATGTGTGTGTGCCTGTTTGTGTGTACTGCACAACAGACCAGCAAACCATCTGCTCATCTCCTCTTAATGAACAAAGCAAACAGCAGGAGTCAAGGCTGTCTCCAAATCTGGAGTCTCTTTATTGGTAAGCACACACAAACACACACATACACGTACACACATCTTTGCGCTATTTAATCTGATTATCTTTGATTGAGAACAGGGGCAAAGCAACCTTTTTAGACCTCACTCCTACATCAGTGACAGAGAAGGTCTGAAACACAATTAGCAAGCTGTTCCTGAGCTCTGCTTTGCAGTCACATCTGACCACCGGCAGCCAAATAGACCTAATGGGTGGGAACTAACCAATGGGAACTAACACGCTACTGCATCCGTGGATGATGGGGAAATGCAACACTAATAGACAGATGTTCGGCATATCTTTTCAAATGCACTTGGAGGCAACATAAACATTGGATCAACTGGCTGAGGAGCAATCGCAGCCAGGCACGAAGGTATACACTGTTTGATGTGAATAAATCTGGCAGCCTGTGGTGTAAGACAAAGCAGGGCCTCTGCAAAAGGAAGTCTGGACCTTGACAAGGTATGACACTTTGTGCATAAGGCCAGGGTACCATAAGAAAAAGTCATTAATCTGGACTTTGTGCAGTCACATCCTGCTCAAGGCCCCAAGGACAATTAACACTGTTACCCCTCAGTCAGAAAGCTGACCACATGGCTTCAAGACATGACACACTCCCTGTGCTGCTTGTATGAATATCCTACCCATAAACAAACGTTACATATTGACCAAGAGGTCATAGATGACGAAGCTAAAGATCAAACATGATTAAACTGGTGCTCCAGGGCCTGGGAATGCCGTGTCTGAGCTGCAGAAGCGACTAGCAGGGTGGCGTCGAGGATAAGGAGGCTGCCCTTCAACAGGAGTTACATCCGGCCATAGCACCTGCCCTGCTGAAACGCCTGTGAGCAAGACACTACATCCCAGCTGCAGGGCTGCTGCGGTCGTTAGATCAGCGGTTCTGAACCTGGAGTATGGACCTCTTAGTGGTCACCAGGCAGACAACGTGTACAGATGAACCTGCTCTCATCGCTGTGTGGATGCACTTGTATGCGTTGTATACAAGGAACCGCAATCTGTCATAAAACATTTCTACAGGTTTGCTTAAAATAGTTACCTCATGGTTTTATTCTTACTGTATTAATATATTTTTTTAATTTTCGGGGCTTCTGTTAATCTTTTCTCTTATGTATGTATTATTAGTAGTATAACATTTACTCAGCTACTGTACTTAAGTACAACCTTGAGGTACCTTTTTCTGCTACTTTGCACTTCTACTCCACTAACTTTATTTGATAACTTCACTTACTAGTTACTCTGCAGATTCAGACTGATAATACAAAATATTATAGAAAAAATGTAATCAACAAATAAATTATGATCATATCAATTAGACTTTATTGAGAATTATTTTATTTGTTCTTTGTTTAACATTTATTTAACCAGGAAAAGTCTCATCGAGATTAAAAATCTCTTCTACAAGAGCGTCCTGGCCAAGACAGGCAGCAGCACACTTAACAGGGTCTGGAGACATACATATAACACTTTACACTGAAAATAAAGAATTAATTACAGAATCATTAAATATCAAAAATATCATAAAATATTCATCACAAGTCATCAACACCAGGAATCAAACAGGGGCAATATGAATTAGTCAAAACACTTACAGCTACTTGCTGCCTCCAAGTCATTTAAAATTACTTTAAATGACTTTAAATTTAAATCCCCTTTCCTCTATTTTTCATCTATTTATATATTAGTATGTAAAGTATGGATTTTAATGTAAAGTAATTAAAGTAATGTCATCGCCAATTATAATCTAATAATATTATATACAGAACATGGGCCATTCTGCAAAATGAGTGCTTTTACTTTTGGTACTTTAAGTATATTTTGGTGCTAAGACTTTTGCTAAGACTTATTTAAATCTTTAAATGCATGACTTTCATGCATTTAAGAAAGTCATGTCAGGATCTGAGCAGGCCTTCTTCCACCACTGATTACTAGTGGTAGTAGCCGTTTATCGCTGCAGATTCATTTTTCTATTTTTGTTATTTTGTATTTTATCAGTTAGTTTTTATCTCGTACTTAAGACCTTTTTTTTATTCTAACACATTAGTGGAATTAAACTCTTAAATAAATGGTGAAGGAAAAATGTAAATGGTTTTATTATTTAGTTGCATGCCTTCAGCAACCGATCGCATAAATAAATTACCGATATTCATTCTCTGATTGTTGGTCAGTAGCGACCTTTCGTGGATCGAACTATGTTGCTCATGTGCGTTTACCAGTAAAAATATCTAGGGAGCCTCGCCTCGTCCTCAACAAAGAGCCAACAGCGCCCTCCATAGAGTTTTTTTTACTGTCTTCAGCTGACTGAGAAAAAACACATTTTGGGCTTGTCGGGCTTCCGTAGGACATTACCTTTACCCCTGCCCCCCCACCCCCACCCCCCCACCCCCTCACAGCATGGATCCTCTCTCCAACTTTATTTCGGTGTTGTACTGTTAGTTGTGTGTTGCCTTCGGATTAACGGTCTTGTTCTGGATTCCGTAGCTCAACTAGACACCATGTTTACCACCACCGGCTCCCGGGGCCTCTGTAAGTGCACCCAATCCGCCATTGAACCAGCGTCGGAATGTCGCAGTCCTCTCTCCAACGGTAGCGGCTAGCTCAGCTATGTGATGTTAGCATTGCGCTGTCATTCATTTACTCAGAGGCTGCCTCTGTCTCTTACAGCTGCGTGTGGTTAATTAATTACCTGCGCTTTGCTTTTCCATTCAGTCGGTTTACTCAGCCAAGGGGACGTCGTTAAAAATAATCGAAGTCTGCGGAAAGGGCAACCTCTGAATATCCAGCTAAATCCGTTATTGCGGGTGGGGTGGGTGGAAAGGTGTCTGAGCCGCCTCTTGTACAAAATATCTACCATCAGCAAAACTCTTGACTTACATTAAAAACATCTAAACATATGAAAAGTGTTACTACAACAGTCTTACTTCTTTCTTCTGTTCCTAAGTGGTGGAGGCAGTATTCAGCTCCTTGACTTAAGCAGAAGTACTAATACTACTATTTAAAAGATTCCATTACAATTAAAAGTTCTATATTTAAAATTAAGTACAAGTATGTAAGTATAAGTATATAAGTATAGGGAAAATGTACTTAAAGTATTTAAAGTAAAAGTACTCAAAGCAGACCATACCATTATACAATAATTATTAAATTATTAATACTGATGAAGCAGCATTTTATTGTTATTGTTGATTGAGGTGGAGCTTATTGTGAATATTCTATACAGGACTTCAGCTAATGATTGTTTTTCATTATGGTTTGATCTGCTGATTATTTTCTCAATTAAATTGTAGACATGTGATTTTAGAACTGCACTGATTACTCACTTGATCGATGAGTCGATCGACAGAAAGTTAATCGGCAGATATTTTGAGACTAGATTCATCATTTCGTTTCATTTTTTTTTTTTAATTTTAGCAAGAATGGAAAACATTCTCAAGTTTCAGCTTCTCAAATGTGAGGATTTGATGCTTTGTTTTTATAAAAAAAAATAGAAAACCGGATATCTTTGGCTTTTGGACTGTTGGTTGAACAAAACTACTCACCTGAAGATGGCACCTTGGCCATTTTATAGACTATTGGATTAATCAAGAAAATAATGAGCACATTAATCAATAATGAAAATAATCATTACTTACAGCCCAACTTAGTTTGTTGAACTTCAGAAAAATGCCATAACAATTACTTGGAGTCTAATGTTTTATTCAACCAATAGTCCAAACTTCAAAATTATTACAAATAAATTAAATAATTTTAATTTATTTGTAATAAATTAAAAATAATTCAAAGAATTAAAAGGAAAGCAGCAAATCCTTACATCCGCGAAGCTGGATCCATGAAATATTTTGCATTTTTACTACAATTACGATTATCAAAATAAATCCTCAACATCTGTCAATCGACTAATTGATTAATCAACTAATCATTTCAGTTTTACTTGTATATACTGCTTTGTCATTTCATTTATAACAAAGCATCATATTTTATAAATGCTCCATATGTTTTGTATGTAAAATCTTAATTTGTACAGTTAACTTGAAACTAAAATTGTCACATGTTGTTGAGTAAAAAGGACATGAAAAAAAAAAGACTCAAGTGATGTACAAATAACTCAAATTTGTACTTAAGTACAGTACTTGAGTAAACATAATTACTTTCCACCCCTGGTGTTCTGCACAGATAAGGCCCCTCTGTCTAAAGGACTCCTTCTGGTTCTCAATGGGCTGACTGTGATGCTAACCCTGCTGCCACAGTACCAGGAGCTGTTTGTATACAGCGTACAGGCTGTCACGCAGCAGCACCAGGTATGTCTCCTGTGTCTGTCTGTGTGTTAGTGAGTGAAACAGACGTGAGAGACTTAAAACCAGCACCCAGTATCTCCAGGTGTGCATGTGTGTCCCTGGGTGCCACGTTCTTCTACTTTGTGTGAAACTGTCCTGTTTCGGGCACCAGTAGACATAAGCTTTTACAACGTTGTTATTACTGGCATATTGTTCAATGAAAGTTCATTATTGACCATGGGAACGACAAAATAATTTTAAGTCAAGGTCCATGTACTAGCTTCAACTGGATCTCAAGGTCTTCATCAGTGAATGACGTTTTGCACAGTTGTTATGTTGTTGACTCTGTTGTCATCACGTGACCAGTATAACCTAAGGAACTTTTATTACATGGTGACAGGTAAAAGCAGTGCAATCCGGTGTGATCTGCATAAGTGAAACAGACTATGTCAGCTGTTTGTGATGGCCAGAACAAAACCCGTCGCTGCATCGACCGGAAAAGGAGTCAGAGGTCATCAACCAGGAGAGAGTGTACGGCTGGAGAAAGCTCAAGCCCATTCACATCCGAGGCCAAAGACAATCTTTAATGACAGACAGGAAGTATGCTCTGACTCCCATATAGTGTTTCACCCCCACACTTGTTATCACGTGAACTAAGCTCCCTACTTACGCCACACGATGACACCTGAACCAGTTCCAATCGCTGATGAAGACCGTGAGATGTGGTTGAAAGCTCTGAAAAAACTACTAAGTGGACCCTGACTTAATATTATTTAGTCAAACTGGGTCTGATATGTGAGATAGGGCATAACATTGCATCATATTTGGGTTATACATACTGTGTTATTCAGAAAAGGCATTATTACAAAAAGTCATAATGTTGTGCATCTATAATGTGTATGTGGAATTCTGTTCTCCCTCGTGCTGTAGGTGTGGAGGTTGTTGTGTGGCAGGCTGGTCTGTCTAGACGTGAAGGATTCCTTTTGTAGCAGCCTGCTCATTTACAACTTCCGAATCTTTGAAAGGAGGTTTGGCACCAGGAAGTTTGCTGTAAGTGCCAAATCCACTGATAGATGAATACATACATGGATATACAGAGGACAAATTTTTAAGCTTGCTCATGTTATTAGTTGAACTCCATTGTCCCAGAATCTGAACTAGATTGATTTAATCTGTTAAATTGCTCACGCTGGGTTTGCCTGTGGGTTGATTCCTCTCCAGTTACTTTCACAAACCAAAGCAAGATGTTAAGATCTTTCGTAACAGGATTATAAGTATGATCCTCAATCAGAATGAATGTGAGGTTAACCAGTGAGCAACTTCATCTTTTAGGGAAGATGATACTTCCTCATCTGGCACAAAGCAGTTCTCACTAACTCGCTGCATAACCGACATTTGACACTGACTTTTTGTTAGTTAAAATCATGAAATGTACAAAGACATTGACAAGACTTTCTAGGTATGTATTGTTCTAAAAATCATATATGGTGCTCTTCTTAATTGCAGTCCTTCCTGTTGGGCACTTGGTGTCTGTCTGTGTTGATGGACTTCCTGTTGGCCCAGGCTTTCCAGTTTCTGTTTGACTATGAGGTTGAGGAACTGCCTGCAGGACTGTAAGTGGCTTGGTCGCTGTAGTAGCCACAGAATATGCTGAGCTCCACTTATGAATATACTGCATTTCTGAAAAGGGAATATTCTTTGTCACTCTTGTGTCCTCTCCTGCAATTCAAAAAAAAAAATCTGTGTATTAAGTTAGGTTTATGATGTGTTAAAGCAATGTTTAAACTGTGTGTCACTTAAGTAGGAAATCTTTATTTTTCACCTCCATCATGTAAGCCTTAGGCAGTATCCATTTTTAAATTTCCTAATCCCCTCCCCACATTATATTTGGGTGTACGGCATTTAAATGGTGCTGCAGCATATTATTCACTGCCACAGAAGGAGGGAAATAAAAATTGCTTTGAGACTATTTTGAGTAATAAGTTATTATTCAGAGAAAGTGAGAAAGTAAAGTAACTAGTTCCAAAAGCCAAACACCCCAAACCCAAGATTGCCTGAAAAATTACCAGTGCTGCTCAATATCAATTTATTTTTATATTAATGTGTGGTGAATAGCTTTTTCTGTGATTTGTATTAAGCAGCATGAAACAAAACTGACAAGTTTGAAGTTCAAGTTTGAAATGCTCATTTTTGTTTCTCTCCCTGTCTCTATTCCTGCCTGTCATCTCCGTCCTTTTGACGTTTCCCTTTCTCCCCTCACAGGCTCGCTCCAGTCTTCTCTCTGTTTGTGCCTTTCTATCTGTCGATCCCCAGGATGCCAGTCACCCAAGTCCTGGGCCACATCCACATCACCAACAAGTCTCTGGTCTACATAGTAGGCTTGCAGGTTAGCCCATGTTCAGCTGGTGTGAGGATGTGTGTATCTGTTTTGCTAGGTCTCCTACTGTTTTTGAGTTGTCAAGAATAACTCTAACCAGTCTGATCTTCATTGTTTGTTTCTTTTCCTCTCTCCCCAAGCTGTTGACTTCCAGCCCTTTCATGTGGCTTCTTGCACTCAGTGGACTGGTTAGTAGCCAAATTCTTCTTGTAATTTACCGTGTATCTAGGAAGTGTAGCGGTGTTTAAAACCGCACTAAGTAATTTACAACCTGTAGGAGGTACGTGAGGTGTTTGTTGAGGGCGGTAGGACTCAGCAAACAGCTCATGTGTGAGCCAGAGAATCCAAACGATGTTCTAAATGGGGCTAAAAAGCTCTGCAAAGAGGCAGAGTTGTGTGTTTGGGCTATGAGTTAACATTTCTCATTTTTCATGCCCTTCAGTGTTAACAAAAAAAAATGTCACTACTATTAGAGCAACTGGGATTTGTGACGAACTTTTTTTTTTTTTTTTTGACATTTTATAAAAGAAACGATTAATCGAGAAAATAATAAGCAGATTAATCAATAATGAAAATAATCGTTCTTTGCTGCTCTAATTAACAGAGGTTTTAATATATCTGGATGTACCAGGATCAAGGTCCCCTTGCATCATGCCATGGAATACCTTGCAAAATTTGATCTGCATACAGTAAAGCTGATTTCCTTACTATATATACGTTTTATGTGCCTTTCAGATCTCAGGCGGGCTCTACCACTCCAATGTTCTCCAGTTACAGAAGCTCCTCTTCGTACCTGCCTGGGTGTCTCGTATTGGACGGTATATTTTGGAGCCACTCTTCTCAAGTGAGTCCAACCATTAGTGATCACATGCACAACTGCACAGTAACCAGTGTTGCAGGACCTGAAATAAAGTTTTCTCTCTCTGTCTAACTGTGGAATAACAATAATTTCCATTTTAGGCATTTGAACAGTGCTATAATAGGTTAACATACATATGCTAAATTCTCTTTGTTTTTTTTTCATTCTCCTGTATTGAAAAAAAACGTGGGGAAAAATAACATTTGAAATGATCAGCTGTCTTAAAGAGCCTCTCTGCTGGTGTAAGTTAGCCTATTTTCCATATTTACTTTGTCTTATGATATTTTTGTGGCCATTTGCTATACTTACACAATCATGCTAATGAGCTAAAGTAACTCATGTTCCCAATTTTGTAGACGCCAATCATTAGCAAACAGGATGTTACTTGACACTTGCAAAAAACAAATCATGTTTCACAGATGTGTTCATTGTAATCCAAGGAGGGGATTTATGGGTCAAAGATCTCATCATTAATAGTAGTATGAAAACATACGGTATTCATTAATAAAAGTAGTTTCCAGCTGACTGAAGATGTGCTTTTTCACATGAAAGCACACATTACTTTCTTCTCTCAAAACATTCACATAAAAGGGTGTTTATATTAAATGTCATGCCTTAACAAGCTGCACTGCCCACACACACACACGCACACAAACACAATTTTTAATGTCCTGCTTGATCATTTAAAGCCTTTCAGCTGTGAAAGAGTGTTTATCTGCCTCAAAATAGTCTGTGCTGAACAATTTGGCTTTGTACATTTTGTCCTGAAAACTTGAATGGAGCTAGTGTTAACAGTAAGCTGGTTTGGTATTTGCTATTTTTCTATGTCCAAAGGATAGGATATCATTGTGAAGTGCAGGACATCTAAAATATTTATTCTGTTTACAAGAAACAGATGCATATCTTGAATCCTTTCAACAACTCTGGAGGAACCATTCTTAAAAACAGAACTTTTCGTCGTCACCCTATGTTACTTTTTGCCTATTGATGTACAGATGTTTTAAACAGGATTATATGTTTTTTGTTTGCCTATTAATGTGTTGTTTACATCTTTGGTCACCAAGGCTCCCAACCAAGCAGTGAGACGCCTCTGGGGATGGGTGCCACGCTGGACATCCAGAGGCAGCAGAGGATGGACCTGCTCGACCAACAGCTGCTGCTGGCCCAATACAACGAGGCCAGGAGGAACGCCAGACACCAGCCGCAGGTAGATGGATGCACACACGGACTTACTGCCACAGCCTCACCCCAATGTCAGAACTTTATTCACGTCCAGCGACAGATGCCAGGGACTGCAGTTGTACCATCTGTACCATTTGTACATCATCTACATATGTACAAAGTGCTTGATTCTGCCTGCATGTCTGCGTGCCTGTGTGTGTGTGCAGGCTGGGTTGTTACAGTGGACCAGGTTGTTCCCCTCCCTGAGACACAGAGGACAGAACCGACCCCCGATACAGCCCCGCCCCCAGGCTCAGACACACCCATCCGCACAGTCACCACTATTGGACAACTCTCCTGTGGCAGAGGAGCAGGTGGGTGCACACCTCTGTGTTTCTGTATAGGTTTACACATGTGTACCTTGACACCAATAGGTAGTATTAGTTTACTTTCAGTAAATTCTAGATATTATTTCACAAATTTTATGACCTAGATGAATCAGAATCTTTATACACAGACAGCTGGCCCACCTACGGCATACTTTGTGCAAGACACCCTTATAAAAGACAGGTGGTGGTGATTTTTTTTTTTTCTTTTCTTTTTTTTCTCTTCGTGTCCCACAGGTTGCACGGTTGGTGGAAATGGGCTTTTCCAGGATTGACGCCCTCGAGGCCCTCAGAGCTTCAAACAACGACATCAACATGGCAACAAACTTCCTCTTGCAACACTGAGAGAGAGAAAGAGAGAGAGAGAGGGAGCTCAGTGAGAACAGGTGAATGAGGACAGAGAGAGAAAGCAGGAATAGAAGCAACCAAAGCAGAGAAGCAAAAAGCAAAATGGAGAGAAAATGTCGGTGAGAATGAAAGACAGTGAATAATGGAGAATAGGAGAGAAGACAAAAGAAATTTGTTGCTGTTGTGTCACTGCTCCCCTGAAGCAGTGTTAGGCTGACCCGACCTGAACTGAGCCCGATAGCAGGCTGATTAATGAAGAAGTGTGAAGCACAAAGTGGGAGACATTTAGGTCACAGCTTTCTGATGGTCATCGTAGTGTGAAACAGGCATCGTAGCTCAAGGCAGACAAGTTGGACCTCTAACTCCAAGGGGATCCCTATGAAACAAACTGGGCAGAGCTTTCCTCACAGTACATAGAGTCTTCAGTCCAGTGGGGGTAATAAAGAGTGGGAGATTTCTTTCGAAAAAGAACTGATAGTGAAGCACACAAATCAGCCGAAATCCCACACACACTCCACACGGGTACCACTAGCTATGTGAAATAGTTTTATATAACACACTGTCATGTACTACCATTCTACTTCCAAGATGGCTACTGTGTAACCAGCATCCTAGACCCTGATAACTGGTTAGAGATGATAAATATGACATAGAAGATAAAGAAAAAGATTCACTAGGTTTTAAAGAGAAGGATCAGAGAATATTATGTCATCTGTCTGGTTTTGGACAGATTTTTATTTTTCACTGTAACAACGGAACTGAAAAACAGACATGCAGCGCCTGCTAAATGATTATATTTAATTCCATGAGGAGGTGCAGAGATCATGATTACATCTTGAGAATTTATGATTAAAGAATCCATGAAGAATGTAACATACTTTACCATGACTTTATTACACAGCTGTTTCTTTATGTTGGCAGTATTCCATGGAAGTAGCAGGGCTCAACCCTTTCCTGCCTGAGATGCTTTAACAAAGCAGTGAGCGTGAGTGACAGCTACTGCAAGAGCCAGATTTCTTTTATAGCCTACTGGTTTGGCCCATTTGTAACTCTACAAGCACAGTATCGGTGACAGACAGGGTGTTTGGCAGGATAAAGGTTAGATGGGCTATCTCAGGGTCTCTGAGGCGACTTGTTCTGTTAATGACATATTCACATTTACAGACACGAGTGCACACTTACATATGCACAATAGCCTAGAAAGGAAGTCATGTTTCACACCTTTGACGGTTTGTGTCTCTTATCATTTCATGCTCTCTCGTGCATATGCAGACACTCCTCAAGGATTTATTTATTCTGTCTTAACTGAGTTTGAGTCTTTTCTCTGCCAGCACTGCAATGTCTGAATCTTAGCAAGTCTTAAAAGTCTGATGATATTTATTATGCAATATCATGACAAGTGAAATTTATGGAGACTATGCGCTGCATAGTAATTACTTTGTGTATATAAAAGTGAAAACATTTTTGTGCAACAGAAGTAATATTGCAGCCACTATGTATCGATGTCAAAGAAAGACGTTTGTTTTATATTTTGTGCATAATAATATTGATAATATATGACCACTGACACGAGTCTGTCATTTGTGTGTATGTATTTGAGAGTGAACTAATAGTTTATGGGTGTGATGATGGAGCTGTTGCATGGACAACTTTTTGACAACTTGAACTGTAATGAATCATATTTGATCTGTGGTATAAATCAACTTGCTGACTGATTGTTTGCATTGCATAGGAGTTATTCATTATGACAAGCTTATACGTAAGTGACACACAGTACTTTTGGTTAATCCTTTTGGTTTGGAATCTTTGATGGACAATGCAGAAGCATTAAGTGAAATTGAAAGGTTTAAATTGGTTTGTGGTGGCAAAATTTTCCTGAAAAACATTAATATTCTCATGCACTCACTGTTTGGCTACAGAAGATTCAGCATAATAAAGAGGACTAAATTTGAAAAAAAAAAAACCTGATACAGGATTTTTTTTTTTTTTTTACAGAGTATGGTTTATGGAGTACATACTAAAAATCCAGAAAAAGGCTCAAGGGAGGACCTTCTACAGATATGTTTGGATAAATTAATTACTGACTGTCACAATTTAATACTTTTACAATACATTCAGTTCACCAATACACTCTAACGTGACAGGGGCAACAAAGAGACATAGCTTCATTTGAAGCAATCACAAGCCAAAAAGGTTTGGATCCACTGTTCAGGGCAAGAGTATCTTCCAGCATCTGCTCTGAAACTCCAAAGCTGCTGCCATTGTTTTTAAGGGTCTTTTGTGTCACTTCCTTGTGACTGATCTGTTATAAGCCTGATTTTTCTGGCAGAAACCAGTGTGTATAAAACAGGACACTTTTGCTTGTGCATTAGTCTGTAGTCTGCCTTTTCTCACTGCCTTTCAAAGGGTCTTGTTAGAGAATGTTTTATCTGCTGTTTTTTTTAGGCTTTTAAATGGAGTCCAAGTATTGCTGTATGCATGAATACAACAAACTTACTGTACTAGTACATATCTTTCTTGAACATTTTGTGGTAAGGAAAAAAACTCTTATTTAAAAACAAAACAAATATCTCAGCTAGTTAGGAAGATAGAAAATGGAAGAAAAGTTGTGATTTCCACGAGCTGAAAAAGGAAAAGTACATCTATAATTCATGCACCAAAAGTGGGGTCTACCATTGTTTTTAACTCTACACTGTGATATTTTGTATAATACTGTATGTGTATTTCAGGGAAATACAGATGATATTAGGAGAGAATTGGTACAGTGGAAATTATGCATTTCTCAGCCTGACCATGTGACCATGACCACAATTAATCTCGATACTGTGAAAAAAAGAAAAAAAAAAATCCACCTGTTCTTGTTAAGCTTCCTTTCGTCACTAGATGGAGACATTGGATTTAGGTCTATTTTGTTGTTGTTGCCAGTTAGCCATCTGCCACACCCACCTGCTTTGATCATTCCAGTGAGCAGACAGCTCCACCAGACAGCCTCGCTCCAGGGTAGCCGAATATCAATGTAGAGAAATTATGCACATCTTCAAGTCAGACTATTCCCTGAAACACAAAGGACAAAATGACACTTTGAGCATCTTATATTTTTAATCTCGCAACTTGCCACGTGGCACTGAAATCTCATCTGAACATAGAAGAAACATGTTTTTGTACTAAAGGGTCTCCCGAGTTCACGGCGACACAATTCCATTCACTCCCAGCGGACGTTGAATCCAGTCGAGCGGTGCCACTTTTAATGGCTGCTGAATTGAAAAGCAGCTTAAACCAGAGTGATTAATATCTGTGTGTCTCTTTGTGTTTCAGTGTTTAATTAAAGACAATGATTACAGAAAAAAACTCCACTGACAAGCGACCTCGTTAGGGAGACTCTTTTGTGAAATGCCCACTTAATGTTCAGCATTAATCACGCCTTGTTTGGGCGTAATGATTTTGATTTTTTGAGCTTTGGCAGGATGTTTTAGGCATTTATTAAATTTCAAAATTAGGCTAAATGATATATTTGGATAGGTGGTGAAACCTGTTTTGACTTCATGTTTGAGCAAGCGAGTCTTTTCATTCAAACCGCTGTGTAAAATTCTTGTTGCCTATCCCTGTGTGCAACAGCAGTGCCAGAATGATGATGTATGTTCTGGGAGTTTCTCCTTGTCTGGCGGGGAAGCCATTATCGTTTACAGTACAGCTGATTGTGGCCTTGAAGCATCAGCAGTTGTGTGGGGCTATTTGTCATTTCATGTAAGCCGTCCGTGGCTCTATTAACCAAGGCCGACTGTACTGTGTGTCATGACATACCACTACTGCACAGGATCAGATTGGTGTCTGTGTGCTTTCCTGCTCCTGCACTATCCTTTTGAGAAAAGGTTTGGTTTTAGATTTCTATTTTACTTAGGGCTAATTAGCTTCTGGCCTAAGGTTAAAATACATATTAGTTTAAGGTTAGATAAGTGTTTTAGGTAATAATGTAGAGGTAATGCTCACAGGAATGGTTTAACTTTTTGGGAAATACACTTAATCACCTTCTGGTTGAGAGTTAGATGAGAAGATCGATACCAGTCTCATATCTGTCCGATAAATATGAAGCCACACCAGCAGTCCATTAGCTTAGCTTAGCACAAAGACTGAAAACAGGGAGAAACAGGTAGCCTGGCTCTATTGGAAGGTAACAAAATCCATCTACCCGCCCCTCTAAGCTCACTAAGTTATATTTTATCTCACATTATATCTTGTTTGTCTAATATGTAAAAAAAAAAAGTGTAAAAATACAGTTTGCCATTGTATAGAGACTTTGTATAGCTGGGAGCAATACTTCCTGAAGTCTCCGCTGGTTGCCTGGAAACTGCTCCAAGCCAAGAAATAGTGCTGCACATGACCCGCTGTAAAACGGCAAATCGAGGTTTTTACGCTTCGATTTTTGTACGGTTTGAACACACGATACAACATGTTAACTGATGAGCTGAAGAGGTGTATGTGGATTCTGATACTTTCTGACAGAGACAGGCTAGCTGTTTCCCATTCCAGGTCTTTATGTTAAAGTAAGCTTACCAGCTTCCCGCTGTAGCTTAATATTGAACGGACAGAAATGAAAGTGGTATCGATCTTTTCATATAACTCTCCGCCAGAAAGCGGTTTAACCTGTTGCACAAAACATTGAACTATTCTTTTAAGGCAGCGTTATTTGACTTGGAGGGGGTGGAACAAGATCTTAACACAACAGTGACAGATTGTCATGTACACAGTTGTTTTTTTTAACTAATCCAGCTGACATGGGCCAACGGTCTCATTCATTTGAAGTCATGTTTCTGGCACCATGGCTAATCCAAGTCCAATCTTGTCTCTCCTTCTAGCCTAATTCCAGTAACTGTAAAAAATAACTGGTTCTTTAGCTGCTAAATACTTCACCGTGTTCACCAGCTAGTTGCTATTTTTCTCCCTCTACCACTTGGTGCTGATCAGGTAGTGTGCAGTGGGTTTTTAAAATCAATGAAAACACCTGTCTGCTGCCACTCCAAACCAGGCTGATGAGAGCTTTGAAAGTGAGCTAAAACAGTAAAGAAAAGCCAAAACAACGAGCTGAAAGATGCTCAAATGCTCCATATGGTTTAGGGAAACTGCAGAGTTGTGTGTTATTTCTCTGTGGGTTTGTCTTTAGAAGTGACTTCTTTCACATTACACATTGTCATTTGATCCATCGTTAATATAAAAATATTGATTAGCAGAGCTTTAAGATATTTAAGGTCCACTATAGAATAATTTTCCATGTTTTAAAATGCACACCTGCCATGTCAGTACCAGTATTTGTTCATACATGCAATATATTAGTGGTTATGTTTCAGCGTGAGTGAATAACTTGCCGATGCTGTGCTGCTGGCATGCATGCATCAAATCAAACAGCCAGAGGCCAGCACCAGCTCCAACACTGTCTCCGCTATATTCCCTCGCCAGCTCTGTTGCCATGGTGAGTGCATGCTGTTTTGTGTGGTTGCCATGGGGAGCCCGTATTACAGCTTTCCTCCTGCTCTCATCATGTTTCTGCATGATCATTTGTATGCCTCCCGTACACCGAGAAACATTAGCAGCACAGGGGAGTACCCTCAGGGATTGCCTTCTGTAGAAACATGTCCAAGTATTCCTGATGCTTTTTCAGTGGATGGTAAAAATTACAAAAGCAGCTGCATGACTTTCTCACTCTGCCTGTTTGACGGTGAAAAGTCAGATGTATGATAAAAATTCAGAATAATGCCGTCTCTTTTTCCTAGTGAGTCCATAGCTATGTGAGGCAAGAATGCCAAACGCCTCCCACCGATATGGTAATAATATTCAAGCCAGTGTGCTTTGAGATAATGACTTCATTTGTTTACTTGAGTCCCTCTAACAATCACAGTCGATCCATGTCTTCCACCCTCACAGGGTATTGTGCCTTTGTGTGTATACTGCATGTGTGTGCATTCGTGTCTGTCCACTTGTGCGTGTATATGTGTCTGAGTGCACTGTGCACCACATGTGGGAATGTTTGCATCCCATTCTCAGGGCAGAAAGCGAGCGGCAAAGGCCACTGATGTTTTCCCCTAGTCATTTTCAGAGGAACTTTATAGTTAATGGGGCACAACATGTACCTGCCTTCAGGCCATTCAAGGGTTTGGCATTTCACTTCCACTGTGTGCTGGCTCCTGTATGCCACTTGTGGTCTGTTTAGTCTGAGCTTGCTTTAGTTACGTCAAATGGACAGCAGTCGTCAGGGCTTAGCTAGGTGCATTTTAAGATTTGTGGGTTTGTTCAACCTTCCATCTTCCAGTGACAATGACAGCGTGTGGCTGGGCAACTTGTTTTTCTTTTTTCCTTTCCTCGTTTTGTTGACATCTCTCACTAGATCTCTGCCTAGACCTGCCTGAGCCCCACAATCCCAAAAGATGGTCATTTGGAAAACAGTCATTTGCAACCCCAACGTCTCCTAACAAGTACTCTGTTTTCCAGCTCTCTAATCAGCATTACCGTGACCATCAACTGTCACTGACCCCAGGCTCAGGCCTGTCCTTGTGTCTACAAATTATGAAAGCTTTGGGAGTAGCCGTCCCTCCACAACCGGGATCACATAAACAACATTTAGATGTTATGACAGGGGCATGATTGCCACCTCTGTTTGTCATGAACTGACAGGGAGGGGATTCATTTGAGGTGAATCCAAGCAACTCCAGATAAAAACAGCTGGAAAAAACTAACAACAGTCTTTTTTTTTGCCACTATTAGATGCGATTTAATAAATATTTAAAGACTATTTGAAGATATTTCAAATCTGAAAAAAATTGTCACCAGTCCAAGAAAATGTCATATGAAAAATGAGCTACACCTTTATGCTCTCTCACTGTCCCTTCTTGTCACTCCATTTCCTGCTCTCACACAAGTGAAACTCTGATAGACCACAGACACCAACAGAAAAACTATAACTTGTTCTTTACTTTCCCATGTATAGCACTCACTGCACTGCTAGGAATCTCTCTATGTCCTCTGACCTTTAATAAGGTTCACTTCCCCTGTAACTGTACACACATACGGTATGGCACGAACGCATGCTGCGTGGTTTGGTGTGTTTATTTTTATGCATCTGGGTGTGCATGCCTGCGTGTGTCTATAAATGTGATGAGCAGAAAGTAACCATTCAGACACTGAGTTAAGGTGAGGGTGTTAAGCTGATGAAAGCTTTCTCTTCCGCTGCTCTTCTAAGTGAACTTTACACACATACACACGTTCCTGGGAGTTCCAGCAGATCCATTACGTCCGGTCTAAAACTAACTTAACTAAATACTTCCGACATTGTCCTGACTGCTGAAGTGTCCAGCTGCTAGTGCATTTATCATGAAGGCTTAAAGCTGATTTTGGTTGTCTCTCTGCACCACTGAAAAACAGCACGATGATGTTTCCTTGACTCATTAACCAGGAGAGAGGCCTTTTTAGTAGACCCATCTTCTTTCTACGCTCTCCTTTTCTCTCTGACTACTCCTGATCTTACCCTGCCCGTTGTTGTGCTCCATTAGACTTTGTAAGTGGTGCTAATTGGGCACCCTGAGCACATCAGCTACGTCAGCAGTCAGCAGGTCTACACTTGAGTTTTGTTTGGAGAAATGGATCCTACAAATAAAGGGATCATAATGTCAATTTGCTCTTAGAAAGGTTCAAAGGTTTTGACAGGGTCGTTGTATTATGTCAAGGGGAGCAAAAGTGTAAGATGACATAGCTAAATGCTACATGTTAAATACAGAATAGGGAGTAGAATCAGGCGGTCAAACTAATTTCAGTCAGCTAACTCACATGTAATAGATTACTATTTGAATTAAGACTATGTACAGCATTGATACTTTGGAGATGGGCTCTGACCTCATCACTCCCCACTAGGACTAAGTTCAGCATGGACAGGGATTGTGGAGTGACGATATTAAATTCATCTGAGGTGAACACAGATTCAGACCCTATGGGTGGAGGCTGGAGTGGAGGTGAGACAAAACAGACAAACAAAAATCAACCAGACAACAAAACATTGTTACAAACAAACATTTCTACCGCAGTCAAATATTTATTGTTCGACCTACACATACAGTATATGTTGCAATGAGAAGAGTATGTCAGGTGAACTGCATGTAGTTTTGCAGGTATTTGGTCATAAACGGAATATAAATTCAATATTTGACCTGATGATAGAAATTGAAGGGATCACAAAAGTGAATACAATTCATCCTGATCAAACCTGAAGGTCTGTGCTGCTAGCATGGCTGAAATTCAATGATAATATTGATAGTGTTTCATGTCCTAATTCAAAGTCTAAACGAAGAGAGCAGAAACAAGCAAGCAATTGACTCTGACGTCATAAAACACCAATGCAGAGATCCTGAACATAAAGCCTTGCAACATGCTGTACTACTGTAGCAGTCAATCATGCTAATAAAACCAATAAAACAAAGCTCACTGACTGCATCTTATGATGTTGTCAATTCTGTTTGAGTAGATTAGTTAAAGGGGAAATTACATCTAATGTGGCTGAAAATGAACAATGGGCAAAACCATCACCAGATCAAAATAATATTCTTTAGTTTTGGATGAATGGATGGTGTAGTGTTAGCTGAGGAATATTCAGTACAACTATATGCACTGAAAGATGCCGTCACCTGTGCCATGTGAATACTGTTGTCTATACTGAAGACAACCCAAATCTCAAATATAGACCCCTTTATCAGAATATTCCTGTTTCTTTTTCACATCTGCATGCACGAATGGTCGGACACTTTGATCACCTCAGTGTCGGGGCTAAGATAACACAGAGCTCGCAGTGTTCTTTTTAGTCATATTTAAACACAAAGAGACCCCAACCCCCTCCCCTCCCCTTCCCTTTTTAGTCTGTGCTGATTCACAACGGTCTGCAACCAGCCAGCTCTGGAAGCTTGTCTCCATGGAGACAAGGGTGGGAAGGAGAGTGATGATGTTGCTGGCAGAACAGCAGTCCCGAATCAGCCATGTGTTTCAGTGTGTGTTTGTGTGGGTATACAGGAGACAAACAGAGAGAGAGAGATTATATTTTCCCTTTCAAAAGAAGGGTAATTTGGTTGTGTAGTCACTGCACGGGAGGTAGCTTTTCTCAGTCTCAGAGGATAACTACGCGACCTGTCAAATCCGAGGAGAAAAACAAACAAACTGATTGATGGCACAGGTTATGACAAGCAGAGAGTGCAACCAATTTCTCGTGACACTCATATTCTCACATATTCAGATTATAGATAGCAACACAGAAAAACAAAGCCATATTTAACAACTAGCTCTCAATCTGAAATGTCAATATGAAGGCTCGGTGCCATCTTTCATCATCTTTGGATGTTCAGCTTAAAATGGATATTGGTAGAAGTGATGAGTCTGAGGGCTACTATTTATACGTTCTTCACAGAACCTGATTTCAAAAGAACTAGAGATACACTGACATCAGGGGAACAAAGGGTTTGACAGTTAATAATAGTGTTGAGATACTTTAATACTAGATCAGAAACCAACTACATGTCCTCAGAACAGGAATTTCTGGAAGCAGTTAAGATGTAGACTATGTGGCGCGCTGGATTTGATTCAGAAGTTTAATGAATACCTGATAGTCTTTTCGTATTAGTCAGAGAAAGAATGGCATAGTCACAGTTATTTTTCAATTGAATGCTAAACCCTTAATTATTGTAAATATCAAAATGTCACGGGTTTGCAGCTGCACGCAGAAATACAGATGCCAGTGGAGACGATGATGCAGTGGTACTATGCATGTGTCGAGTCAATATGAAAGGAGGGTGAGGCTTTTGTATCTGCCACTAAAAACATCTTTTTTCTGTTGACCTGCTCTGAACCCACCTCACTAAAATTAAGCTCAAAGCTTTAGGTGCCATGGTGATGGAGAGGTGTTAATGGCAATTTTGGAGGAGGCGGTGGTGGAAAGGGAGGGGCGGACCTATTAGTCATTGCTTAGGATGGAGACTGTGTGTTTACGGGACATGAGTGAATGGTACTCAGCTGGAGATTGGCTGATTGTTAGGTTAATAGTTGCAAAGAATACCAAGTCACTTAGTCACTGTAACATAACTGTGTGTTGAAATGAACAACATATCCTGCACAAATAGGTGTCCTTATAAAGAAGAACAATAGACAAGGCAGAGATGGAAGATTTTCACTATGCAAAATAAAGATTCCTTCTACAGGGTCAATTTTTTTTCTTTATCAGGTCAAACTTTAGCCCCAGTATGAAGGAAGTGGCTTCTGATTTGCAGCTTTCCAATTCTGAGGTTAAGGGGGAAAGTTAAATTGAACATAAATTATGATATTTAGTGTCCTATTCTCTGTTGTTACAATAAAAGCCTTATGGCTGTTTAAAACTCTCTTTCAGACTTGTGAAACCTTTATTCTATTTATAAAAAGGGGGGAAAAAAGCATGATTTCACTGCATTTTCTAAATCCATACTACATTAGACCAGGTGTACCTTTAAAACCACTGGATTAACAAATAGACTCCAGAGACTGCTAAACACAGATAAAAATTTATGAAACCTTTATAATATTTGTGAAAACAGAAAAAAAAAAGGGGGCGATATCGTTGCTTTTTTTCATCCATACCACATAAGACCAGCTCAAAAAACACTACACCTACACACAGTTTTCAGATTTACCAGAAGATATTAAAGCACATAACTGTTATTGTGAGGTGCTGGCTTGCGTGTAGATATCAAAGAAAGGAGTGAAAAGCTGAACACCAATAGATCATAAATATTTCTATTTTCTATATTTCATAGATCAGTGATATGTTGGCAAGTTGGATGCTTCGTCTGGCCATCACCTCTTCTGGTAACTTAGGAAATGCACAGAGGGGAGGTTGTGTATTAATTAACTCGAGACAAATAATTAAAGCGCACTAAGACTGAAGGATGTGTGTAATGTTGGTAAGCTAGCTAGCCAGCTAGGTTAGCTACCTTATTAGCTACCTGTTTATGACACAAGGTGAGTCCGTCACCCGAAGGGAGTCTGGCTTTAAGGGTAGCTTGTAGTTATATGGTGGCTGGGCAAGCAAGTTTCTTACCTTTTCCATGGGTCTGAGGGAAAAGAAAAACGTTTTATTGAAATTTGAACGTTGAAGACATCTCTCAACGTCTCCACCAAAGAGAATGGACAAACAAAACAAAACAAAAAACAAACAAACAAAAAAAGCTGTGAGTCAGGCTTATTTAAAATTAGCCATGGTCTCCCAACAGCAGTTCGCTGCCACAGTCTTTGAAGGTAACATGCCAAGAGTTGCAAATTTTCGTTTCCTAGCTAATGATAATTTGCTAACAAGCTAAATTCTCATTGCTGTTATTTTTGTTTTTGTTTAGTCATGTCCCAATTCTGTACTACATGGCAAAAGTGAAAAAAACTGAGTGCTCTCAAAAAATTCAAGAAAGACGCTAAAAAATGCTGTTTGTGCCGTTAAGGTACAATAAAGAAATTTTTCACTGGAGACTTGTCAAAGCATGAAAACGCCAGGTGTAATCAATCATCATTGCTACTAATCGCGCCTGTGTAATTCGTGCTTTGACGAGTCATAAATGGCTGCTGTGAAAGAGATCCTTTATCTCAAAAAGCAACGCACAAAGAAGTAAGGGGAGCTACTGACAGCTGTAAAATATTAAAATAATTAAGGCATGGTGGTGCGATAGTTCCCGGATGATCCAGGATGAAAAAATAATTTATGATTTAAAAAGGTTGGAGAAAATGGTTTTCTGTTTATGATGTTAAAACAGTTTGATTACGACCGTCTGTGTAAATGCATAATTTCCTTTTTGTACGTATCGGCAAAGAATGTCGACTATCTTGTACAGTAACGGCAAAAACAGTATACCGTGACAGTTAGTGCATGGTACATACTGTGTACATGTAGTATGGAGGATGGGACATAGCACTTGAGTCTCTTTAACCCTAGCAGTAAAAAATATTCCCTTTCGAGTTGGGTGTAAATCTGAGTGCAGTGACTAACCAGTGCCACACAAGCCAACCGTATTTAAAGGTCCTAAAAATCCATGGTTCACTCGCAGGCGTATTTCTGCTTATTTTGCCTGAGTAGACCTCCTCTCAGGTTTGTGTGGTTGTGTGCTATCCAATTGTGCCTCCATCCGCCCGTAAAGGGACAACTTCACCTTTATCACTCTTGTTGGTACATTCAGCCCAATTTCAGCCTGAGCAGAGGACTAATCAACCCGAATAACTGAAAAGACCTGTTAGGGTGTGCAGGGCCTGTAAAGGCAGTTTGCTTCTGTTTTACTGTTTCTGTTGAGAAATCCTTGTATTTTTCCAAACTCCTCAAAGGAGATAAAAAAAATCCACAGTAACAGATTAATTAATGTCTCTGACTGTCGAAAATGCAAATGTTCGATTTGTCCCTTTGTCTGTTGGGTGTCCACAGGGGCAAAAAATTGGCCACCTTTGCGATACAGTGTGTATCAATAGACTTTGCACCATGCATTCATCTTTACTCCTTCTGACTATGGCAAAAAGATTATATTGGAGGTTTTATGGGCATTATTGCGATGCAAAGAACCTCCAATTACTGTGGCTTTTTCCTTCAAAACTATTATCATGTTAAGCATAATATTTAAAGCCGTTCAGCAGGTATCTAAAGTCATTTGTTCTTCTAAAAGCAATGACTTTGTTTCTGTGCCTTCAACTCCCTGTTTACCAGAGTGAGCATATGTAGAGGGCTTAGCACAGCAAAAGAACTCCTTTGCCAAAGGGCTGCTAAGGGAGATAACATAGCAGAATAGATTATGATGATATTAACCAAGACAACAGTGACTGATGTTTAGAGCTGGAGGGGTACCAGACTGCTGGCATAATCAGTCTTCTCAACACATCTGTTCAACGTGAAGACATAGTGATGTAGTAGCAGGGCCTCAAAGGGAAAAAAAAGGACATTTTCATTAGTATAATAAGGCACTTCTCATATTTACAGTATCTAAACAAGAGTCATCAAAGGGATATGGCTTGTATATCAATTAAAACAACACTATGTTTTTTCCTCTCCAATTCTAAAATGCTGCATATTGAATCTTTATTTTAAACTGAGTAAAATCACTTCTGGTCCCACACGACAAGGCTTACCTCACGTTTTCCTCTCATCACCTCACTCACGAGTGCTGCATTTGCCGCTGCTCTCTCTACCCTGCTTAGAAAAAGGAGCTCTCCCAGGCCAGTCATCTGTCTTCCGGGAATGTTGTCCTGACATTAATGGCCCATTTAAGCCGGTAAATGTAATTTCATGCTGTTAAGAAACAAAGTTATATCAAGCTGTAATGGTAGGTAATGGTGCTGTGTGCTGAGTCACACGAATAAGTTATCATGTGATTCCCAGGATAGGGTGGCAAGATCCAGATGCAATCTCATTCAATAATTCCATGACTCAACAATTAAAATTGTAGAAAACAAACAAACCACAAAACAGCACTGATAAGCACCATTATTTTATAACTAGCACAGTTTTCTTATAACAGTAGAGCTGTAACACTGCAGACCATAGAGGACTGCTAATAAACAATAATAAAGCTAATAACTGTAATTTTGTCTTAGAAAACTTCGAGTTTTTCGGGTGATTTCTTCCCAAAGATGAGCAACTGGGAAACTGGGGCGGAGGAGAGAGGTCATATACAACAACAATAGGAATGAGCCAAATTCAAACCTACACTGTATCATGTCATGGTCTGCACTTTAAACCACCGGTTAATTAGTTTTTGCCGCCAAGATAGAGAGTGATATTTTATGTATTTTTTGCTAAGTGACTGGAGCTGTAGGCTGAAGAAGAGGAGACATGACAGCTTGAATTTTAGCTAAATTACTAAATACTGACCTTGCAAATTACCCAAAGTGAGCAGTTACATTGGCACAAATCAATTGTTTCAGTTTGAAGTGAACCTAAGAAGACTCAGTGGTTTTTCTTTACTACAACGGTAGACTGAGCCAGATCATCAATCACAAGGGAGCACAGACTGATCACAAAGGCACTTGTTTCTTGTCGAAGCCATCCAGTCTTATTTAACATTTCAGTGGCCTGTGGCTGTTTGGAGGTGAATCCTGACCTGAAGTACAAGTTTAATCAAGTTTCATCACCTGTCTGAAATGAAAGGATTTTTTTTTATGTTAAAGATGTTTAAAGATGGTGCTGTATATCTTTTCTGGTAGATTCTTTCGTTATTTATTTATTTATTTTTTCATCTGATCACATGTTGCAGGGAAAAGCTTAATTTGCATTTTAATTTAAAGACACTAAAGCTCATCTGCTTACACTTTCTGTTTACTGTAAAATTCAGAATAAATGTGGATTTCATCTCAATATCACTGAACTGTTAATGCTTTGCTTTGCAAGTGGATATTTTATTGTAAAAGCAACATTTCATGAAATTAGAGTAATTACAGAGGGCAGTTTCTGGTGCACCATCACGACTCAGGAAGTGCGGTCTGCCTTTTATTGCACTTTAAGTAACTCCCTTCCTCTGCTTCCCCTGGCAACTGGATTGACTGGAGAGACTAGGCAGCCTCTGGATGTTGCAGCTTCAGCAACAGCAAGGCAAGTGCTGAATAATAAGACCAATGCACATCTTTCTATTACAGCCCCTTTCCCTCTGTCACACAGAGAGAAAGATGAATACAGACATTTGCAAGTGCATACTCTACATGTGTGCAGAGACATGCAAGACGCCTCAAGAGGAAAATCAAAATGCAAAAATCAATAGTCGGCTCTTTGTCGTGTTTGCATTGCATTCATTTTCACAATAAGCAGCCAGTTGTGGTGGGGGTGCTCTGCACCAGGAACAATACACTAAATAATACAGTACAATGCATTGATTTTTAAGAGCAGTGCTTGCTTCAAAGCAGAGTGTGCCTCAGCCAATTAACAAATTTCATGTTTATTTACTCTTGGTTGATGTGTTTGCACAAGCTTTACACTATTTGCACAGTGGATTAAATAACTGTGAGGAAGTGAGCTATTCTGACACAGTTCCACGGATGGCAAAAGGGCAAAAAGAATTTTGTGAAGGGAAAAAATACAGTAGTCTGAACATGAGTTTGTTGAGAGATTCATTTTCCTGCATCTCATTGTGTTTGTACATGTTTGATTTTGTGAGTGTCCTCCTAAGGAGAATGTCAGAGTAAGTCGTATTAGCAAATTCATAAAAACATTTGTTTACGATCAGGTGACAAATACCTCTAAAAGCTGTAGGAATCATGATTCTTGTCTGTCAGAAGCCAAGGAGGAAGTGTGGTGACATTGTGATAGAGCCATAAAGTCCATGTAGAGAGGAGGACGAGGTGGATGGATGGGACAGCATATGTGGGACAGTTTGTGTCCTGTTTCCATTTTTCCACTTTTTTAAAACCATGACCACAGTCATTTCCTGACCTTAACCAAGTAGTTATCGTTGTAATCGTGATGACCAAGTTCACCTCACCTTAACCAAGATGTAAACCATAATTTTCTACTAAACCTAACCAAGCCGTTTTTTTTTTTGGTTTTTTTTGCCCTAACCTAACCAGACCTTAAACCAGAGGGCATGGACAAAGTACGTATTTTGTTGTTTCATTCGGAGAAGTTGTTGCTTTTCAGAGCATGGATGTAAATAGGAATATTTCAACAAATTATTTGAGCTTAATTGTGCAGCATCAGGAATGTTTAATATTTGTACAAGCTTTGCAAATATAAAGGAGGCCGTAAGGTTTTTGCTCTCTGGTTTGCTCAGTCTTTTAAAAAGGATAGTTTAGGATTTATATAATTCGCTTAAAAGGAAAAAGACAAGAAGGACAAGCTAGTGTTTGACTAAATTTGGAAAAATGGACTAAATTCCTCCTCTTCTCCTCTCCTCTGCTCTCCTCTCATTCGGTGTGTTGTAGTCCTGCTGAAGAGAATCAGGTTGCCTGTTAAGATCCTTTGTGTGTTAAGAATGGTTAGTAACATAAATGACTCCCTAAACATTAGAGTAGAATCGTTAGTAAAAATTGGAACCCTCCATCCCCACAGCCCTTTATCAGTCCGAGAGCACCTGTCTGGACCTGACCTGATTACCGAGGAAAGTAGGTCTGAATTTAACCCTCATTGTTGTCAGGCTACCTGATAGGACAGAGCTGACAATGAGCCCCTAACTCTCCAGTTAAAAGGAAACTGTGTGTGGTCCTCTATTTCTGTCTTTTAGAGATATAGCGCGTGGACAGTTTTGCAAATTGATCAGCAATTTTCTCCCAGTTCTTCACAGAACCGTTTACTGCTTAGGACTGGGCTGGAGTTAGTGTAGGGTCCTCAATGGTAAAAGTACAAGATACGTGTGCCTGCACAGTAGGTGTGTCTAAGCTTTTCCCAGCTCTCCAGTCAATCTTTTTTGAATAATCTCTCCACCCATGCTCTACTATGCGTCAGCTGAGGTTTTGTGTTTTGATGTTAGACAGGCTTGAGATTGGATATGCTTGGTTCACTGTCCTACACCTTAACTTCATGTTTACCGCTGTGCTACACCAGTCCCACTTCACATACTCACATAAAAATTGCATTTACTTTTTTTTCACGGCAAGGTGAAATTAATATATTGTGAATCAGTAAAAAAAAAAGCATCTGATTGTACCAAAACTAATGTAATAACCGGGCTGCTGCAGTGTCTGGTTCTTTTCAAGCTGTCCATTCAGTTCACAGGTTTAACTTTTCCAAGCTTTTTCCAAGCAAATTGGTCTGTTTGAATGATTAATAAAAGACGAATTTTGACATGTTTAATAACATTGATTAATGTGGGTAAGAGGTGTGTGTGTCCAACTATATGGACAATAGCAATTTTCCCCCTCAATTTTAAATTAGTCCGTTGTTAATTTTTGGGTGTGATGCTCCATTTTAATCAGAATATCTTTGTAATATCATTTCACCTGTCCTGGCTCGAGGCTGTCATGCCACATGCGAACAGAAAATGCCAAAGTGTCACTTTAATCTGACCAGGGAGCAGTTGCCAAAGGCGGCCAAAATAACAAAGCAGTGAGCCAGTAGGATACTACTATGACCAAACATATTGATCTTTAAAAGGAAAATGCATTTTTGCAGATTTGCTTTGTAAGGCCTTAAAAATACATTTTCATGGTGCAGCGTTTGACTTGTCGTATTCTCTATAGATCACTGCAATAAAACAAGAGCTGCTGTCATGGGCCAACTGATTGGGGTAATAATAACCTTGCTGGCAATTATGGATTTGTGATAAATACACCAGTCGATTTTTGAAATGCCAATTGAAATGAGAGAGAAGTTACATCCGCTGTTATTTTGTGCACTAAGGTCGCCACTGAATTGATGTGAAACTTGGTATGATTCATTGGAGGGTTGTTTTCATGGAGGGAGCAGCATTCATCTTATGTGTTGATTGATTTCCAGTGAAGGGGCTTCTCGGTTTGTATGGAGCCCCTCCCTTCGTGAGCCTGGGATGGAAACCCCCTGTAGAGCTGTCTGTCAGGCCCTATCTGGCCTCTGCATACAGCACATTGATCAGAGACATTCGATCCTCAGCATGATGGATGTGAGAAGACACTTCACTGGGGAGGCTTAGAGGGTTGTTTAGTTGCAGTCTGGATAGCTGACATGTCTGAGTTACAGTTGTGGCGGTGATTCCTTTCCAGATTTACATGTACATTAGTAAAGCCTCAACCATTTTAGTGGAGGTTTTCTATTAGTGGTGTTTTTGGAAATAATGTGGACAATTGAAATCTGCACTGCATTGCTGAGAGGACACATGCAGTCTGCACAATCAGTGTACCTTTTAATATTTTTAGCCATGCTAGTGGCCCGGCTCTATGGATGACAATGTCACAATTTAGGATTTTAGCCAAATGCTTTGAAAATGTTTTGTCTCTGCAACTACTGGATGGATTGCCATAAAATTTGGTTCACAGATTCATGTCCCCTTCAAGGTGAACTGTTCGGTTTGTGACCAAATACTTGAATAATGAATGGTATTTCCAGCTATAGCTACTTTGTGTTTAGCAATACTTAGCAAATGTAAGCATGCTAAGATGTTGAACTTATATTTATATCCTGATATCCACAGAGACTAGGCATGTTAACATTGCCATTGTGAGCATGCAAGCATGCTGTCGCTAGCATTTATCTCAAAGTACACTCTCACAGAGTGGACTTGACTGAATGTGGTATACAGTTTGTAAATCTTGCATCCAGAATTTGTGAGCACTAACATTAAAGGAAAAAGACAGAGTAGCAAGGCATTTTTCATTTTATGTGTTTTAACCGGAGAAAATGCAACAACAGTGTAGGCTAAATATAAAAAATGGTTCAGTAGAGTGTTTGGTGATAATCTAATCAAGAGCATAGAGCAGATGGAAGAAAGAGTGACACTACATTTGACATCTTTGTCTTTCTTTCTGTTCATCTGCATGTCAGTCACATCACTATCTGCATCTCTTCCTCTCTGCCTCTCTTTACTGACGCTATATTATCAGGGACGTTACGGCAGATTTGGGGACGCTACAGCAGCCCATTAAGTGGATTACTGCAAGGAGGGAAACGTTCCTTTTGATATGGAAATCCAGCTATCACACCAAATACAACTCCCCCTCTAAAAAGTACAGCGGGATTTTTTGAGTGCACATGTTAATAAGCCAGGACAGTAGTTATTGCCACCAAGCAAGCCAAGCTAAGTGTGCCCAAAGATGAATAAAGATGAAAGAGTTAGTGTTATTTGGTGAAAAGAAAAGTTAGTAAAGGAATATTTCTGTCAATTTTTAAGACTTCTTAGGCTGGCAGTTTGCAATAAATAAAACAATGAGTTGAAAAAGCAAAAATTTTAAATGTTAAAATAGCCAATATACTAGAGTTTATGTAATCAGTCTGCTAACATAAACACTCTAGATTGTTATTACACATCAATAGTAACAGCTTTACATATTTAGGTGAAAAATGTATTACGTTTTATTTATGTAGAAAACTACAGCAGGGTTCCACTGTCTTCCTGACCAAAAAAAAAAAAAAAAAAAAAAAAAATCAGCTTTTTGCATTCATAACATTTTCTCATTATGAAGAAACAATCCTGATGCCGTCATGAAGTTTATAATGTTCCTGCTATTTTATCCACACAATTTATATCAATGAGGGTTGGCCAGATAACAAAAACACCTCTATGTATAACGCAGTACACTTCAACAACACCACAAACTGCAACCTTCAAAATGATCATAAAATTGATCAAACACCTCTCTAAAACAGTTTCAACAGCAACTGACCATTATAACCACGATGAATGGAGGATTTATTGCTGGACCGTTGTATCATGAGTAACATTTCTCATTACAGCACAATCAGTCAGGATGTTGTGTGTCGTATCCGGCTGCAGATTAATGTGTGAAGCACTCTGAGGACGTGGTGTTGTAGATGGGGGAAAGTGGAGTGAAGAGAAGATGACAGAGAGGAGGCTGATGGTCTTGACTGGAGGACATCATATGTCACTGGAGCTAAAGCCAGTAATCTGTTGTCAGCTTTGCACTGAGGTAGAGCACAGCATTATGGTCAGGAAACCTTCAATGAAAGTAAATCCTGGTTCTTGTTAAAAAGGGTCAAATTCATTGATAGCTTTAATACATTTTTTTAATATCAAGTTTTAATTTGTGTATACACTGAGGAGTCTATAAACCCCACTCATCAAATCTTTTTAACCAGCTTACTGTCTTACCTGCATTAAGCTCGTAAGCTCATATTGTAAATTAAAACCCCAATAAGTAGTTTAGTTAGTTTGATTTAAGTATTAATTTGATTGATTTATTTTATAATTATGCAGTCTGACTTAATTCAGTGTTTTAAACTTGTGTAAAGTTATGCATGTGCCAGAAAGACTGCGGAGTAACTGAAGCAGAACAATGTTTCTGTACACAAACGCCAGCAAGGCCAGCCGTGATGGGAAACTAAACTAAATTGAAGTAAATTCATCGCAGTTGCTCCGTTTTCCTTCTCTAATGAGATTTCCTGTTGGCTACCAAACAAGCTTACAATCATTTAAACAGTTATCACATGGAAACAATCCAATTAGGTTTTCTCGTTGTGTCTCTTGGCCAAAGTTTTGTTGAAAAAGAAAGAGATTTCTCAGTAGATTGAACTTATTCTGGTGAAGGATAGATAAATAATTTTTTGAACAAGTACATCTTATTTCAGTGGCCGTACAAAGGGGGTGTGTAATCTTTATCAGAGCATGTCTGTAATTTGATGTAATTTTGAAACTACCCTGTCAGTAATGTTTATGGACTGTGCAGGTTTGTGTCAGTAAAATAGACCAGTTCATCTAATTTCAAGTGAAACTAGTTTCACTCAGTTTGACATCACTAAGGCTATTGGTGAACAGCATGTTGAGTTCCTTTGCAAACTACCCTTTCATTTTTATTGTGAACCATATCTGCTCAAATTACGCTTGAAATCATCGTAGATTAACTTTGGCCTCTTTCTGTATATGTCATCATAGCTTGACTGGTGCTTGATTGACGATCAAAAGCACTTTTTTTAAAGTGTATTTACACTGAAAGTTAAGCACGTTTTTTTTTCATGTTTTTTTTTTTCCGTGTGACTTAGACTGCTGCAGAGTTCTGGCCGTCAAGAACCAGTAGATGGACATGATGCAGAGGCTTTCTCCAACAGCACGTACCGACTCTGTGTATGTGTTTGATACAGCTCAGTGCTCGCCAAGAATTTGTTTGTTTGGTTGTGTTTCCTCCAGTCGTTGTCCTCTGTTGCACATTCACGAGGCAGAGTTCTAACATTACGGCTTCAGGATAAGGCCACATTTTTTGCTTAAGTTGAAACGTTTTCAAGTTGAGCAGGATGCCCCTTTGCATCTGTTTGTGTCCATTTGCGTCTTTCCATTGGAACAATATTTTGCTATGCAATTCTGGAGATACCGGTTTTAATCTCTCTGTTGGGAGGCCAAGGCCTAATTGACATTAAACAGCATGGTGATGGCATACAGCTTGTCAGGAGCAGGGGTGGGGGGGGGGGTTAACAGCAATATACCCCCCAGAATAAAGAACCTGTTGTTTAGAGGGCAATCACAACAAACCCTGCCTGTCCGTGCCCCTGTCTGCTCCTCATTTGTCTTTTCATTTGTTCTTTCTTCCTCTCCATGCCTCCTTGGTTTGTCTGTTTCACTGATATCACATTGTTCTTGTCTCACCCCTCCCCATCTCCCCCTGTCATTTTCTCCCTCCTCTCTGTTTCTCACCCTCAACTCACCCCACCCACACTCTGTATCACCCAGGGCCCCCCCCCCCATTTTCTCTCCCTCTCCCTGATTCACTTGCTCTCCTCCTGCCTCATTAGATAGACGGTTCATTGGTGGAGAGCTGTAGCTTGCTGAGGCTGGGAAGGCGTGGTCTTTTCGACGTCTCTCTCTGTCAGTTGAGTCGTCACACAGGCATTTAACTGGTTATTGGTTGGATATTGTTTGGAGATTATCAACCTTGTGTGAATACCTCCTTTTCTGATTCACCCTATGCCTGCTTGTCTCTCTCTCTCTCTCTCACACACACACACACACACACACACACACACACACACACACACTTTACACACACACCTCGATCAACCCAGCCAGACAGCCAATCAGTCAGTCAGTCAGTGCCGGGTGCAGTTATGTTCTGTTCCAGTTTCCAGTAAGCTGATCCTGCTGGCAGGGGCTAGTGGGGAGACTTCCTTTTCTGGAAGGACCTGATGCATCGTGTTAATGATCGTCTCTCTCTCTCTCTGTCTCTCTGTCTCTGTCTCTCACTCTCTCTCTCTCTCTCTGCTAGCCCATATCACAACGTCTGTGCAGGGAGCAACAGCAGAAATAATCCAGCCGGCAGAGTGAAGAGACTGTTTGGATCACGCCCCCTCTGTCTCAGCTTTACGCTCTTTCCTTCTTTCACTAACACCAGTAACACGATTTCATACTCTTTTCCCTCCTTCTTTCTTTCTCTTTCTTTCTGTCTGACCCACCCATTTTCCTTTCTTTTTCTAACTCTGTCTCTCTTTGTGTCTATCCTCCCATTTTTTTTGTCTGTCTTTGTCTCTTTTTCTTTTGGAAGAGTGTCTCCAGTCTCTAGCCTCAGGTAGGGAGCACTACATTCAGCCATAAATACACTCCTTCGGTCTATCTCTATCTTTTCTGCCCTCCTTCATCATACACATCAACATCCTCCCCCTCTTCCACCTCCTCATCTTCCTCCTCGTCCGACTCTATCTCTCTACTCTCCTCCTGCCTCCACACCCTGCCTCTCAGTGCGCTGGAGAGAGTCACCAATTGCGCACGGCAAAGGCAGCAAGTGGGAGTGGACCTCGGCGACCGTGCTTGCAAGTGTGTGTGTTTGTGAAAGTGGAAAGGAAGAGGAGAGGAGGAGGTGGAGGAAGGAGAGAGCATCAGCACAGTCCTCCCAGTCTCTCCTCTCTTCACACACACACTCCCACTCTGCATGGAAGAATCCTTCCTTCACTGCTTCTAAATGGACATTTCTGCGGCAACGTTTCACCAGTGAAGACAGCAGCTGCTGCCGCTCCACTCCACAAGCTCCTTCATGCTGGATTTAAAAAAAAACTGAGGAGAGGAGAGGAACAGGGGGAGATCTCTGAACATGAGCGAGGAAGCTAAGGAGAAAGCAGGCGGCGGGAAAGCAGTCCATCGCAAGAAGAAAGGGAAAAAGGTATGAGAGAGAAAGGGCTTTCTTTGTCTTGTGTGCTTCCTTTTGCCCAGTTGTTGCTCAAACTGAGCAAAAGATGTTTTACGTGTTTTTATGGGAAGTAAGAGGTTGTAGGATGAGGCGAGATTAATGGGTGAGGTTGATGAACCCATTACAATGTGATTGAAGGTGTGTTTTACCATGTGTTATTGGTTTAGATTTTTTTTGTTTAATCATTTATTCTGATCAAGTCTTGATTTACCATCATGTTTCAGATGTGTACGTTTGAGTTGGTTTTTACTATACAGTTGCCAATTTATAACAAGTACAGCCAGTACACTTTCTTGTTTTTCTGTGAATTTTTCTGTCAGTTTTTCGCTTTTTTTTTTTCTTTTCCCTTTTTTCCCCTGTCTTGCCCCGTGTGACTCTGACATGAGTGAGAAATATTTGTTTAGCCTCACCTGGAATGCTACCAAAGCCCATTGAAATGCCGCCTGTCAGTCACCAGATATTATAATACTGTCGTTGCGACTGGTCGGTCGGGTTTGTTTTGCTGTGAGTGATTGGCTGGAGGAGTGGTGGTATGTAAAGTGGAGAGAGAGACTGTATAATGGGAGGCAAGGGGATGTCCTCAGGGGTTAGGGTGGGGGCAGCAGAATGCACGCACCACATAGGCATCTGTTGTACTGTCAAACTCCTCCACAGCTGTGTGTGTGCGTGTGTCTTTTTGTGTGTGTGTGTGTCTGTATATGAGACATATACACTATATGTAACGTATGCATAATTGTCCTGTTGTTTTCTCAGGGTGTTTTTTTTAATGGCTTTTAATTGAGGGTGTTTGAAGCTACAGAAGCTACAGGAATGTTGGTTTGTGTGTTTGTGCTCACATGCGTATACCTATAGGTTTTGGAGGTTGTGGTTCACGGTTAAAACACATTGGGCATGTCTGTTTGTGGTACAAGCATTACTAAAGCATGTCTCCGGCCTGCTCCTGTGCTTTCCATGCTGTTGTGTGAATGTGGATAACCTGGGATAAATGTGTTTTACAGGGCTTAGTATCTCTGTTATTGAGAAGGAATATCTGTATTCTGTGTTTCCAATTAAATAATTTACAGCTGCTGTGATTTTTGCCACCCTCAGTGGTAAACCGTCATTCTGGATCCTCAGTAACAGCAAGAGAAAACATTCAAACCATTGACTTCAGTGATGAGATGTTGAGACCGTGGAATAACATACATTCATTGTCGAGGAGGATGTTGAAAATGTGAGCCAACTGAACCTTGTTTACCTCAACACAAAACTGACAAAGAAATAACAGTTTAATTAAACAAGAACAAATTGTTAAAAAGAAAACAGTGTTAAATGAAAAAATTAAATCTATCATCAGGAAATATCTTTCATGATGGCAGTTTCTTTGATGATATGGAACGGAAATGTGTAAAAGTTGAGCCCAACCAACAATTTTGCTGGGCTGATATTACCAGATTTTTGGCATATAGGCGTAAATGTCAGCTGATAAAGGACAAAAAAATTGAAGTACAGAAATACCAGATATAAATTTGAATGAATATTATATAGAAAAAGTGTCTCTATTGCATAGTTTGTTCACCAGAGAACACTGACAAGGTGATTTTTCAATTGTAAAATGTCCCATTCAGTACTTACAATCTGTTGCTCACAGTCAAGGGATCCTCATCCAAAATGTTTTTTTTAATTTTATGTATTTATGTTTTAAAAAAAGAGAATATCAGCCACTATAATGTTATCAGATTTAGACTGGTGTCAGTCGAACAAATTAAGTATGGGTCAGGCTCTTCTTCATTATGCAAAGGCAATGAAATTTGAATTATCTTTTAAAGTAGAACGGTAAATATCAGTTTGGAACATCCGAGTATTATGAAGACTCAATTCTCCAGCTCCATTTCCCAACAGATTAAGATAAAGGAGGTTGGGTTAAATTCACCAATAGGATTATCACTGAGGCCCAAAGTTTTCCGTTGATGTATTTTCCCCAACAAGCCTCTTCACGTTATCTCTCTCGCGCAAGCTCCAGACTGCAGCCATGAAACTGAAAATAGCGCCGCAAAATAATGCATATTCATGGTTTTTACATATGTGTGTTGCTTGTTTGTTGTGTGCACATGTGCAAATGTGTGTCCATGTGTGTCTGTGTTTCACTAGGTGCGCATGTGCGTGCCAGATGTGTTAATGATTGTAGCCATGGCAACTAGTTTCTGTTCTGAGCGAAAGATGTCGAGGGTGAGAGCAGGGAGGAGAGAGCGAGAGAGAGAGAGTGTGAAGAGGCGGTGGACTGGTGAACTTGGTGGCCAGAACAGAAATATATTTTTCATGATGCAGCTGCTGTTTCAGGGGAAGCTCAAGGATACAATCAACTATCTTTTGACTCAAGGTCGCAGACTTAAACTGATTATGACGGGGGTTGTAAATCAGCACCAAACACAATGTTGTGTTTGCCTTTTTATGGTTGTTTGTGCTTATCAGTGTGTGTGTGTGTGTGTGTGTGTGTGTGTGTGTGTGTGTGTGTGTCTTTAAGTCTTCCGTGTATGCTGTGCGTGTGGATTTGTGAGTGACAGTGAGTTTGTGCAGCTCTTTGATGTTTCTCAAAATGCTTTATGCTCTCAGAGAGGCTTAATGATAAGAATTTGATGTAGAGTAGAGATAATGAGGTTTACATAACACACAGTCACACAAGCACACACATATATGCACAGACACAGCATTAACAGGAATTCCGTCGCATACATTCCCACCCCACAGAAGCTGCTGTTGGGTCAAGTGAAACCCTCTCATCGAATATTTGTACGTGTGTGGGTTTGTGTGTGCATGTTTGCATGAAGTGTACGCTTGTCTTTGGACATCTGGTTTGCTGTGCTCTGCCGGGTTTCGGTGCAGTTAGTTTGGCTGCTTAAATTGCACATAGAACAATTTCCTTGCACAGAAGAAGACAGAAATAAGGGAGAAAAATGTGCCTGCAAAATAAAATAAAAAATCCCCGGAGGACTTACATAGAAATATCTTCGTTCCAGATTCCTAATAACTATGACTAAGCTCAACAAAATTTAACTACTCGACTAGGGGGAGTAAGAAAATGCTTATATTATCACGAGCAGAAAAAATATGTTTCATTTACCCAGATTTAGAGACTTAACATAACAGTTTAGTATGTTCATATACAATAGATGTAAACTGAGAGATACAAGGTTGCGGATTACAAAAGGAACTGGTGTTAAAATTGATATCAAAACTTAGATGATGGTCAGGCTATGTGAAGAAAAGGTAGTGCTAAGGATAACTGTTCTGTTTGCCCACATCAGTGGCTTTTCCAAATAAATCTCTTCAGCAAAGTAAACATATTATTATATAAGCGATGCTCACACACCAGTGCAGTTCAGTTTTGTATCTGCTAAAAATATTCTGCCCTTAACTGCAAAATCTGCTGTATGTTTACACTTAAGATAATTATGTAAGGATGGTGGTTTCTGCCAGACAAACCTAAGCAGAGCTGTTTTCAGTGTTTTTGTCAAACATGCTGATGAATGGAGACAGTTGAGAAATGTGGTATGGTTGATACACTGAAATTCTGTCACAAACAAGCAACTGCAGCTTATCATATTTCTCCAAAGTCAATATACTGCAGACTCCTCACAGTACATTTCACACTCTTAACACAACTACACACAGAGTTCATTTACTTGTTGCTCTGTTTTCTCTGTAAGTGACATGCAAGCTTTTGTAGGCCTGCAAAAAGCAGCAGCTCACCAACTGAACCTTTATTGTACTATAGATAAATCATCAGCAAACATGAACAAAGAAAAAAAAAATAAAAAGGACAGATGACTCTAGCTCATTTTCCCGAATCTTCCACTTTTCACAGTGTACATCTCTCTTTTGTGTTGCCTCTGTTGTCTTGCTCCTAATGAGACAGCAAGTCAGCCAGGCAGCAACGCTTGGGCAGCTCTGTTCTTTGTCTTGGATGGAAAAACCCTGCCAGAGACAGATAGCCCCACGTCTGGAGGACTGGTGAAATAAGCCGTTCTGTGACAGTGCCTTCAAAGAGAAATTGCACATCACATCGCCCAGATATCAGCAGGGCACTGGTGAATGTGCTGATGGAAGATGTGAAGTGTGCGTGTGTGTGTGTGTGTGTGTGTGTGTGTGTGTGTGTGTGTGTGTGTGTGCGCATGTGTGTGTGGAGAGAGACTAAGAGAGAGAGAACAAGCAAAGTGCTGCTTTTGTTTTTCAGATTAGGCTAATGGACTTGGCACGGATCAAAACCCAAAGAGGGACAGGTTATACATTATGGGGTGTTTTGGGAGAGAGTATGTGGAGAAAATGTATGTGCTTCAGCGGGAAAATACAGTAGAGACATTATCCTGCTAAGTAGAGCTGAAACAATTAATCAATGAGCTGATCAATACAAAAATAAGTAGAAATTATTTTAATAATGAATTAATTGGATAAGTCATCTTCATTCAAAAATGCCAGTGCGTCCTTGGTTCCGGCTTCACCAGTGTGAAGATTTGCTATGTCCCTGTTTTATATTAGTATAAAAAAATATCTTCGGGTTGCGGACTGTCAGGCAAAACAAGACAGTGACTCTGAAGACCTCACCCTGGACTTTGGGAAACTGTAATGTTACCATCTTCTGTCATTTCATAGACTAATTGATTAATCCAGAAAATAATCAGTACATTAATTGACTATGAAAAGAATCATCAGTGTGTCTATTAATACTGGCCACAATATGTATCACTGATGCGCTTAATTCTGTGTGAGGACATTGAAAGAATGAAACATGGTAAAATATTCAAAGGATTGACACTTGTACAGTTAAATAATGTATAATCATATTTAACTGTACAAAACTTGTTTTTGGTATGATGTCATGCTTCTTCCTCAACCTTTTGCAGTGGTACACACACACATAAAAAAAACAAACAGAAAATCAGTTGAGCAGTTGAACATTGATTTTAGTATCAGGCCAAACAAAATACTGTAACTTGTGTTTCCCCATCACATCAACTCCTTGACTTTCTTTGTTTCTGCGGCATATCCTGGGTGCGGCATAGAAATGCGGTCACTTATATAAAGCTGTGCACATACACATGTACATGCGCTGTATCAGTGGGAGTGTGGAGGTGCGAGTGCGTGCACATGTGTGCTCCCTCGATAGCTCTGTAAATGTACGCGTGCATGTGCGTAGGTGGGTGTATTCCTGCAGGTCCTGTGCGGATGTGTGTTCGGGGAGGTAGGCGTCGCAGAGCCCGGGCACAGCTGCACGCCCTGGGGAGAGGGCAGAGGGATCAGCCTGTCAGAGCTCCATCACTTCTGATGAGTTGTCTCTGTTCCATTTGTTCCACTGAGGGAGAGAGGGATGAGGTGCAAAAGAAGGAGAGGAGCGAGGGAAGAGAGGGATATGGACGGGGGAGAAGGAGGTGAAGTGGAGAAGGCTAAAACGATGGTCTGCAGGCAGATAAGTGCGAGTGTGAGCTGGGGACCGACAGATGAGTAGATGGAAACGAAGGGGAGAAGGAAGTGTGACAGAGGAGTGTTTTCTTTCTCTTCACTTTGTAGCTCTGGAACTTTCCTTTGATCTCCATCTTGCTTTAGGGCAGGTTTAAGGGGCCAGTACGCGTCATCAGAAGTGCCAGTCGGATTGTCAAACAGCTTCAGAAACTCTTACCTCCACATTTTTCAAATGTCTGAATTGGGGGTTGCTGCGTCCAACAGTTTCTTTAACTCACCAAAACCAACTTATCTGACGTTCACGCCCACGTTAGGAAGCCACTGGCCAGGGTTGTGGAGGTGAGAAAGTAAGCAGGATTTGAACTTCTCCTTTCCAGCTTTTGAATGTCTTTGAGTAGAGACTGTATGAAAATGTGCAGCGTTATCCCCTAGTTTTAAAGATTGCCCCGTCTTGCTGCTCTCTCTGACGGCCACTTTTCACCACATATTTGTGTGTTGCCTTTTGGAGCACAAATATTTTTGTGCACCGATGTGGCCAGAAGACACGTGGTTTAAACTTTTCAAGCGTAACCTGGTCCTTGTGAGTCCTGCGTGAATGTGTAGCTTACTGGCCGACTGTTTCCCTCGCTGACTGTTTGAAAGTCTTACCAGTTATTTGACTGATTCGCTTGCTGGTGTAATCACAAGTCGGCTTTATGGTTACAAACCTGAGGCAGCTGGTGTCAGACAGTAACACAATCATTTATATGCTCGAGCAGGCTTTAGTCTGAATACAGGTATACAGTGCACACAAATAGAAGCACACACAGACTACAGATAGAAATAGAGCAGCCTTTGCCAACTCACAAGGCTGCTGAACCAGACCTAATCAACTAAGAGGCCTAACAAGAGCTCACCACTATTCACTCTATCCATCCACAAACCTCTCTTCTTACTCCCCCATCCATCAATAAAAGCAAGCAATTTGAAGAAATGCCTTGGTGAGTTTTTAGTGTTCTTTTGGCAAGAATGGATCAATACCTGTGAGAGCTCAGCGCAATTTAAAGAGTTTCTCTGCCTTTAAAAAATGGCTAGAGCATCGGTTGGGCTGTTATCTGGTATCAGAATGTTTCTGTCTGTTAAACCCATGTGAATCCTTTCTGTAATTAAAAAAAGGTCAGGCCGCAGTCTGAAAGTTTAACTTCTGGAGTCCTGAGTAATATTTTGGGCGTGTGTTTTTAACCAAAATTCAGCAAAAACCAGCAGTTTCATATTAATAAAACTGCTGATTCAGTACCAAATTTGAATACAAAAAGGCCCAACATTTTCAACTTGGGCTTGCTGGTGACCCAGACTGGAGTTGCTTTGGGACATCTACAATGTAATAATGTGTGCCTTCATATCCACTCTACTGGTATTTTCCTCTGCTGGCAGTCGCTGCTGCCTGAACCCCACAGCCTCTTCCGATTCCCCACAGCTTCGTCCGGAAGGCTCTTTGCATCTCGCTCTGTTGTGCTCTTTGCACTCCTCTTCTCCGCTTTTCCTCTCGTCTTCAAAGGACTGCACAGTACGAATCAGTAAAAGAAAAACAAGAGCGAAAAGACAGAGTCAAATAGAGAGTTCCACTGTTAGATTTTGAAACCCCTTTTATCGAGTTTGGGCTCCTCCTTAAACCCCTCCTGGCTCAGCGTCGCCATAGCAACTGTTAAACGCAACAGAGCAGGATAACAAAAGCTTTTGTTCTGTACCAAAAGCAATAACAGTGGTTTATGCTCACTGAGGTGTCTGCCGAACTTGTTGTGACCGCAACATTGTCTCACCTTATTTCTCAATAATTTAACATCAGTGGTTTTACTGAATGCTCGTGTGAATTTATGATAAAACGGGCAAAAGCACCGTATGCAAACAGATTAAAGTCGCTGGTTTATTTATAGTCCATACTTAAATGAACCAATTCAGAGATGCACTGGCTGTTAATTGTTCTTCACAAGCAAATATCACCCCAGAAATGGATGTATGACTTGTCAAGGCCAAACTATTGTGTGAGAATTGACAAAAATCACACTATTCTCACACTAATTCCCACAGTAAAGCAACAGGGAAAAGACCTCTTGTCATATCACTTAAATTCCTGTTAATCATGTTTGATGTGCAGACTTATTGTGTTTATTCACAATAAACGTGTACAGCAAGCTGTGGTGGGTGAACATAGTCTAGATTTCAGTTTCAGATTTCAGAGCAGTGGCCCCACCAGGACCTGAATGGTGCCAGTGACAGAAATTCCAGTGCTATTTGTAATTAAAAGATCTTATTAAACGCAATTTAATTAACTGAAAAGGAAGGAAATGTGTCTGCATCCCTCACTTTCCCTTTGGTTCTCAGGTGTTGTTTATTCGAGTCAGGTGATGTATTGTTTGAGTGGAAATACATCCACAGTGGAGCCAAGCCAGATGGCTCACCTCTGCTTCCTCCATGGGATGAAGAATGAAAGCTTGCTAGTGAATTAAATAGGTAAGCAAAATGAAAGATGAACTGTGTAATCCCAGGCAGAGGAGATGGCTGCAGTTGCTCTCAAACAGGCCATGTGTAAGATCCTTGTGCTGGCTCTCAGCTTGAAGATGCACTTAACAGCAGGGTCTGGCTTCCTCTGAAATTCAAAATGTCTGAGAGACAGCCACAGAACCGAGGCTGTGTTTTAAAATATAGAGCAGATTGCCAATTTAGCACTATTCATGCTAATCTGTTGCCAGAAAAACAGGTGAGGGAGACATCCTGGAGACACGCTCTCCTCAGTAATATATTTTCAGTGTCATTCATTGATGCTTTTTGATGGACACATAATTGCTGCCTGGATTATATTCGCTGGGGACCTTTTTGCAGGAAGCAAAGTGCAATGCCTTTGTACTGCATGAAAGACAAAGGGAGGTAGTTGGGATGGATGGTGGGTTTAGAAAGTGCAGTACTTTCCCTCAGCAAAGGATCCTGAGTCCGATGTGTGGTTGGGTTTAGGCAACAAAAGCACTTTGGATTAGGTTAAGGAAAGATCTTATTTCAATTACACGTATATAAAGTAAATATGTGTCTCAGGCTTCAAGTCACTTTGGACTTTTTCAATACAGACTAAACTAAGACAGGACTAGGGTCTTTCCCTAACCTTAACCAAGCGATATAACATAACATCACCATAACAAAGTTAAATCATGCGTAATCACAGGGAGCAGATATTGTCTTGCAAGGGAAATACATTAAATCCAGTGTAACTGATCATTTCACTGATAACATTTGCGACGTAAAGATACCTTAATTAAAGTTTCCTTATTATGTTAATAAAACTGTAATCTGGGTGTTACTAACAGAATTTATTTGCCGTTGCAAATTAGTTATATGTAAATGTAATTTCTAGATGACAGGATCAGATAGGAAACATTGACTGAAATCAATAACTGGAATCCTAGTGAGGTAAAAAGGTTACCTTGAAAGGTCTTTCCCCAAAATAATTGGCCTTTATTTTCGGCGTCTTTTCAAACACCTGCCATACTGCGAAAAGAGAATTTCCTTTTGGGGATCAATGAATCATTGGTTAACAATTACTATTATCACTGTTGTGTGCATATCAAATTTTGCATGAACAGTAGGATTTCCATCAGCCTTCAGCAGGGTTTCCACAATGTTATGCTTCCCTTTTTCATGGTTTTATGGTTTTTTCCCAGGCTGTCTGGCAGCTTTCTCCAGAGGTAGCCTTATCAGTTGGGTTCTTCAAACAGCCCAGGGAAGAGGTGCAGGGGCTGGAGGCAGGTATGCCGACTGCAACGACCATGTTAAATTCTCCGTAATGTGAGCCTCAAGGCAACCTCACCTGAGCTAGATGGTACAGTAGCTTTGGCGAAGAGGATTGGAACGAATGAGTAGGTACGGAGAGGCAAGGTGGAGGATGATGATGGATGAGAGACAGGAGAAAAGTGGGACAATGACATCTTTAAAAGAGAGCAGAGCGTGTAAAATCACGACAGGTGAAAGGGGATTGTGAGATGTTAAGCAAAAGAAAGAGTGGGAGGAGAGGAGCTGTAGGAAAAGTGGATGAGTATAAGAACACATGCAAGCGAATGCTCACATGTACGCCTAAAATAAACCCCTACAGGCATCCACGAGATTCACATCCCCAGGGGCTTCAGTGACAGTGATGGTACCAGCACAGTTTTCTCTATCACAGTGTTACGTAACTCAAGAAATTGTCTTGGTTTGAGTGTAAGAACACGAATGTTCACCTCATCTCTTCTCTCACACTCTCATCCTTCCTCTCTCCTTTCCACTCAGCTACAGAGTGGAGGAGCCAGAAAGATGGGATTTGCTTGATATTGATATTGATAACTCAGTTTCTGTTGCAATCTGACCAATGTGGTTTTGATTCGATGATATTCCATGCTCCACAGGAATGGAATAAAAGACGCCTGTCTGCTTGCTGTTTATCTGTCCCTCCATTTGCCTGTAGACATTTTGTAATTTTCCAGTTATTTTGTCTACTTGCAAACTTTAATCAATCTCAGTCTTCATCGTGTCGAAAACTTTCGATGATTGTCTTACCACAACCTCTCTTCTCTCCAACACAACATCCATTACCCACATCATTGACTTTAATGAGGAGCTGGCAGTGGTGATATGTGCTCCATCATTTTCAAAAACAGCTGCTTTGCTCAGCAACACAGATCCCAAGGTGGTGCTGCTGTTTCACTGAGGACCTCCATTTATGATGTCCACTGAACAAACAATAGTGATGTGAAGAGTGAAAAGCTGGATGACACTGGGACAGCTTTCACTATTGAGGATAGGTGAATATGAAGCTTTTCCCAAGCCATCACCTAAGTTGTGTCTCAGTAAGGCTGAACACGTAAAAAAGGTGCTGGCACATTTTTGTTGTTGTTGTTGTCAGACGACAACATGAGCATTAGATAGTGGTTTGAAGTGATAAATGCTTCCAGCCAACTGGCAATCAGTAATTCCTGAGCAGCTGCATTGAGAACCTTGACAAAAAGTTGGCTTCAGATCACTGTTCAGATCAAAGGGTGAAGGTTAACAATTATATCAGCATTTTTGAAAAGCCCAGCTTTCTCTGTTGACACTACACAACACTGGGACTTTCTATCATAAATCTGGAGAGTAATTTTTAAAAGCTCAATTTTCTGCATTGGAAAGCACCAGTTTAGTACGGATGGTTACCTGGAACAGGGCGGAAAAGATTGATTTTGTGATTGATCATTGATCGTGGGCCCAGTGGCCACAGTTGCCATCGTTGTATACACAGACTCAGTGGTGTTTACTGCGCCCACCATAAGCTGAAGAGTATCATTGCCCGAGGTTTAGATGAGGCATGTGGGAGTGTGTGTTGAATGACCCGGCGGTTCTGCAGAAGGCTGGGGTCTGGGCTGGTTTCTTTTAACAGTCACAGACTTTCTCCTGCCCTGAGGTCATTGACAGCAAACACTATGTGACAACCTCCAGCTGTGAGGGTGTGAGTCTGCTAATGAGCTTCCCTCCATTCTGGACCTGTACGTGTGTGTGTGTGTGTGTGTTTGTATGTGTGCATTTGTTTGTTCATGGAACGACCTGAACAACAACATGGACATCTTTCAAGAGGGTATGCAGTGGTCATTCTGTTATTGCAGAAAGCAAAGTGCAAGGTCTTTGTACTGCATGAAAGTCAAAGGGCGGTAGTTGGGATGGATGGTGGGTATAGAAAGCGCAGTACTTTCCCTCAGGAAAGGATCCTGAGTCCGATGTGTGGTTGGGTTTAGGCAACAAAAGCACTTTGGTTAAGGTTAAGGAAAGATCTTATTTCAGTTACACGTATATAAAGTAAATATGTGTCTCAGGCTTCAAGTCACTTTGGACTTTTTCAATATAGACTAAACTAAGACAGGACTAGGGTCTTTCCCTAACCTTCCCTAACCTTAACAGCAACTGTTATCAGCTGCCACACAAAATATCATAATAGAGCTACAGATTTTTATTATTTTAATGGAATAACATAAAGTAAATTTGTAAGTATAGCTAATAAAAGGTAAATTCAGTGTTTATTACATGTAAGTTGAAAGAATGGTTTAACTTGTACTTTAAAGTTATTGCCTTAAACATAATTTTATGCCTTACAAAGGCAGTTTTGAAGAGATTCATTTCAACAAATATTATTCTTTAAAACCAACAATTGTATATGGTCATGTTTTTAAAATAGTCTCTGCTGACGCTAGTGTCTCTCCATACACATTCATTACATGCAGAGGGAGTGAAAATGAACTGCCCCAGACTCTCAGTGATTTAATGTGATTAATTCGGTAGAAAATGAAGGAATGTAGGGAGGGCTGATGTGGGCAGCGTGGTGGGATACAACAGAGAGGATGTGATGGTGTCTAGGTGGCAGCTGGAGAGAGAGGGAGCTGAGGGAGCAGAGAGGAGAGAGGAAGGCTGAGTCTTCACCCACTTGTGTCATGAATAAATCACTGCAGATAGCTCCTTGCTGTCCAGCCCAGCATGGACCAGTATGCTTTCATAGTTAAAGCTCATCCCAGATGGCCCAGTTAACCCATAGAGAATAAGCCAAGTCGTAATTGACCAGCTGGGGACTCTGTATGATTGCTTCATCCATCTTCAATTACCCGGCATAACTGATGTCGAACACTTCCAAAGTATGTAGAGGAAACCAATGTAACAATGTGGACATCCCTGGTATTGACTATTACCTTCATGAACAACAGAATTTTAAAAGAAAGGTAGATGAAACTGTCACATATCCCAAAATAACACTGAAATGGAGAGGGAAGCCATAAAATAACCAATGTACGGCATGTATGCAGAGCTTTTGGTGAGTATATTACTGTAAATGTACTTGAACATTAAACATAAAATGCCTGTCTAAAAATCACTGCCCTCTTTAATACAATCGCAGAGGAGGTTGTTATATAAAAGCGAGTGGGAAGAAAAGATCAGCGCAAAAAAACCCCCCAAAAAAAACATTGAGTCAAAATTACTAAATGATGTAGTCTTGTCAGGTCAATACAGTACTGCACACCCATACAGAAAGTAATGGAGTTGTAAGGGAACAAAGAGAAACCATTTCCTGCCTCAGTGTCATTAAACAATGGAGACATCCTCCTTGCTGACCAAGACAGAGACGGATTGAGTGGTTCTGGAAAGACCTATGTTTCACTGTGACTGTGCTTGATAATGTTATTCATCAGGGCCTGTGTGTCCGTATGTTTCTTTATTACAGAGGCATGTAAAAGGCATAGAGACAAAGAAGGAGACAGAAAAGTAAAATAGTACAAGGTACAATTGAGAGCCAAAGATAAAATACCTGTTTTTCTATGCAGAGAAAAGCATTCTTCACTAAAGCATTTGTCTCTTCATCATCCTGGACCTACAGGAGTCAAAATGTAATGTAAACATGTAACCCAGTATCACTAACTTAAACCTCAAACCTCTGGAGTTCCCTGGAACACGTGTTTGTCCATTGATCAGTGACCACAGCTCCACAAACTCCATGAGATTGCTTTTGCGATTCTGCCATAAAGGTAACTCAAGCAGAAATTCTCGAGGCAAAGACAGCTCTTTTGCAAACACAAAAATCCCTCTTACATCTCCAATATTTCCTCGGCTCTATTGGCAATTTTCATCCTTCTTTAAAAAAGCCAGAAGGTATTAATATTTAATACTTAATGTTTTTCAAGAACATTAAGCAGGACTTGTGTTTCCTTCAAAAATATCATATAAGTTTTGTATTCCTCTTACAACTTTGATCTTTATATAAGAAAACTTTCATATCCACAAAAATAATTTCTGTGTAGTTCTGTGATGCAACACCTTACTCGGTAGAGGAAAGAAGTGAATGATGTGGGTTGAGGTTAAATGCTTTTTTGTGCTTTTGTTTGTAATTGCAAATTATTGTTTGCAGACAGTGTTGAGAATCAGAAATATCAAACCAAAATACCAGTTTGACTGCTGCTACGACCCACTTTTACAAACCATCCCATTACAATCTGGCATGAAATGATGCAGAATACACTGGAGCACTCGCGTAATGCCACTGCTAAAAAACATTCTTAGCTCAGACCCACTTTGTAGAATTGACATTCCATGTTGCCCTCTTTTCCTTGGCCACACCCAGTTCCACACTGTTTATTATTTTGCTATATTTTGCACGCAAACGAGAGGCGCAAATGACATGTCCCTGCTTGCATCTGTGTTTTTTTGTTTTTTTTTTCCATTTACATCGTGGTGCAATGATTTAAAGGGTATTTATTGCACCATCTGACATGCCTCAAAACTGAAATCATATAGTCTGACACAGATTGTGACCAAGAAATTATTAGACCCATCTCATACAGTGTGGCATGCAATGAAATTGTAGGATTGTTGTTATCATCTATAGGTGCCTTTACTCGACTGTGGTCAGTCACAAACTTGTTGTGGACTTGACTTACTTTACCTGACTACGTCTAACACATGAAGTTTAAGGCATCGTCTTGAGCAACTGAATCCTGACGTGTCTCCAGGGTTCCCCTAGTGCCCTACTTCATTCATCCAGATGGCAAGAAATTTTAAAAATGTCTTACTCTCCCAAAGAAGCATAGCCAGAGGGACATTTGAAGCTGCATATTTTAATTGTCACCTTCCATATTACTATCTGCTACAAGGCTACATTGCTGGAGGCTTGTATTGAATTTAATAACCTCAACACCCAGATAGTTTTCCGATTAGCATCATTGTAATAATGGCTCTTCACAAGGCCTTCTGTGTGTGCCAAAACTTCCAATACATTTCAGAGAAAATGTTATTTCCTAGCTGAAACTGGCAGCTAATTGTCTGCTTTACCAGCGGAGTCACAGTTAGAATTGGATAAAGACAGCATTAGTATTGACCCTACATGGGCCTGTGACTGGGTAATGCGCTGAGAGCTGAAGTGATGTGGCTGACAGTGTGGTAGACGGAGGCAAAATAAAGTTAACGTGAATTCTGCACCACTTTTGAAATCAGCGAGCTGGGTTTATGCTCAGGAGCAGTTTAACTGTTTGGGTCTGAAAAATCACAGAAAACAAGGGGGGGGGACAGATGCATTTTAGGCCATGGCAAAACATTGCCCTTTTTGGTGGTTCTCTTTGATGAAATATCCATATCACTTTGTAGTTAGATTATCTTATTGAAGGGTGTTTCGTGTGAAATTCTGAAGGGATTTTCTCCAGTGTCATTGGGGATGGGATTGGTGAGGAGGAATGATCTATGTTCTACAGTGGGGCTTTTCCTCATTATTCCATCTGTAATACCAGCTAATTGGGGCTGTCAGTCTGCTGATAATCTGTATTAAGTGTGCCATTGAAAAAGCCACTGCACAACCTCAACATTTCTAAGAGAGATGATTAAAGAGCGAATGTGTGTGAGTACGAGAGGCAGGAAGAATAAAAGAAAATCATGCAGCAAGTGAGTGAAAAGGCCAGACCCAGCAGTGGTTTGTCTGGAAGAGAATGTTATGAAATTGATTGGTAATTCAAGAATTCTCCTCTGCTCTTTCATCTTGTGTTTGAACATTTCTGAAGTCTTCAATTATTCTGCATAAGAAAAAGCCAAGACCTATGATGAAAGCCTGTGGCTCCAAGGCCCAAACAATAGAAAATTATTGGGATGTTGTTGATGTCTTTGAGTAGAAGTACCTTAAAATTATCTTAAAGTCATATGTGACACAGTGTCCCAGAGTTACTTCGGGACACTGTGCCAACTTCCTTCAATAAATGTATCCATCCATTCATGTTCATCTGCCTCTAAAACCAAAGCAGACCCTTCCAGCTTTAGGCATTCACACTCTGGCACGGTGCAATAAAACATTATCCACTGTCTGACCTCCTTTTCTCCTCACAATCGCTGTCTCCTGCTGCACTATTCTCTCTCTCTTTCTCTATCAGTCTTCTTTCATTTTTTCTCCTCACTTCAGATTTTTTCTCCCTCACTGTCAGCCAGCTCGTTTTCTCACCGCTGCCTCAGAGTGATGGGCAGGAACTTTGAAAACCTGAAGGAGGGTCAAATTTTTGACTAAGAGCCTAGTAACACACACACACACACACACACACACACACACACACACACACACACACACACACACACACACACACACACACACACACACACACTCTGTCTCAACATCAAAGCTTGTCATTCTCTGCCTGCCAACAAGCCAGATCACTTTGCAGCTTAGGATAGAGAAAACGGTAGAAGATGAGGTGAGAGAGTGCGAGGTTGGAGACAGAATGTGGAACAGACAGATCACCGTTGAAATGTTTCTTTGTGTCTGGGCTTCACTACAGTATGTACACATTTGCTTGTCTGTGCTTGACGAAGCTGTAGTGGAAATGTACGTTTTATGCCAAGTCCGATGTCTGATTCCTCTTTTGGCAAAGCCGGCAGACACTCAGCCCAGCTTGTGGCATCTGGAACCTTCCTGCCTACCTGCCAGCACTCTCTAACAAGGCCCCCAGAGTGTGTGTGGGTCGTGTTTTTAACTGTGCGTGACGGAGAAAATGTCTGTTCATCTGTGCTGCAAATGTGCACTTCTACAGTTTCTGCTGTTGCATTGCCGTACGTTGGTTCTGGAGTACAGCATTAGCATTAGCTTTGATACAGGTCAGATGATGAGGATGGCGTTTCTTGCTGTTGCCAAGGAAAGACCTCACTCTGTCTCTTTGTCTTTCTGTCTGTGCCCGTGTTTCAGTTGCTCATCTCCTCTGTCCTGGTCACTCCCTGATCATCAGTGTATGTCTCTGCAACTGCAACAGCATATAGCTGATTGAAAAGAAAACCTTAAAATTGAATAAATTAGCAAATATGTTTGAAATAAAATACTTTATCAATATGGCTAACTGTTTGTTTTATTTAAACCAGGGATGGGCGTTCTTCCCTCAGTTGTTACAGACCAGCCACTCTTTCCTTGTGCCTGACAGCCAAAGCCATTTCCCACTTTTGTGACTGCAATGTTTAACAAACACTGTCTCCGTGTGTTTATGGCAGTTTACAGATGCTCTTCGTGGAAGCATAACAGTTTCTTTATTGGAACTATAACAGTTATAAGCACAGAGTTATCACCAGACTATGTCCATATCCTGGTTTGGAACTGAAGAAAAATTAAAAAAAACAATTGTATTTTTCCCCGCTGAGGCCAAGATGTGGTTATACAGGCAATAATACGAACCATTCTTTTAAGAGGAATCTGTGTGGGCTTAGATATGGATTAAAATGACTGGCAGCACTGCCCTAAAGTAGTTAAATATTCCAGACGCTGTTGTGTCTGACAGATTTAGTTTTTTTGTTTTTAAAGCGCCAGCATAGCAGACAAACAGTGAAAGATGGGCGGCATCAGGTGTGCAGTGAGATGGCCCACTCTGAATTTGTTGCATATAAACAACACTCTGATTCCAGGGGGTGTGAAAACGTCTGGGCTGGAGTCTGTGAAATGCCAGTAGCAGGGCGCATGTTTTTCTCTTCCCTTGTGGTCTATTCGCGGCTCCTGTGTGCCTGAACATTCCTGTCCTTGTTTCCATGGAGACCCAAAGAGGTGTGTAGATCCTGAAGCCCTTCTGTGGTCGCTGGCTTTGTCATATGTTCTGCCAGCCGCCGCCACTTACCCTTAACAGCCCTTCACAGCCGGACACTTTGCAAAGGCACAATTTCTTGACATTGTTAAATAAGAAAGAACAGGTGGTTGTACTAGTTACAGACCACATCCAGGGCCACTACTCATATTTTTAAATCGTCTAAAATATCAGATGACTTATGTTTCAAATGTTCTTCAAATGTTTTACTATTAGACATGAAGTCACCTCGGCAATTAGTCCAACACGAATTATTCCGACAGAAATTCCCACTAGCAGGCACAGCTTAATGCTCCTGCTCTACACTCGAAACTCATTTTGATCTGAATTATGACATTAATACTCCCTTTCTGTCCTTCCTGTTGTTCTCTTACACAATGGCATTGACCCACTCTATTGTCCGTGGGGTTGTGTCCTCCTTTTCGGCACTGAGAGGCTCATTTGTTGATCTCTTAACTAGATTAGCACTTGTCTGATTAAGTGCCTGCCTGTAACCCCTTGCCGCTACTTGTGGCTGAAGTCGCTTGGGCAGGGCTTTATGCACACTCTCACTGTCCTGTCTTTAGTCGCCTCATGGCCTTCGATACACTTTCCCTCTTTGCACCAGGTGCACTTGCAGACAATGTCAGAGACAGTCAGGATTAACTGAAGATGCGAAGAGTTGAAAGGGTGAGTTTAAAAGCACAGTAACATGGACTCGTATGTTTTTTACATGTCAGTGATCTTCTGTATGCGCGTTTCCACAGAGTGGCTAACGTCAGGCTAACAGGGCTGTGGTTTTGCTAATTAAAATACACTGGTAACCTATTTATCTGCTAATTAGATAAGTCAGTGTGAATCTAAGTAAAGGTGAGGTCAAGTTAGGCAGGATACATGCAGCTTTCCTTTGCAACTAACTTGATAGCTAATGAGATGAAACACTATTGCAATAACTGACCTACTTTACCAATATGTATATTTTTCTATGATAGTTCTCAATCTAATAAAAGTGTTTTGTCACAGTCATTCTCTCTTTGTTTCACTTTCATCTTTAGCCCTCTTAGTTGCATGGCTCTATGGGAGGAAATGTCTGTCGGTAGGTCTACTGGTCTGTCCACTACTTTAGTCCATGCTGGAATATCTCAGCTGCTATTGGATGGATTGCCATAATATTTTGTTCAGACATTCATGTTCCCCAAAGGATGAATCTTACTGACTTTGGTGGTCCCCTGTCTGTGCCTCTCGCACCACCACAAGATTCACATTAGTGATTTTAATTTGTCCATTACTTTAATTTATAACTAAAGACCACTAAAACTAATGGCATTCTCACCAGCCTCAGCTGTACTTTGTGTTCAGTACTAACTGACAAGTGTTTGTGGAGCTGCTAGCATAGCTGTAAACTGTTATTTTCCTCGTGAAGCAACGTACACTCAGTGTAGACTGATTAGTCTTAGACACAGACTTCCTAATGAGCATTTATAAGTGGTTAGTCTGATTGAATTCCAATTTTTGAAGAAAGTTTACCAGTGTTATTTTACATTAACCTTTAAGGCGTAGATTGATAGATCCTGGCCCAGGGGCCTTTCTGTTTCCTGTTTGACCCATCGCCTTTTCATCCTGGCCCCTGGCTGAGTTACCATGACAGGCTGAACTCTAAGGATGAGAAGGTGAGGACATGATATGAAGGGGCTGAGGGAGGCAAGTCACAGTGGGTTTTTGAGACAGAAAGATGCACGCATGGCTGAACAAATTTTGCCTCAAAGTGCTGAAGTTAGGGTGACAGCCATCGTGTGGGGACTAAGGACAATGGGCTGAGGGAGAATTGTGTGTCTGCGTATGTCTGTGTATGGCCTTTGCAGCAATACTCCCCATGCTATCCAGTCACTCAGGCCGTCTACTGGAGTGACATTTCAGGAAATTTCCACTGATGTGGGACTGGGGCCCCAGCCGTCAAGATGTAGCAGCAGGGAGGGGTTGGGTGGGGTGAAATGAGTAGGAGAGAGCGTGCAAGAGAGGGGCGTTGGATGTCGCTTATCGGACTTTGCAAGATCTCTCAGCTTTATGGCTTATGGGGGAGAACATTTAAGTTCCGTGTCTCCCTTTCTTACTCTGTCTCCATGCGTTATTGTGTTCAGCGATAGAGCGAATGATAGCCTCTCTGTGATCTTGGCAGCATAATTGAATGACATTGGTTTTATTTTCTGAGCTACCTAAGATGAGATAAACGATGCTTTCATCTCTAAATTTATGACACTGCATCAGTGCATTGAATATAGATGGGCAAGGAGAGAGTTTTTGTGCACTCTAAGGGGCTGTATCAGAATCTCAATAAATATTGTTTGTTTTACACTTCCTAAAGAGTTTCACTGACTTATTGATGTTAGTTTTCAAGGTGTTGTATGAGATATTTTAATTAATTGTCTTAAAATTTAATTATGCTTTGCTTTATAGATTTTGTTTCATATTGTTCGTATGTATGCATGGTAGAAGGTACTATATGGGATGAAAATGTGGGATAACAGTCTTCAACTCTGTAATGTGTGTGAGTTTGTGAGAGGACTTGACATTTACACCACCTCTATCTTGCCCCACCCTGTGCCAAGGATCCAAACCATCCAGTGACTGTGTTTGTGCATGGTGATCATTGCTAAGGTGTGAGAAAGATGAGGTGATTGGATGCGTGTGACCCAGACTTTGCTTGTATGTACAGTATGTATGCTTGTATCTATGCGGCTGTGCACTGTGCAATCACAATTAGCTTATTTGCATCCAATTAAAACTTCATTATCTCTATCTGTAACCTTTCCGTGCTCTGTTATTTCCAGATACCATATCAGACAGCATTTCGACCTTTTGGCAACGCTAATACAAGAATTGGAATTAGCTAAGCGTAGTAGTGCGACATTTCCATTATCAAGAGTCGGTCGCACACAGCAGCTGTCTGGATGGCTGAAACCTCTGGCCAACACCCGGCCTCTTCTTTTCAGTGATTGAAAATGAATCCTGCGTGTGATTGAACATCCGAGCTATTACTGTTACTAGGCCAGAGGGTACTACTGGAAAACTCAGGCATAACTCAGGCACTTTATTCCAGTTGGGGGGTTTTATTCCCCTCTGCACCCTGCATGTGTATATTTTGATAGGAAACGTGTCCAGGAAGTATCTCTGGTCACATAGAGCAGTGGAAATGTAAATGTTTGAAAACACAGTTTTGGCTGAATGGAATTCATCTACGTTGAACTTGGAGTCAGACTTGTTGAAAACCTTTTCCCTGAAAATTTTGTCTGCTGGACTTTTCCCAAAGTGTATATTCTCCCTGCCTTGCCTGATTAACAGACCAACATAACTGATAGCACTGAAAAACTGATAGTAGTGAGTACTTCTATGTCAACTTGCTTTGAAGATGCTGCTCAGAAAAGAGGTGGGTGCACTGATCTCACAGTTAGTTATTTGGCTTTTTATTGCTCTGATATGCTCGTATCTTATTGCGAATCTTGATATTCATTGCAACTTAATGACAGTCTTTACATGTTCACTTATCAGTATCTTGTTAAATCACTTCTACTGTACATTGGCCAATACGCCTCAGGTGTATTGGCACAACATTAGAGGTAGAGATAGACTTGCATCTATTAACAAATACATTTAAGCGGTTGGTGAATAAATGACTTTTATGAGTATGGCAAATATCTCTAGGCTCCAAAAATCCAGACTGCAGACGCTCAAGTGGCAGTTGACCTTTCTTCTGTGAAGAAAGCAATAGCATATGAGTGTGTAAGTGTGTGTACATATATTACATATTCGTCTGTGCTTGGATGTGTGTGCACTCACAAAGCAACACAGGTATTTAGGGATTTCTGGGTCCGGCACGCTTTCCAGGTGGTTACTTTGTGTGTTTGTGCATGCGTGCGCGCACGCGCGCGTGTGTGTGTGGTGATACTTTGATATGGGGCAGGCGTACTGTGCAAGAGTGAGTGAGACTCCCCAGACACATTGCTTCTTGGCACATCTCTGTGATCCCATCATGACGGGGAAACTCAACACTGGGGAGGATATTCCGCTGCCCGGCAGTTTACGGAGAGTGACAGGGCTGCACAAATACACAGCTCCTGCAATTCCAGTAACAGGGTCTGGTGAGGTTAGGCCCGCAGAAACACGGGGGGCTTCACACACTCGTGAACTTTGTCACTTGAACTCAGAAAGCCATGTACCATACCATATATATATGTTCGTATATGTATGTATGTGTGTGTGTGTATACACACACAACACACACACACACACACACTCACACACACACACACACACACACACACACACACACACACACACACCCGTGCGCACACCCCCACCCCAGGACTGCACTAATGAACACCCCCATTGCTGAGGGGACAGTGAGATGACTGGCACAGAAAGCATTACACCAGCACATTCAGGCATATGGCATGTGGACCCACTGATGGGCACACACATATGGTACTGGTGGCTTCTGCTGTTTCACATGGGAGGAAGGCACTGTGCTTGCCTTTGATCAGACTCCAAATCACAGAGCACAGCACATAAAGTACAGCCTAAAAATCCTTAAAACTGTTTGGGTTGCATTATTTTGTCTCATTATTTAAAAATAAATAAATAAATAAATAAATACAAAGCCTCTCACAGTTCCCTTCAGTTTTTGTGATTGTGCAGTAACAGATGTATTAAAAAAAAAAACCCAGCAAAATACTACTTTTTCACGATTCAGTATTTTGTGCAATTTCATTGCATATTTTTGCTTTTTCTTTAACAAAATGTACAGTTGCCTCATGGAAAAGGGAATGCATTTGTTGCGAACCCATACAGTCATGAACACATCAGCAATTTGTGTTAAAATTTTGTGTTATAACGTTTTCCACACACACACACAAATATGTTGTAGGTTTGGTTGTGTGATTTTGATTTTCAACTAAAGATCTTAAAGAATTCTAAATTAGAGGAAAATATTATATTATATTATATTATATTATATTATATTATATTATATTATATTATATTATATTATATTATATTATATTATATTATATTATATTATATTATATTATATTATATTATATTATATTATATTATATTATATTATATTATATTTAGGGACCCTTCATATATTTATCAATTTTTATATTGTTTCTTAATTTTTTATAAACACAACTTAATTGTGTGATATAAATGAGAAGTGTGTCTGTCACTGTTAAATTCTCATTAGCTACTGTAACAATAGTCCTTATGGAGTCCACACTACAATAATACTTCAGTGAAAATGATACATGTAACATCTGAAATCTATAATCCCAATAAGACTCAAGACAAACACTGAGACAAAACAGCACAACAGTGGTGGAACATAACTAAGTACATTTGCTCAATTACTGTACTTAAGTACAATTTTGAGGTACTTGTACTTATCTCTATTTTAAGCTGTTTTGTACTTTACTATATACTTTATAGGGGAATATTGTACTTTTTACTCCACTACATTTATCTGTTAGATATAGCAACCAGTTACTGTTTAGATTAAGATTTAAAACCAGTAATTGACAACCATTTTGTCTTGTGACACCTTCGGATGTCTATGGGTTGTTAACACTTATACCAAAGAGTGATTTCCCCTTTAAACTTCCCAGATGGATTCATTTAAATCACTGTTCAAGGTTCAAATTGGTAAAATTATCCAAATATTTACCAAAAAAAGAGAGAAAAAAGAAAGACGTTTTTGTGTAGCATGTTTGTGTAGCAGAACTTTTTCTCCTTTCCAGCTCTCATTAATCAGCTCACAACAACTCATATTTATCCTATGACCATCTGGAGGGGCCTGGCCCTGAGATTGGGAATCACTGGACTAGACAACCTGGTTGTATATAAAGAGGGTAAAACTAGCTCCGCCTTAACCGGCTACACATTAAAATGCTGAATGCCTAACTGATGCATCAGTACAATAGATAGCTCACCTGTGATACCGTAACCACTGACACCTTTTCTGAACCATATTTGCATGCACTGACTACAACAATAAATGTGTTAAGATTACGGAGAAAACAGTTGCAGTTCTCAGTCTTTTAACATCCTCCTAACTACAGCAAAATCAAGCTACAGTTACTCTGTTTTCTTGACATTTCCCGTGTGTAAAGTTCCTGGGGTATCCTGGCCAGAGATTAGCTGTTCAGGAACTGTATTGTCATAGGAAAAAGTCGCCATGGTGATAAGCCATATCCCAGAGGTTTATATGTGCTGAATGAGGTATCTTATGACTGGCTGGTGTGACAGGGTCCTGACCTGTGAGGCCCCCCCATATCCAGTCATCAACAGGTTGTCTATTCCCCTGTCTCTCTTTCTCTCTTTATTGTTTCTCGCCATGAGTTCGGAAAATCACATTTCCATTTTTTTGTGTTGTTTTCTTTCCTTTTGCCATTGCTCTTCCATTACATTCATATAAAAGCCCCACAGTTTTTAGCTTTTGTTTTCAATTAAAAACCACTCAGGCTGCCTCATAATGGTTACCATCAGGAAATGGTGTTTTATTAATGCCCAAACTGAACTTCTGTCCACAACAGATTGCATAACATGACTAGACTAACTGTAAAGCAGCAGTAAAGTATCGAGAATGAAGGGATGCATTTAATAGAGAACTGCTCAGGAGAAAAATGCATCCCAATGCGTCACTTTTAAATAACTTTCCCACAGATTTTAGACATCGCCAGCGCCAAGATGACCAATTCCGTTTCCCGCTCTTTTGTACAACATACCTACATGCTTACTTTTTAAAGCCTTGGAGGTTTGCAGTAGGGTATGCTGATATAAGGCAGTCTGTGAACAGGAAGACACCGGGCGTGATTGTGCGAGGCCATGTATTACTGTTCCCAACAGACCGTGAAATTGTTTATTCTTCCTCTGCCGTTTCTGTGTAAAAAAGAAAAGGGATCGTTTTCCCCCTTACTGCAAAGCCGTCCCAGTCAGACCACCATTTGTTTCAGCCAAAAAATTAACTCCCCATTGATTACTGAAAATTCTTAATCAACAGCAACTGTGTTTGTTCTTGTTGTTATTTGGATATCCCACCGAAGTCATCACAATAGCTTGATAGAGATATTGTCAGGAGGAAAAAAAGCTTCAGCCTATTAAAATGATTGATTATATGTTTTCTTGTCCTCATATTGACTTAGGTTTTTTCCACAGGACTAGCTTCATGGTGAATTGGCAGATGATGAAACATAGATGTGAGCAATTTTTCTAGTATTTTCTCATTGTCGTCAGGTTAAACGGACCCTTTCTTGGGTCGTTCCGAGTGAAAACATTGCAGTTTTTGCTTGCACATGGTTTTTTGAGTTGTAAATATGACTGCTTTTGCTTCAACCAAACCAGATAGTGGTTTTAAAATGCTTGAAAATGCGGCTAATGTTTGAGAATTGTGGCTCCGTGAAGTCATGTGAAACCGGGAGACCTAGCTCATAGGCTATGACACTTCCACAGGTGTTATAGAAACGTAAATCCAATCTCTTTTCTTTCAAATGTAAATCCCACTTCCACCAGTGGTTTATCCTGGGGTGACCGGCTGCTCCACATCGGCCACTTTCGTCCTTTTTTGTGCTGGTGATGAAGAGGAGGTGGTGGTGGTGGTGAAGCAGGTATATAACATATAGCAGAGGACAGCAGGTACAATACATGCTCCACTGTTAACCCTGCATGAATCATAATTTTTTTTAAAGCAAGGTTTTGATGTTGGAGCTGATAGAAATTTTCGCTGCGGAGAATGAAATTATGCCTTAATATGATTGTGCTCATCCTGTGATTGACTCCTTTTGCACTGTGACCACATTTTCAGTAACACAAAGAATTTCCTCTGTTGATTAATTAATTTAGTTGCTTCAATATGACCCACATAATCTGCATTTGCGAGTATTAACAGTGTTTAATTCCCCGTTATCTTTCAGTCTCTCTGCCTATAAAAAAAAATACCCATTCAATGCGAACCAATTCTTAAAAGAACATATCTTCCCCTACAGTCTACAGTCAGCCATTTACGACCCCACCTCGATTCTTAACGTGCACACTCTGCCTGCCCGTGTGTGTATATATGTGTCAGTGTGCTTATCCTCTCCACCGTGAATGCCTGTCTGCCCCTCAGTGGGGAAACCATGGAAGGACACTTTGGTCTGGTTTGAAGGGGACCGCCTGGTCGTGACACACATTTAGGTAGGTTATTGGTAGCGTAAGCGGGTTAAAGCACACGTCTCAGGGTACATTTTGCTTTTCCGGAGGGGAGAGATTGAAATAATTTAGATGATGGAGTAGAGGAACAAGGGGGATATCTAGGGGGATAATTGAAATAGAGGGTGCAGGAAATGTGTGAGTGAGACCCAGTTTGTGTGTATGGTGGAGCCAACGTGGACATGTAAATGATGAAGAGAGTATAAAACGCTCACCAAAACAACAACCCTTTATTGTCTTCAGCTGGGGCCAGCTGTGAACACTTCACACACCATCTGCCTCTACATAGCTGGCCGAGCTACAGAGGAATTGAATATTTAAACTGATGCTTGACAATTAATTTGTTTTGATCTATGTTTTCTGTACTACGTGTCCTGAATAGGTTTTTAACTGTCTCTACATTGTCTCAGCCCCGCACTGCTCTCGTTTTTCACCTCTCCTCTGGATTTTCCATCTCCATCCTCAGATTATCTATTTGTATTGTGAGGTTTTCTGATATACTTCAAATTCAATTCCTTCTTTCAGCCCCCCCCCCTGTGCTCACCACATCCCCCCATATTGGTGCATTAGCCCTTGGGCCAAGTGTAGGTGGTATCGGGAGGTTTCTGTGTGGGTGGATCTATTTCTTGTCAGTCTAACCACTTGCCATTTGACCTTGCACCTCTTTCTTCTTCCTCAAGGCATTTCCAGTCCAGTCAGAGCAGACAAAGATTTCTTCACACTTGGGGAGCAGCTGAGAGTGGAAAGGAGGTGATTTATATGGTTTAATGAATATATCTCACAGACAGGTGACTGGTGTAGCAGAAATGTAGTTCAATGCAGACTTTGTTTTCTGCAATGGAGCTGAATCTGGGGAGAGATCTGGTGTTCCGAGTGTGAAAGGATAAGCAGAGAGGCAAAATCGAAATCTTAAATGTTGAAAATAGAGTACATATTGCACATACCAGACAAACATAGTCACAGTTATGTTGCATGAATTCATACCTTGCTTTGATGCTGTTTACTGGCAGTTTGGTTTTAATTGACAAATTTGTGTTCCTTGTGTTTCTACTGACGAACGCCTTTTTTTTTTTTTTTTTTTTTAAATGTACTATACAAGGCCAACTGTGCACTTCCAGGACATTTGGGACTGTTGTTGCTGTTGAGCACTAGGGGGAAGCAGAGTATAAAGAATGTGTACAGTGGGGCTGGACCGGAGAGGAGGCGCTGCTCATCTTTTTTCCCTTTTTCAGAACCTCCAAACAAATGTTATACATGCAACCAAATGCGCTGCAGTTTTTTGACAGTTGCTGCAGCATGATGGCTATGCTTGTGCCTGTAAATGAATTATATAGATGAGGCTGTAAAATGACCGCAGTGAAGCAGTATCCAGTTGATAGGCGTTTGTGCATAACTTGGGCAGGACAGTAAAAGGGTAGATAAAGTCAGACAAAAGCTTGTCACTCAGCCGTGCCGGTTATTCTGTAACCTCACGGTGACCTGTCCAGCTCACAGCCTCCAGATGCTGTCTTTGCTTTGCCTGTTTTTGTTAGTGTGTGGGGACACACTGTTGTAGCTGCAGAGGTCAAAAAGGCCAATGAGACTGATGGCTGTGATTGGTCATGTTGCACCCCCGGGAGTTGCAGCGGTGGGATACACAGACTCAGGACAACACAACTCAAGACTGATAAGAAACTGACCCAAACAACATGGTCTCAAGGGCATCTGAGGATGGATGAGCACTACTGCTACTACTGCTATTACTATTTATTTCAATTATTTTCATTATTGATTATGATTTGAATTTCTCTATCAATTAATCTCTCGAACTAGAACTAGTAATTTTTTTTTTAATTTTTTGCTTTAAAAATGACAACCAATTCAGTGATTATCAAAACTGTTGCTAATAAATTTTCTGTTTATCAACTACAGTAATCAATTTATCAACTAATTGTTTCAGCTCTAATTATAGCTATCACGACTTCTGAATAAAGAGAACCATCCTAGTAATGCACTGATGTAACATTAGTATTTCTGTGACACACATTTTATGCAACATATTCCTTATTTTGTGTGTGATTTATCACTCCAGTAGTGGTTGTTTTATTGTGGCTGTATCTGTATGGCATAGTGCCTGGAAAACGGTGGAAAACATCCAATAATAGTCCACTTCTAGAGTTCACCGTCCACCAGCCAACTCTGCTCAATTGTACTAGTCCTGATTTTTCTTTTCCTGCAAACTGCTGGTGTTTGAAATGTAGGAAACCTTGGCAGTGGCTTTTGGCTGACTATGGCTATGGGAGGTTGCAGTCTTCTTTTGGCTTTTACAGTGTGAATGGACTTTTATAAATAATGAATTGTTAAAAAGGCATTAAAACTGGCAGCTATTGTAAGTGTAATAAGTTTTTGTACATTTACTTCATAGCGTTTTTATTCCATTTCAGGGGATTTCAGTTCCTCTTCATTCATCGTGATTCCTCTTTCCATATCTCTCCTCAGACAAAGGGTTTTTTTAAAGGGTTTTTTTTCTTTTCCGAACAGCAGTTTGTTTATCATGTGCACATATGCCCTGTCTGTTCCATGCATCCACATACACTCATGCACATGTACCCCAACCCCTCCTCCTTCCCTTCCCAATCCCTCTTCTTACCTCTCCATGTTCCTTATCCATCCATCCTGTCCTTCCCAAAGCCACCCCATTGGCCCTCGCCTAGCAACCGCCTGATAATTTGGCATAATGTGACACCCCCTGATGCATGATGGGGGCTGTAAATCAGCTTCATCCCCCCTTATGCCGGTGGCTGGTGTTTCTGGTTGAAAAGAAAGAAAAATGAAGCGGAGAGGATGAATATATTTAAGGAAGAGAAAAGGGAATTTCACGCTCATATCGTGAAACCTGAATGGTCTCCACTGGCTAAACCTGTCATCTGTCCCTGGAGGGTTGTTCTCCTCTTACTCTAGCAGCAGTGCCTGATCATCCCCTTTCTCATTCTGAGCTTTTCTCCTTATGGTTCCCATTTAGTCCATATGTACAGTTAAAGGCATGAGAGGATACGGTAGAGTTTGTCAAAAGCAGACAGGCATGTGATGAGGCAGCATCTCGGTATCAACAGGACCCAGCCGGGCTCAGAGGTTCCTCTGACACGCAGGCAGGCAGGGAAAGAAACGCAAAAGATGGCCGCTGCATGCTCTGTTTGTCTGCCGCTGCCATGTCAGACGTGAGCAATGCCAATGTGAAGGACATCCCAAATAAGACGTCTGGTGGTTTTTCTCCTCCTCCTCTGTGTCTCTTTTCTCACATCTTTAGTCACAGAAAAACAAACAGGATCTTTTGTTGTGTCCCCCTCCCTGACTTTCTGTGTAGATCTTGTTTGCTGTCTCTCCCTCCTCTTTCTTCTCCTCCTTCTCCTCCTCTGTCCCTCTGTTTTCAACAAAGAACCGAGTGATTTAGTGAAACAAAAGCTCCCCTGGTCCTGTTTGACCTCTCCATCACGATGTCAATGAACCCAGATGGTGGGACGATCACACTGAGATTAGAGAGGCACAGGACTGGGAACTGAGAAATCTATTTCTGAACTGAAGATTTATTTCTTAGATTTTTAATTTGTGCAGCCATTTAATAAATTATTCATTCATACATTTACTGACACATTTATCATTTGTTGCCTGGTTGGTTCATTCACTTGGTAGGGTTTGAGTTTGATTTGCCATTCATTGAGTTATTGATTCATTCATTTTCAGGTATGAGCATATGAATAAGTCAAGCACGTTGTCACAGTTGAACCAATCAAAAAGGCATTATTGAATGTCATCAGTTAGGGCTACGTCCTCCTTGTCTGTTCATACATGTGTGTGTATGTGTGTGTGTATGTGTTTGTGTGATATTAGTGCACTATTACCATCATGATCATCATGTCTCTCCTCCCTCCCTCTTTGCCTTCACCCGTGTCCTTTACACGTTCTCCCCATCCCTGTTCTTGGCCACCTCCAGCTGGTAACGTGTGTCTGTGTCTATGTCTCTGTGTGTGTGTGTGTGTGTGTGTGTGTGTGTGTGTGTGTGTGTGTGTGTGATAGTACATAGGTGGGGGGTATACAACACCCACACACAGATATGCACACACTCACCCATTCTGCTGTTGCTCCCCGCCACCATTTCCTTTCTTTTCCTAACCCGGTGCCTTTGCTTCATTCATGCAATCACACCCTCTCACACACAATTTATCTTGTTCTCTCACACTGTATGTCACGCATGCGCAAACACATACACACACACACACACACACACACACACACACACACACACACACACACACACACACACACACACACACACACACACACACACACACACACACACACACACACACACACACAAACACACACGCATACAAACGTCTGCATGGTGGAGCACCAGGTGAGGTACAGCAGCAGGATCCACAGCAGAGAGAAAGAGAAAGAGAGAGAAAAAAATTTAAGAGGACAGACCGAAACAGAGCGTGGTTGCCACGGTAACCGTTCCCCTCGCACCCTCTCTCCAACCACCTCCATTCTCTCTCTCTCTCTCTCTCTCTCTCTCTCTCTCTCCCTTTCTCTTTCTCTCTCTCCTCCCTCCCTCCACCTCTCTGCTGGTGATGCTCGTGTCTCTTTTCTCTCCATCCGGTTTGTCCTCACCTCGCCGAGACGCGCTCCTCTCACACTGCCAGCGGATGACACACGAGGAGGAGGTGGAGGAAGAGGAGACGAGGAGAAGCTGCTGTCTCTTCTCTCCCATCTTTCCATCACTTTAAAAGAAAAAGAGAGAAAGAACAGACCAGATCAGAGAAACAACCAAAAGAAAGGACACACAGGATATACATACATACATAAAAGAAACCCTACTCTTCTCCATTCTCCTTTTCAAGGAGGGCATTTTTCTTCCCTTTCCCCCCCTTTCCTTTTCTACCCCGATTTTTTCCTCTGAGATCCTGGTTTTGTCACTTACAGCCCCTGAACTTCTCTGGGATTTCAGGTGAGGCACGCGTGTGTAGTGTGTGGTGCCTCTTCATTTTTTTTATTACCTATCATGGCTCACGCGGCCTCCCAATTGAAGAAGAATCGGGGGGAAGTGGATGTGAATGCAATAGAGGACGAGAAGGAGAAGCGGAGGAAGAGCAGGAGAGCAACGTCCCGGGAACAAAAGAGAAAGGTAACAGACTAGGGCTGGCTGGCTTGACTGGTGGCTTCATCTGTTCCACTCCCCTAGCATCACTGGAGCGTGACTGTGTGTGTGTGTATGCATCTCTACATCTCAGCTTGACTACCTAGATCAGCTGGGCTTGGAGGCTGCCTCCTCTCACATACATGCATTCATGTACATACTCATATCTGCGCATAAATCAAGACACATGTGGAGACTCTAGACTTGCGGCTCTAACCTTGCATACTAAATTTGTGTGTGTGTGTGTGTGTGTGCGTCTGTGTGTCTGTGCGTGATTATGTTTCTCTGTTTCTTTATGTCAAAGTCTGTGTGTTTATTGTTGGTGTGCACGTGAAGTGTTTGCGTATGTTTGTGTACGTGTCTTCATACACATGATAGCTGAAAGTCAGAAATAATTTCAACTGTGTGTGTGTGTGTGTGTGTGTGGGGCGATCTTAGCTAGATGAGGTGAACGCTGCACGGATGGACACATGGAGCGCTTTGTTTTCCTGCCTCTGACTCTTTCAACGTTTCCTAATATTGTCTGTCCTTAGCAAAATTATGTCACACGGGGTTTCCTTAAATGTCTGCACATCCTTCCTTGTTTTTATGAGAAATTAGGTGGTCATTTGTCATGATCATCCTTGAACGATGTTGTAGGCTTTATTTCGAATAAGATGAGTGCTGGGAGCTGTCAAGACTGTGAGGCCATGTAAGAACACATGTTATCAAATGGGACAAACACAGGCCAACATGCAAAAAAAAAAAAAAAAAAAACCTCCGCTCAGGCTCTCATCACTTGATCATGGTTTTGAAAATGTATGTGAGTGCTTTAGTGGGTTTTCGTGGGTTCTGGCTTGTGTATTGTGTGTCTGTGTGTGTGCTTGGATGCACAGACAGCCATGTATAATGCATACACGACTGATTTATTGATGACAAAGCTTTTCATATGATGGAGGAGGAACTGAAATTCACGTGGGGCTCCCTTCTCTTCCTCCTCTCATACATGTCAGCTCTTTACTTTGTACAGACCTGGGGGGGGGGGCGTGGGCTCATGCAAAATAAGGAGATATTTTAATAAGAAGAGCAAGCAAATTCTATCCACAGCTATGTATTAAAATAAATTCTCCACTGTCTGAAGAGAGAACATTCATTGTGATCTGCGTATTGAATGGAGGGAGATTTGACCGTGAGAGATCTATTCAATAACAGTGACGTTTACTGTACTTTGCGCCCATGGGTGCCCGGTTTTGAATTATGCTGCTGGCAATGTTATTTGACCTTTGCATAAACAAGACTCAAGCTACCGTGGCCTAATCCTTTCTAAACCCAAAAAAGAGAAAAAGATTCATAACAGAATATAGAGATCTACTTCTTTTTATAGTCAGGTATGTTTTAGATCTGTTCACATGCCCATAAGTGCACATGACTTTGTCCTTTTCTCGGTGCTTGTGTGCATGTGCCTTTGAAAATTATATGTGTCTGAGATGTTGATCCTTATAGGAGGTTTTATAGTCCTTTTGAAGGTCCATAATTCATAGAAGAGATCAGGAGATGAGGAGAGGAGAGGAGAGGAGAGAGAGGGTTGTATTGACTGGATTGTGCACAGCGCCATCCACGAGGATAATAAGCTTTCTCTTCCCACCTCGGCCTGCCCTGCGTCCTTCCCTCTGTCCACACACCAGTCTACTCCTCTCTCCCTTCTCTATCTTTCTGACTCCCTTTGTTTTTCTGGGTTTTTGTCTGATCACTTTTGGCTCAGTGTCTCACTCACCACCCCTCCATCCATTCACGTAATGCTCCCTTTTTATTATTGGAACTGTTCATGCTCCTACCTTTTAATGATACACTGTCACGAAACAAAGACAAACGCTAAAGTAAAGTTGTTTGTCAGTTGTTGTTTACTTTGAGGGACAGACAGCAGCTGTATTCCTCAACAAACACCAGGTGCTCTCTCGTCCTAGCTCCTCTGGTTTTATTCCTTGGCTGCCCATGGTCATGCGCTCTTGACCCCTTTCGGTGGCCTTCCAACTTTCACTGTGTCTCGCGATACATGGGAACTGACTGACCGAGAAGGGTCAGAGTCATAGACACACATGCACGAAGACCGTATAATTTTGCAACAAACTGCATTGAGTCACTCCTTTCAGAGCTCTACAGACGCTATATTTAGGGAAAGCAAGTACAAAACTCTTTGTAGAGAACACTTATAAAAGCCGAGTGGTGTCTTTCTGTTGGTGCTTTTTCTGCATTAGTCACCAAGCAGGTAGAGTATATGTCGAATACTGCAAAATATTCTGAGAGTCATAGCTAATTTAAGGTGTATACATCTTATCTGAAATACCCTTCAGTAATGTGACTTAATTTGAAATACAATACATCAGTATAAAGGTTTAGTTCTTCTTTTCCTGTATAAATCCGAGGTGCTTTCGCTTATATAGTTGAGGTGTTTCATAGATGAAAAACACATTTTGTGTAGTTCTCACCTGATTAAAACAGAAAATATAGGCTTGCTTTCCTACTGTTTACAAACTTTAGAAAACATTAATAATTAAGTCATTAATGTATAGTCTTTATGTTTGGATGTTGTTCAGTGGTGGTTATTTTACTGAAGGACCTGTTGGCCAATTTGGGATTGATGGAAGACTCCAGACTTGTGTTTTGAGCGTTATTGGAGCGAAGACTGCGCTGTTTGTTTGTTTTTTTGTTTGTTTGTTTTTTTTGTCATTTGGATCACATATTATACCTATAAGGTCACCAGAAAATAGTATTTATATTGCAATTCCCCATCTTGTTTGGGTTAATATAAGGATATAACATAATATGCAGTGCATTGAAACATAGGCTGTGTCCAGAATCACTCCCTCATTCACACATTCACTACTAATTTAACTACACCCTATAGTTTAGTGAGCAGGAAATTGCGATTTTGGTCCTGTCATCATTCACAGGTATAGTCGAACAGTAGTAATTTTTGCATCTATAAAATGTCACACATTGCGTTATGGGATTGTTAGCAGACGTGACATGGAAGTCACTTTGTTCCATTGTAGGAATCTTTGAGGGCACTACATGTATATGGTGCATACATTTTAAACTTGGGCCTGAGTGACTGACTGTCAGAATGCAGGACGAGATCGACAAAGTGCACGTGAGGGAGCTGAGAAACGGTTTGACATGAGGCCTGCTGCTTTTATCAGACGCCACTCAGTTCGGTGTTGGTTCAATGGAGTCCAGGGTGTCTGGGGAGGGATCCCTGCTACAGATGCATAACAACTTGGTGTAAGGTGTTTTTGTTTGTATCATCAGGAAAGCGGCACAGAGGGAGATAAAGTTCACAAAGTATTTTAGCACCCTGGGAATCGCAGGATGTTAACCCGAGAGACTGAGAACAAGGCAGAGTGAAGAGAGCACATCTCTTTGTATCTGTGTTTTTGTTGAAATGTTTTTTGCACGAATTAACGTTCCTGCGCTGTATTAGAGGTTGTATTAAAAAGTCTGGAAACTCAGTATCTGCAGTGGTCATCTGAATGGGAAACCCCCGTTACACTGTTACATAAATTCTCCAATCTGCTTTCCTTCTAATGACATTATCTAGAGCCAGGAGCCCTCAGTGGATTCCCTGAGAGAGAGAGAGAGCTAAGCAAAGCATAGGTTTTCTACTGCCGTGTCCCAATTTTACACACTGTTCCGGTACACAGAATGTGCGTCGGTACAGTACCTATTGTTTCTCTCTTAGGGCTTATATGGGCCGTGTGCTAGCTTTTCTACAGTCTATTCTGATAGTGTTTCATCTTCCAAGGAAATTCTGTGCCTGTTTGCCAGTTTTGTGGACCTGTGTCTGAACTACGTGTGGTTTGAGTCTAATATTGTGCCATTTTCTAAACCGGAGGCTTAATAAAAACCTTACTCTGGGAGTGCATTTGCGAAATTCTGTCCACTTCATTGAAAATTCCAAAGATCACTGGCACGTCCCGCTCATCAGAGGTGAATGTCATCATTCATCTACATCGTCACTGTTCATTAGGAGGTGGGAATCCGGATCACAGTGGTGAATCTAAAACAAGACTTGGCTATGACTGCTGGAAGGCGAATGGCGGTGTTGAAATTGGATTTCAGCCCCGCGCTGCCTTCAGAGCAAGCCAATGGCAACAGTGGCAAGGAAAGAGTCTGCCTGGCCCGAAGAGGAAAAATAAACTGTGGGGAAAAGAGTCATCAGGCTCTAGGCAGGCATGAATGAGGATACATAACTTCATGGCATATTTTACTAGATTTCTCTCCTATTTTTCTTTATTTCGTTCCTTTCTGTCTCATTTCATTCCCTCATTTCTCGCCACTCACTTTCTGGTCTGGCTGAAACAAAGCAGGCGTGAATGTTGCTTCCCTTCTTCTTCCCGCCACCTACCCCTTCACCTCCTCCCCTCCCCACCAGCCCATAAAAGATGGAGGTTAATGAATTCAGCGCTCATGCATGCCTTAGTTAATTGCATTGGCATTGGGAACTCCTCCCAGTATTACAAAATGTTTTCACCATCAAAATGGCCACCAACTGGACGGCTCGCGAGCGTGTCGTTGAGGAGACTGCCAAGCCTCTGTTCATGGAAATAATGACGATTGATGTGGTGTATATTGCATTTTTATTAGCTCAGTGGGAATATGATGTATGTGGTTTTGTTAGATCAGGTTAACGAACTAAGAAGCAGTTGTCCAGTTTGTAGTAAAACTTTGCATGTGTGTGTGTTCATCTCAGAGGGGCAGTAGTGACCCTCATCAATCAGAATAGCTTCATCAGTCAGTGTCCACTCGTCAAAGTGAATTGAACGTCAAAGTGTAAACACCAAACCTGACTCTACACACACATAAAAGGACAGACCTACAGAGAGAGATTTAAACACATAAATCCTCGACATCCCTCTGTGAAACCTGGTACTTTTACTGAAGGCCTTGTTAGTCTCAAAACGGTGTGTTTTTTGTTCCTGCTCAGTAGAGAATGATAGTACTCCTACTGTCTTTACTGGCTCCAATATAAGACAACCTGGAAAACACTGGAAAAGACACACTAAGACTTGGGGAAATTTGCTAGCTTACTTCCTACTTACTTAATTTCACAAGTCTGACCTAAAACCGAAACAGGTTGTGCTTGCTGTAATCATTTCCTCCTGTTCATACTGGCTATTAAGAGACTAATGCACATTCAATGTAAATAAATGGGCACAAAATCCATTTTGTTCAAAAATGTATTCAGAAGTATATCTGAAGTTAACATGATGCCTCAGCAGTCTGACTCAGTCAAATCAAATTGTAATCTTCCAAAGTTAGTTATTTTAGTACAAAGTCTTGTTGCTATGTCTCCACTGTGGCTCAGCAAGGAAACAATGTCCCTGGAAACACAAAGAGGAAATTTTACACCAAATACTGTAGACTGTAACTTTGGAAGATATCCACTTCATTTGCCCAACTCAGACTGCGGAGACCCGATCTTGATACTGTTTATGATTTGCAGTTTTTCTGCACTAGCCATTCAATGTATTGACATTCAGTAATTACTTCTCTATACAGTAGTTTTTGCTGGTGGTGGTAGAGATTGACATTTTCATGCTGGATTCAGATTTCCTACCTAAGCAAAAGGGATTCAGAAGGAAACAATGCAGCATGTAATCCACTGAGTTTCATCTCATTGATATCAGCCTCACTGTTTACTGTTCACTCTTTTTACACCATATCAGACCTGTATATGATTACTATTCTATTTATTTTATTGGGTTACTATTCTGTTTTATCGTTTTTATGTCTGAGTTTGCTATGTCTTTTTTTTTAAAATCTTTTATGGTGAAGTATTTGTAATGTCTGATCTAGAAAGGTGCTAAATAAATAAACTTTGCTGACTTCATCGCTTACTTACTTATTTACTGCTAAAGCAGACACAATATTTTCTCCTGCCACTGTTTGACATTAAAAGCATGCCACTAGAGACACGTGGGGGTGGCTTTTATTGTGAAGCAGGAAAAGACAGCAGTTATTTTGGTCATTTTCTCGAGCGCCAAATTAACTAGGATTGAAATCTAAAGGATTGCAACTTCAAGGTCACAAACACCCCATTAAGCCAGACTCTCATTTAAAAAGCTGTTGTAAATAAGTTTTCGTCTACTCCTCACGTATAATACAACCTCCTCTTTTTGCATAAAAATGATTCTCTTGTGTGTTATACTCAAACCCAGAATGTTATAAATAGTGGGCACACTCTGGTCAACTCAACCAACTTGTGATGTTTTTTTCGGTCACACTCATCGAACCTAAATCAGGTCTAAGATCGGATGTCTTTCATATCCAAGGAGTAATAACACATCCCCCACTCTGGGCGCTGCATGCTTTCTGGTTGTATCATATTATCCATTCACACACTATAAGTTAATCGGTCCATTTTTAATCCCCACTCTTGTATTTCACATGGCCAGAAACGTGCAGGATCCTCCAATGGGCAACACGCTGTACTGTATGATGCTAGTGTTCTAGATTAGCTTCAGTCTCTAAGGGGAAATGAGAGCGTGTAATAAGGATTGTTCTAATTATTGATCCACCACTTTGAGGGTCCTCACTGAGAGTACGGCTGGGGGATGGTGTGTGTGTGTGTGTGTGTTTGTGGTGGTGGGATATCTTAGGGAGCCTTCGTAACTGGAAACCAGTGCATGTGGGGATTTGTTTGTCCTATCACTGGAAAAAAAAAATCCATGTTGTCTGAGTGTGGTTCCTGGTCTTTTTAGGCATCAGGTGATTTAAGTTGGGTTCAACACTAAATTTTAACGTCCTCTTTCCAGTCACACTTGCGCTGGGTGAAGTGTGTGTGTGTGCACTGAAGAGTCAGAGAGAGAAAAGTGGTGAGAAGAAGGAATGGAGAGAGAGGAGAAGATAAGGACTAATAGATGGAGAGAGCATGTGTGTGAAAGAGAGGAGAGAGACAGAGATAAGGAGAAATGGAGAGAATTAGAGAGGCAGGGAGAAAGAGAGGGAGAGAGGAGAGAGTATGATCGTAAGCCTAAAGGTCATTTGAAGGTGAGTGGCGTCTTTCTTGACGCCTTTACAATCCCTCTGCACCCTCCCTCCTCTTTCTCTCTCTTGCTGTCTCCCACATACTGTAGGTGTCCTACTGTATGCGGGACCACTTGATGTGATTTCACATTTCGCACAATAACATGTAAAAATTCACATTTCATATACTTTCAGTGCTCGTCGCTGACTCCATGTATGTCTTTCACTACCTGACATCTTTCTGAAAACCCCCCAGATATGGAGGTACATGGCTTTCACTGGACAGGATTGACATATGAAATTCACGTTATATAATACAAAATGACATCTCACATGTCAGAAATGTCAGACATATGCTTATGTATGAATTCATCTGATGTGAAACTGCGTTTTCGCAGGTGTTTGTGGTGTAATTGTACTGCAACACAAATGAACTGTATGTTAATGCAACACAGTTCATGTTTTTCATTCATTTTGTTGGCATCAGATGATTTTTCCTGTCCTGCTTAGTAAGAGAGGGTTAAAAGACCTCTCAGCAGGATGTTGGAAAGAAGCATCTCTAGCAACACCAAGTGACCAACAACAAGTTATACCAAAGTGCAGGACCATCCTCTCTGAACAAGTCTACCATAGATTTACCTCTCCATCATTCACCTCATTTAAAATAAGACCAACTCAGTGCTCAAGGGTGAGAGGGTGAGACAGAAATGGAGTTTACCTCAGTAAGTGCAGTTCACCGTGAGATTATTCACACATAGTTACAGATACGGTAATGCTGCTTAATGATGTGTTTACAGGGCTGAATGATATGTAGTGGGGGCAAAGACAGGAGAGTAGGAAAAAAGGGGGAGATAAGGGAGCAGAGACTTGGTGAGGCAAGGACAGGGCGAGAGAAAGAGGGGCCAAGGGGGAGCAGGTGTGGAGGAGATGCAGAGCGAAGAGAGAGGAAACAGTGACACTCTGAAAACAGGGAATAAGGGAAAAGAGAGAAAAGAACCTAAAACTGCACAACAGGCGATGCTACAACTGGTGTTTGAAAGGCAGCTGAGGAAGATGTTTACTATGCTCTCAAACATGTACACACAGAATCTGACAGCGAACGATTAGCTCTCCCTCTCTTTCGCCTACTGCTACTACAATGCTTAATTGTGCTTTAAAAACATAATGCAACATTTTTTTCCTCCCTTTCCATCTGATATCTCTGTCTTTAGGGCACTCGCAACTCACTGAAGCAGCAGTGTGTGTGTGCGTCTGTGTGCGCGATGTGTGAGCGAGAGACAACACCCCCACTCCTACAACATCACACTTATTAATCCCCTACTGTGCATCAATGCCAGACCTCTTCCATCAGGCTCTTAAACGCGCCAAATGGTGTGTCGTGTGTGTGTGTGTGTGTGTGTGTGTGTGTGTGTGTGTACATTTATGCATATATGGCAGGTGCTCACAGATAAAGCTTATTCTATTGAAATGGTGCTGTCTTGCTCTCTCTCTCTCTCTCACACACACACACACACACACACACCACTCTGTTGACCCTTGGGACTCACGCCTGTACGGCTTGATAATTACTTTCTTTTGCTCGCCTCCACCTCCACCACCACGCCGTCTCCCTGTCCTCCACTTAACCACCTGCCACGCCACCATCACGTGCAGCGATAACTAGAATCATGCTGTCATCAGTTTTGTCGTCTGGCTCGATTTAGTGGCTTCAAGGTCCCAGCACAGTCTCTGAACGCAAAAGAGACAACAATGAAAACCCCCAAGTTTGGTTAACAGTCTACATTTATGATCGATATTTGCTTACAATCATGCCTCAGATTATATATTCACCATCTCTGTCAACAGCTGTGGGTTCATAACGCAGTGCTCTGACATTTTCTCCCCTAGAAAAAGCCTCTGTCCCTGGGCAAGGGCAGGATCATGTGGCCCTGGCCTTGTGGGAGCCCCGCCATGCAGGCTGGAGCTCAGGGGCTCAGGAGCTGAGGAAATGGGCTGTATTAGGACAGATCGATGGTAATCACACCTCTTCACAGTTAGCTCTCTCTCTCTCACACACACACACACCACTCTGTTGACCCTTGGGACTCACGCCTGTACGGCTTGATAATTACTTTCTTTTGCTCGCCTCCACCTCCACCACCACGCCGTCTCCCTGTCCTCCACTTAACCACCTGCCACGCCACCATCACGTGCAGCGATAACTAGAATCATGCTGTCATCAGTTTTGTCGTCTGGCTCGATTTAGTGGCTTCAAGGTCCCAGCACAGTCTCTGAACGCAAAAGAGACAACAATGAAAACCCCCAAGTTTGGTTAACAGTCTACATTTATGATCGATATTTGCTTACAATCATGCCTCAGATTATATATTCACCATCTCTGTCAACAGCTGTGGGTTCATAACGCAGTGCTCTGACATTTTCTCCCCTAGAAAAAGCCTCTGTCCCTGGGCAAGGGCAGGATCATGTGGCCCTGGCCTTGTGGGAGCCCCGCCATGCAGGCTGGAGCTCAGGGGCTCAGGAGCTGAGGAAATGGGCTGTATTAGGACAGATCGATGGTATATCTCTGTCTTTAGGGCACTCGCAACTCACTGAAGCAGCAGTGTGTGTGTGTGTGTGTGTGTGTGTGTGTGTGTGTGTGTGTGTACATTTATGCATATATGGCAGGTGCTCACAGATAAAGCTTATTCTATTGAAATGGTGCTGTCTTGCTCTCTCTCTCTCTCTCTCTCTCTCTCTCTCTCTCACACACACACACACATAAATCAGTGTAGTCTTTGGCTGCATTTCTTGTGTTTTTACTAACAGTTGTGTAAACAGCCAGAATAGTCGCAAAGCGTTCTGTCAACTTAATATTTGATACTGAATTATTCACAAGCAGCTGTGCCAAACATGTTTGCACTCTGTTATCAGTGAACCTTCGCAGCATATTGTGGGATGGAAGTGTATTATATCATCCCCGTCAAGACTCTCAGTACTGATAGACGACAAAAGCAGCAGAAAATTCTAAATAATAACATAGACTCACTGTAAGAAAGGTCAGAGAGGGTTCCTGCCATGGTTTGACTGCATCGCAGTATCAAATTGTACTATGTCTGAAATTCAAGGATGAGGCAGAGAAGAGAGCAAAGTGGTGATATATATCACGCCTATGTTTGTACTCCCCCTAAATGCCCTCAATTTCAAACACACAGTCAGCTGAGTTTCTTTTCCTCTTTTAGATTTTCTTCCTCCAAGCTTCCCTTCTTGCCCCCGTCCTAATTCCTCCTGAGAGAAATCACTGAAGGGAAATCAAAGCCTTGCCTTTAGTTGTTAGAGGAGAAGTGTGGGCTCTGTTCTGCCCTCTCCTCCATGACATCATATTTTTTGTATCACTGTGATGCTGCTCATCAATGAGCATCAGAGGTTATTTGTAAATTTCCGTCAATCCGTTAATGCACAGTAAAGTGGTTTTTAAATTTTTTTATGTCACCTTTTGATTTTAGTAATGGTTTGTTTTTCTTATGCTATTTCTGTCAAACACAGGATTTATGTTTGATACCAGTCTGTTGATGGATAATTAGAAAAACTTATGGTATAGTACAGCAAATGTTAGTTTTAAGGGCACAAGAGTGGGTTAATATTTAAGGTTGGCTTGAACACTGCTACATTACTGTGGGCATCCAAGCATTATCAAAGACTATTCTTGGCTTATTATTATTTCATCTTTGGCGGTTCATTTCCTGTTGTTTCTTTGTGGTGAATGTCTAATTAAACCGGGTTCACGGATCCTTTGAACCTATTTTTTTGCAGGCCTGAATAACATTTTATTACCATAAAGGATTGGTGCTACGAGGGGAATTGTCTGTACATGTTGTGAAATGAGTTTACCCCCCAGGGCAGAACAGGAATGCTGTGCTCTGGGTCTAGGTGCCCTCCGAACCCCTGCTCCTGCCAGAAATCCATCACTAATACTGTATAGCAAGGGCAAAAAACACAGGAGGAGAGGGGAGAGGAGCAGAGGAGAGGAGTAAGGATGTGATGTGTAAAAAAGAGAAAAGCAGGAATAAGAAGGCTACAGAATGGGAAGAGAAACAGAGGTGAAACATTTCTCGACTGATTGCCAGGAAATTAAGTTTCAGCTACTCCATTATGATGATTTGCTGCTTAATGTCATTATAAACTGAATATCATTGGATTTTGGATAGTTGGACGGACAAAACAAGTTATTTGAAGACGTGACATTGGGCTTTAGGAAACTGTGATGGGCATTTATTAGAAGTTATTTAATAGAAGCTATTATTAAAGCTGAAATGACTAGTCAATTAATTGATTAGTTGATTGACAGAAAATTAATCCGCAACAATTTTGATAATCAGTCATTTTTAGCAAAAGATTCACTCTTTCTAGCTGCACGAATGTAAATATTTGCTGGTTATCTTCTTCGTCAATGATAGTGAACTGTTTTTTGTTGTTGTTTTTTTTAACTATTGTCTGACATTTTATAGACCAAAAAATTGATCGATTCATCAAGAAGATCATCAGTAAACTTATTGATAATGAAAATAATTGTTAGCTGCAAAGGGAAATTCCTCTGGTCTGCGTTTAATGTTACTTAAATGCAGAAATATCTGTCACCAGTGAAATATTGTTGTTAAACATCAAGCAAGACGGAAGACTGTTATTATACTGATGATGATTGTGAAAATTTTTGCTGTATCGGCTTTCACCTCACACACTTTCCGTTACCGACACATGCACCCGCTCTCCCAGACATAACTGAGTCATGGTGAGTTCTCTTGTTCTCCACGTGATTAATAATTTTTCTGCACCATCACTGAACAGATAGCTAGCAAATTACGTTCAGTATCATCCCTTCTTCTTCCCCTTCTGGTGCTTATCCCCCGTCTCTTTGGTTACAGCCACTTTCACAAACACCCAAATGGTTGAAAATAGAACGGCCCCACAACAACTTCTAGCCAGCTCCCTTGATGCTGTGTATTGCCATGTTGACAGTCTCTCACTGGATATTTTTGATTTCCTTTCTGGTTGTTGTTTTGAAAGCAGCTCGTCTCACAGATATCATCACAGAGATCATCATATATCTGGAGCGGTAGTATGATCCCAACCCACCATTTCCTACCTGGAGGGAAGTGAGTAATAATACCAAGAGCTGCAATATTATGTTGATAGTCTGTTTTTTGACACTTTGTCTCTATTTTAGAACAAACATGGATTAGACTCCATTTTGGACTATCCATAGATAGTCCAAAATCCTTTATTAGGGTATTTAAATTTTGAGGTTAAACACAACTTCAGTAGAACCTTTTTTAAAGTATAATTCTAATTATTTATCATCATGCTGGTATCGCAGTTGTACTGTAGCAATTAGTTGATTAATTGATTGGTGCTTTGGCGGAAAATCAATCATCAATGACAGGGAACAATGATTAATTGTTGAAGTCACTTATTAATTTGCTGGGTTCAGCTTCGAAATGTGAGGATTTGCTAATTTTCTCAGTTTTGTATCGTTGAAAATTGAGATCAGGTATTGGCCAGATGTGAGTGATCCACGTTAAATACAGTTTTAATAAGTTACATTAATTTAGTCACGTCACGCCACCAATGCAGTTTTTAGTACCAAAGCTGTTCCTGTTGCATAATATAGTCTTATTTATCTGAATGAGTTCTGCACAGTCGGGTAGCTGTTCTATAGGTTTTAAATTTTGGGAAAAGAGAGTAATTGGATCGGATTGCCATTCAGTTCCCTGTAGATAGAGGAGTTTAGGTATCGGAATTGGGATTAGGAGAAAAAAAGTTAGAGCGGTACATCCTCAGTTGGTCGGACAAAACAAGAAACCTGAAGACGTTACTTTGGGCTCTGGGGATGAGCATTTTCACCATATTCTGGGATTTTATAGAATAAACAATTTGATTAATCAACAAATAATCAACAGATCAATCGATAATGAAAGTTATCATTAGTTTTGGTGCTGTATCCTACAATACAATACTATATCCAACAGTAAGAACTGATGCACTACAGTATTAAAAAGTAGACACTGCATCGTCCTCTGTCTGTATGAAGTTCTGTCTAATTGCACACTTTGCAATCTGTCAGCTTGAAGGCTTGATCTGATGCACCGAGACGCAGTATTACGAGTCAGATTGTTGTTAGTGTTGCTGCTGACTAGGTTGCTGTCACCGTGTGTGTGTGATTGTGTGTGTGTGTGTGTGTGTGTGTGTGTGTGTGTGTGTGTGTGTGTGTGTGTGTGTGTGTATGCGTTGCTGAATGGGATGTTGACAGCTGTGTGTCAGCCATCTTGACACCCACAGTACACTTTTAACTTTTCTGGGACCTTCCCGCCTGACGGCCAAACTCGGCGCTCCAGCCGTTAGGAAAAAGCACAGGCCCACACATACATACACACAAGTTGCTGAAGTGTCCAATTAGAAGACATGTTGGAACTAAGCAGAAATGACACAGAGTAGCCGGCAACAGGAAAAGCTGTGCTTGTTCATCCTCTCACAGGTTCAGCATGACTTTCGAATCATAAAGGTTTTAACCTTTAGAATTTGTCTATGTCTATGATGGAATGTATTGTCTTAAAATTGATTTAAAGGCCTTTAAGATCTTATTGATTAGTCTGATTGGTAACAGTAAACTGAATAAAATGTCTGCAGAGACCCTCTGATATCACTTTAGGATGTGTTGTCAGAACTGAGAATCAACAGTTTCATTCAATGTCAACATGACACCAATATAGTTATGAGTCAGGCGCAGGACGTTTTACAACTGGTGCGATGAGGGGCTATGGCTCTGCAAATGGCTGATTGAATGGGTGGGAGAGATGTATGTCTTTGATTGTATAAATATGTGTGTATTTTGTGTGGGTATATACAGTATATGTGTGTGTGCGTGGGTTCTCTACATGCATGTCTCTGTGCTTGAATCTTTATAGCTATACCTTTCTGAATGTGTGTTTGTGTGAGTTCAGATTACATACATGTTAATGTCACATATACAGGAGGCACTCCAAGGTGAGCTGAGTGTAGGAGGGGAGGCTGTATAAACGTGACTTGATCGTTTGAGTTGTTGCTGACACTGTCATAACCTCAAAGCCTCCTTATGGGAACACATACTACCTTAATCTGATGAAGATAACCTAATTTTTTCTGACACTGCTATTAAAATGTACGTCTCTCCTTCCTGTGGTGAGGGAACATACATGCATGTCAGCAGCAATTTTACCATCCAACCATCGAATTTTGCTCGGTTTTATTAAACATTTACATTTTGCTGGTAAAAGGTTTTCTTGGGGTATCTCTGCTGGCCAGAGCTGAGCACGAAAGACAGCAAGACAGAAACACTCAGTACAAAGAGAGAGATGAGAAGGAAGGGTCGAAAAAGACGAGGTAAAATTAAGTATGGCAGATCGGAATCCACCTCGGTGAAGAGAGCAGATACAGGACGATGACGCTGAACTGCAGACAACAGGGCACGCTGTTTGTCTATTTGTTTCTCTGTATGTGTGTGTGTGTGTGTGTGTGTGTGTGTGTGTGTGTGTGTGTGTGTGTGTGTGTGTGTGTGTGTGTGTGTGTGTGTGTGTGTGGAAGAGAGAGAGTGTGTGTGTGCTGCTCTGTTGGCTGCTATACCCAAGCTAACTGACTTTACCCATCAGTCAAGGTTGTGTCTTATTATAGGTCATTAGTCTCTCTGCTCAGCTGCGACCTTGGAGCATGCGTATGTACCATAGTAGGCAAAATGAGTGTGTGTTTATGTGTGTGTGCAGCTAGGCTGCTCTGTACACCAAGTGTATTGCACTGCACAAAATATGTGTTGGAGATTGCTGCTTACTGTATGTATACGTGTTGTTCTGTAAGTGTGTGTTGGAGCACACGTGGCTGCAGCCTTGATGAAAAGTCAGCTTTGGCTGTGTGTGATGGATGGATGGACATGGGGGGGTCAGAGAGGGTCAGCCAACACGCCCTCATACAAAGGGGGGCGGGGGAGGCTCACAAGGATGTCAGTCACAGATTTTAGTGCTACGGGACTAACGCTGGTCTAAAGTAAAAGTGCTGCCGCCCACGATAAAAAATTGTCTGCCGTGCAGGACAATAGGCTGAGTCCCAACTGCCAGCAGTCATTTACTGGTTGTTGCCTTTTACCTACTCTGACAGTTATACTGTGATATGCAAACCGCAGTATATCATCAAGTTCTTATCCATATATTGGACCTTTTGTGTATGTAATGCTCTGAAGGAATAGTTGAACACTGAGTCTCTGCTGGTTGCCAAGAAAAAAAATCTGGAACATAACTCCCTTGTGTTACCACAATGTGTCATTTTTATGCTTTGGTTTTTGTACAGATTAAACAAACAAGATATGATGTGTTAATTAGTGAGCGTTGCAGATGCTGGTAGGTGGACTTTCCTACCTTTGGACAAAGCCAGGTGAGCTGTTTTCCCCTGCTTCCAGTCTTTGTGCTTAACTAACCTAAACAGCTGCTGGATTTTTTTGATGGCTATTGTGGATCTTGATTTGATTTTGAGTCTGGTATAACTCACCAATATTACGGGGGAAGCTCTTAACCCAACATTTGATCTGACTGTGAACAAGTATGCATTATAATGATGAGGATACGTGTAGCTTCCCTGGAGAGCCTTTGATGGTCATCTAGCCGCTCTTTCGGATGTTTTCCCCTGCCAGTTTCATTAAATTCATATTCTCATGGAAATAGTGCTTATTTGTTGTTGATATTTTTGCACTGGGCTTTGTGAACTGCACAGCATCGGACTGGGTAATAACAGATTTAAAAGATTGCTCTATGGATGAGTCCTACTAATCATCAGCTGCGCTTTTGGCCAGTTTTGTTTGAAAGCTTACACCCACTAAATAAACTGCTGTGTTTTACACCTACTGTATGTATATGTGAAGTGTAAGGTCTAGGAACCACCAAATGTTGACTTGCATGACGCTCAAACTGTTTTGCAAAATATCCATCCTTGTGTGATCTAAGTGAGCTGGCCTGCGTGAGCCAAGCAGTGTAAAGCAAAGTCTAGGGCTACTGTATTACTGTTTGCCAGTGGATCAGATTTATATTGCAGCGACCTGCAGGAAGAAAACACTCGACCAAAATCAACCCAGAGAGGAGAAGGAGAGAGACATGCTGGATCATCCTGTACCTCACCCTCTATCGATTTCCGTGTCCCATGTCAAATGCTAAACACAGCATAATTGACAGAGGGACCCAGCTCATGAGTGTAGCAAAGACAGATAGCAACAGAGAAAGCCTTTTTTATTTTTATTTTCCAATTTTTCTTTTAGAAAGTCACAAGACGTGACTTTCAGGGCCATTCCATCTAAAGTGTAGCAACAAGGATTGTTGCACTGACATCTGCTGGTGTTATCCAAATGAGTTGCTCCAAGCCGACACACTGAATGATCATTCCACTGCTCTGTCCCCGTGAATATACTGAAATCCTTCTTCAGGCCACGCTTGACCCAGTTGGCCCCTTAAATTCCCATGACCTCAGAAATTGATGTTGTGGTTCGGTCATGGTCACATAAAGGGACTGATATGGCCCCAGAGTTTTTGCTGCCATCGCACCAGCCCCAGTCCCGAAAAAATAAAACCATAAAAAAAACAAACAAAGAAAAACAACTAGAAATTGTGGACTTCAGACTTAAAATCTGAAGTGTTATAATATAAGTCAAAATGCAGTTTTGCTATTAAAGAAAACCTGCAGTTGTAGTGGTTTGTCATTTAAGATATTGACCATTTCGTAGCAGCAAAACACAGGTGAATTTCTTTACTCTCAACATGCCATGTTTGGGGATTGCTGCTATTATGGATTTGGGCCTCCCCATTCAACAGCCTATTACTTTGAGTTGCCTGAGGGGCAGCTGGCTGTTTCAGCATCTAATAGCCTTCTGTTTGCCAAGTAGAAATGCCAGGAATCGAAAGACCATTACGCCAGTGTAGGAGGCTGTAATGTGTAATAACCTCTGTATTTGTGGAGGAGAATACACAGATTTAAGAAGTATAAATGAAAGATCAGCAGTTTCATTGGTCAGCATGTCGGACATTGGATAAACTGAATGCAAATCCCATTTCACTTTCATAGTTCTTCACAATACTTCACTTCTTTCTCCCCTTTCATCTGCACCTCTCCCCCTCTCTCAGACATCCTCTATGTCTGAGTTGACCATTTGGTCCGCTTGGCTTTGTGTCAAAGGGTGGTCATGAAGGATTAGAATATTGTCCCCTAATTTTAACATGTTTGCTGAGCCATCCATGTGCCTGTGTATGTTCAGTCTAGGTGCTTGTGTGCGCATTCGTGAGTGTGTGCTGTGGGGAGACTGAGGGGGGTTCGGGGGGGGACAGATGGTTCGTGGACTGCTCTCATCTGGTGCTCTCTAGCTGCCAAAAATCAGGCGAAAAACAGTTACAGCACTCTCCCCTTCATTTAGCCCTGCTAGACGGGCCAAAATAACAGCCCCCCTTGTCTTTAATAGATGGCTTTATGAGCTATCAAAATGTTACAGTAGAAGCTACAGAAATTACATGTACAGCAGATTTTGTTTTGTTTTACTGACGGGCTATATTTGTCAATGAATGCCTGGTTTTCTTCTTTGGCTCTTTGCTGTGGGAAATTTTTAGTTGGATCATTACAAAGTATTTTTGGACTGGGAGAGAGGCATGTGTTTATATATGTGTTTAATTGCACATTCTTTTATATAATTTCAAAGATGACTGATTTTCAGTATGTTATATTTTCCCTCGTTTCCATCTTAAAGTTTTAGAAATCTAGAGAAGTTAAATGCAAACAAGAGTTCAGAATCCTTTCATTCCCGTTGTCACTGGAGAGAAGTTAGAGAGTTAGAACTGAGGTTTAGCAGAAGTCTTTCCATACAAATGAATGCATGGTCACGCCCCAGATACAGTAGGTGTTTTGCTGGATGTGATAGCATTGACCTACATGTATTTATCTGTCCTGGTGGTTTTGTGAGACGTAATAATGTGGAGAAGAAGCTCTTGACTTGGCCCTTTCCTCTCCATAAAGTCTGGAGAGGAGCCTCCCTTTCTGCTGCAGGTGGCTCAGCAGAGAGATATTTATCATCACCACGCACACATCCACTGTAGATACAGTACAGTGTATCTGTGGTAGAGCCATACATATACACACACAAAAATGTATTCTGCTTAAATTAACTGACTTGATAATACTGACTTAAATTATTGAGGTTTCTTAGTCAGGCAAGCTGGTATTCTAATATAGGCAGTGGAAAGGGGGAATGGAAATTTAATTCTATAATTCTGAAAGTCATCCTGACTTGAATTTAGGCATAGCCTGTTGACTCCAGGAGCCAGATGGACATTCAGTCACTCACTCTGTCCAAAGTATTCTCACTTACTGTAGCCCAGCTGTGGTGCTAAGCCGGTGCATGGAACGGACAGGACATGGGGAAGGCCAGAATAAGCTAAAGTAACTTGTTGCTTACGTGGATACTAGGGCAGTTTAGAAAATTACCTGGCATAACACAGTCTTTACCTGTCTGTAACACACATGCAGACCCACACATGGAAAAGTCAAGTCTGCCGTGTAGACACAGAAATGGCCGTGACGGTGGATCATTCATAATTTAGAGATATTGAACGGTGACGGCTGTGTATAGTCAAGACAAAGGTAAGTAAATGGGAGAATTGAGACAAAACTGAACAAGAAGACACGAATACAGTATAATTGGTTAGAGGCAGTGGAAAGATGGATGCGATGGAGAAGGGACAGGGAAATTGGTAAAGATTTGATGGAGAGAGAGGAGGAAGAGGATGAGAGGAAAATAGGACCTAAAAGACTGAGAATGGAAAGGAAAGAAGTGGATTCTTAAAGCTTTTTCACATCTGCAATTATCGCTGCCACTTCTTTTCCACCAGAAATTAATTTGAACAATTTGAGGGGAGGAATGCAGTGACGCTCATCAGGAATGGATGTCTGCAGCTGATGAAGTGGTTCAATCATGCACCCTTAGATACTGTTTTGAAAGAGATTTAGAGAGCCAATTTCTCTTGTCTCCTTCATTACTAGAGCAGCACAAAGGAAAGGGAAGACGAAGAGAGTATCTTCCTGTTCTTTTTCCCTCTCTGGATCAGCGGCAGATCTGACATCCTGGTAACAGATACCCTACAGCTGAAACTGGCTCAGGCTCCTTACAAACTGACATAGACGAAAAAGTCAATCATGTGATTAGATTAATCATGTCGTATCAGTTCAGGCTGCTCAAGTTTATATGACACAGTGAGAAACAGATATGTGAACCAAAAAAAAATGACAGGGAGGAATTGATCCACGTACCTTTTGCGAGCCTGTGCATTTATCTCCCTGTGTGTATAATGAGTGTGTCCGTGGGTGTATCTGCCCTGTGTGTTTGCCATTGTATCTACATAACAAAACCCGTCCTATGTGTGCTGTGTAGGCAAACAAGTATGTGGCTGTAAAGTTGAGTCAATTAGACTTTCTCAGTGAAAAATCCAGTTTGTTTTTTTTTTTATGGGAAAAGAGGGGAATAGGGGCTGAGCTTGGGGGATTAGGAGGCTTGTGTTATCAACTTTCTAAGCTTTTGTCTTTTCTCTAAAGTCTTTCCAATGGACTGACTTCTTTCTTTTTGTCACGTCTTACCCACACATTCACGGAAATTAATAAATTTATGTATCACACGTACTTCTTTCTCTCCTCCATATAGCCACACACTTACAGTACAACTCATCTCAATTTCATCTCCCGCAGCTCATGTACGCTACCTACTGTTCACACAAGATTGGCTCTTATTATTGGGAATAGTCATTCAGGTCCATCTACTGGTTAGTCATTTGCATTTTTACGTCCCATTACTGTATCACAAAGAGTGGAAACGTGCTCATAAGAAAATGTCTCTGTAGAGAACTGCCTTTTTGACACATAAGGTGATTTAAGATGGTTTATGGTATTCTCTTTAGTCATTACCTTGAGATGGTTTCCCTTCTCAGCAGTGTGAACTATGGATTATTGAAATTATACAAAGGCGAGTTGTAACCTGGAGGTTTGTGGGTAAAAGACCCATTTAAATTGTGTTAATAATTCCTACTCTGTGTATGGGAACTTGTGACATTTAATCTACATGTCTTTGTCTTATACTGATTACATTTCAACAATGATGCAAAGAAATTCACAGTTTCATTCAATAGTGTCTGATATCAAAGCAGCTATTATGCCCAGAAAACCTCAGATGGAAGGCCCCCAGGAGGCATCCTGATCACATGCCCCTAACCACCTCAACTGGCTCATTTTGACATGAAGGAGCAGTGGCTCTACTCCAAGCTCCCCGCAGATGTCAGAGCTCCTTATTCTATCTGTAAGGGTGAGCAAAGCCACCTTATGGAGCAAACTCATTTTCGGCCGCTCATTCACAATCTCATTTTTTGGGTCACTACACAAAGCTCATGACCATGGGTGAGGGTTGGAACGTAGATTGACTTGTAAATTGAAAGCTTTGAGTTCAGGCTCAGCTCCTTCCTCACCACAGCGGTCCAGTACAACGCCTGCATTACTGTTACCAATCCGCCTGTCAATCTCACGCTTAATTTTATCCTCACTCGTGAACAAAATCTCGAGATACTTAAACTCCTCCACTTGAGGCAGCAACTTGCGCCCAACCTGAAGAGAGCAGTCCAGTCATTTTCCAGCAGAGAACCATGGCCTCGGACTTGGAAGTGCTGACTCTCATCCTAGCTGCTTCACACTCAGCTGTAAACCATCCCAGTGCATGCTGTAGGTCGTGGCCTCATGAAACCACATCATCTGCAAAAAGCAGCCAGGTGATTCTGAGGTCCCCAAACTGGACACTCTCCTCCCTCCGGCTGCACCTTGAGATCCTGTCCATGGAGATCACAAACAGGAATGGGAGCAAGGGAAAATCTTAGCGGAGGCCAACACCAACAGGAAACGTGCTTGACTTCTTGCCAAGAATATGGACACAACTCTCAATCCAGTTATAAAGGGACCAGATGACTCCTAACAATGGCTCCGGTACCCCATACTTCCACAATGCAATCCTCACAATACCCGGGAGAGATACGGTCGTATACCTTCAAGTCCACAAAACACATGTAGACTGGATGGGCAAACTCCCAAGATGCCTCCGCTAAACCTTGCATGGGTAAAAACAGTTGGTCAACTGCTCCACGGCTAGGTCGGAATCCACGTTTCTCCTGCTGGATCTCAGGTTTGACCTTTGATTGGAGCCTCCTTTCCAGCACCATGGCATAAGTTTTCCCAGGGAGGCTGAGCAGTGTGATACCCAGATAATTGGAGTACATCCTCCGGTCCCCTTTTTAAATATGGGAACCTTCACCCTGGTCTGCCAGTCCACATGCCCTGTCCCCAACTTCCATGCGATACTTAAAAGGCGTGTCAGCCAAGACAGCCCGACATTGTCCCGAGCCTTGAGTATCTCAGGGTGAATCTCATCCACACCTGGCGCCTTGCAACAGAGTAGCTTCATCACTTCCTCAGAGACCTCTCCTAGAGATGTGAGTGAGGCTTCCCCCGAGTCTTCAAAGTCCGCCTCATCCTCAGAGGACGTGTTTATAATCGACTGTATAATATAGATCTTGTAATTATAAAATATAATCTGGAATTTTATACTAACTAGCCATCACTAACATCACTGGACTCTACAGTTTTTCTCTGATCTATACACAAATTTTCTTTTGTACACAGTGCAATGAAAGCAAAGGCAAAAACATATAGACAGACATAACATTTACAACACTGCAAATAAAAGATATGGATGAAAGAGGAACAAAGATAGGGGCATAGAACTAGCCTTGCATAAAATTTAAACAGTACAATAAATAATGAAGAACCCACACCTCAGTCAGATCTAACCATTGCATGTACAGGTATAGTTAACTGTGGACTCAATTACTGCAAAAATTTTAAGATCAGCCAAACAATCAAGGTAATCCAACTACTGAACTATTGAACATAAGAAAACATTTGGGTCCCATGAGTCAATAATGTAAATCATATTGTATATTATTGCTTCTTTTGGTCATTTACTCTCATGACCAAAAGACCCCTCCTACTTGAAAAAAAAACCACTCCAGATTTGAAGCCCATGATTTTTAATAAGGGTTGTTGTGCAGGAGACTGTCCACCAGAGCCCAGTGTTTTACTGTTGAACAGAGTCTTCTGCAGGTCAAACAGAGGCTAGAGGAGGAAACGCAGAGAAGAGGAGGAGGAGGAGGAGGAGGACGAGGAGGAGGAGGAGTTGATGTCTCTGACTTTGTGCCAGATTAAACTAAACTCTGATATGTTGTTTAGTTTTCTTTGGTCTCTTGTCACTGTTTGGCCTAGAGCCCTGTCCTTCTGTTTTCTGTCCATGCATCTGTTGCCATCTATGTGTCCTCATCTCTTCTTCTTTTTCTCATTCACAGTCTGTTACGTGTCTCATTTTTATTATTGATTAATCTGGGGATTGAAATTTTTCGATTAATCTATTAACTGTTTGGTCAATAAAATGTAAAAAAAATAAAATAAAAAATAGTGTAAAAACACCCAAACTGACCAAGGTGGCAACTTCAGATGTCTTCTTTTGTTTAACCAACAGTCCACAACTGAAAGATATTCAGTTTAAAATAATATATGACAAAGAAAAGCAACAAATACTGCAATTTCAGAACCTGGAACCAGAGAATATTTGTGTGTTTTTTTTTCTTTGGAAAAATTAGTGAAACAATTAACCGATTATCAACATGGATTACTTTTTGTCAGTTGACTGTTCTATTAATAGTGTGAGCTCTATTCTCACTCGTTTCTGCCTCTCTTTTACTGTCTCTCCTCACTCTCTGACATTTTCTCCTCTCAAACCTACCAACCCCACCCCCCCACCCCCGAGCCAGTTTTAGGGTGACTTCTTGGCGGGACAGCTATTGATCCAGCATGGTGCACTAGTGTGTAGGTTTCACCTGTATAGCTGACGATTCAGTTGGATGAAATCCAATGCGACATTCCAGTTCTCCCCACGTCAGGGTCAGCGGGATTGTCCCCGGTCGGAGACAGGAGACTTCATGTGTGCAGCAGTAGTAGAACTACACATGGTGATAAGAGTGGAAATAATGGCGTTTTTTTTCAGTGGTATGGCACCTCACCTCCTCAAAAAATAGGAATGTAGGATTTAAAAGGTATTTAATAGATATTTTACATAGGTCGACATATGGTGGTGGTGCATGATGACGTCTGAGGTTTGCTTATTCAGTTGCTGCTCTAGTTCAGTGGTTCACCTATTTTCCTTTTCAAGTTCCCTCCCTCCTCTCCTTCGTGCTCTCTGTTTTCCACCCTTCCTCTCAGCCTTCTTAGCGCCCTCCCTCACTTCCTCTCCGTCTCCCCTCCCTCCCCGATGGTTTCATGTCCCAGGTGACAAAGAGGAGCTGTGCCCTTGAGTGAGCTCCGTGCAGCAGAAGCGGTAAATATCTGTCTGCTGTGTGTGCGTTGTATCTTGTCTACGAATGCTGAGGATATTCTGCAGAATGAGGATGTGTGATATTTTGCAGCTCCTCTGAGATGGCTGAGCTTGCCTATTATCTTTGTGAAAGTAGGAAAGGAAAGCCAGTCAGGAGACAGCTGGATTTGCCCAGAGCTATTTCTATTCCCTTTGAATATATAAGCATATCTTCTTTTTAGGGTTGGATGTGACAAGCTGTTTAGGAGCAAAGCACTATTACAGTGCTCTTTATTGGCAGTCTGTACTATAATTTATTGCACATTGATCATATATAGGCAATTTAGTGAGAAATAGTAAGTATAAATCAGTAGATCTTGATATAAGATCTAACATTGTCTTAGATTTAGTTATTGTAATATCCAAATATATCTTAAGTGTTTTCTATGTTGTAGTTAAATTATTTTATGATTTTATTTGAGTGTTCTAGCTCGATAAAAGGAACATTAAATCCTTCTTCTTTTCTGCACATCATTTTCACATTGCACACTATTTTCAAAAGTGTCTAATTAAACACCAATGATGATAACGCTCAGTATCACCAATTGCTATTTCCCATCCAGTTATTTTATCTATAAATGGTTTCTCAAATGACCTATTAGAAGTAAAAAGTTTACCATGTAAGTAGTTACATGGTAAATATATAAATATATATACATCTACCTCATATGTACAAATATACACAAATATGTGGTAGAAGATTTTATCCATTTCAACAATCTCTTGGTCTTACACATTTAACTTTTTGCTCATAATAGAATTTCAATGCTCAAATACTCAATTGCGCAAATAAACAGATACACAAATACAATGTAAAATGACACACACATGCCACCACAGGAAAACATTTCTATTCAGCATCTAATTGCAATGTTATTCCCTCAGACAATGTTTCAGGATTTTTTGTGTGTGATTGTTAACAGGCGGTGAAATAAGAATAAGAAACAACTGTGTCAAAAGGCTTGACTCCCTTCCTCTTCTGTTGTATCCTCCCCCGTAGCCATGGTAACCCTGCTGTTTCCAAGCTGCTCACTGCAATGTTAGGGTGAAGGGGCCTGTGATCCACCAATCACATGTTCAGCTCGCCTCTTCTGGTCCAGGGCATCTGTCACTCCCTCTGTCAGCTCTCACGTACACCACTCTCTGTCTGGTTTTCCTTTTGAATGTCTCTGACTCTCGCTGACTGTCTCTTACTCTCTTTGCCTCTCGTCCGAAACTTGATAGCACTGGAAAATACCCATAGTGCAAGTGGTGCCATTCCTCTGGAAGAGTGACAGAATGTGAAAGCAGTGGCAGAGAGATGGATGAGCTGCATATGACTGCCTGTGCAAACGTGTACATTAGTGTGTGTGATATTACAGAGAGTGTGGCCAAAACAGCATTACTCCTGCTATAAATAACATGCATGGGTGGGATTTTGACGAACTTTTCTTATTATTTATTATAAAAATGCTGCAGGCAGACAGAAAGAGTGACAACAACAAATATATGTAGTTAGCCAAGTACCCCTAGGAATTATGCATATGTTCAACAATGTTGCACCACAGTATAGGTGTAGAGGTTGAGGCGATCGTGATGTTTTGTTTATTTGGCAAACCATGCTCTAGTATAGTTAATTTGCCAAATAAACAAAACACTGTACTAGATTATTTACAGGATGGTGAAGTTCTATTTTTCTTATTGTCAATAAATCCCATGAAAAGACTAAGACTAATAAGGCATTAATCCCACTAACAAATATTTCCTGTGTAGTCAAAACCTGATTATAGTTTATTGCTCTGTGCCATAGACCTCCACTTTTTTTCCCAAAACTATTAATAGCACATCAGTGAGCCAAACTGTTGCACTGGGTGACTGAGATTTTATTTTGAGTCAATCCCACATACTCTGTTCTGCTACCGTAAATACAGTACATGCTATTACATCAAGTCCATGGCTAAAAATAGTCCTTACTCCTGTCTGAGTATTTGCTAAAAACTACAGTGCCCAGCTGTTTTAAGAAATTAGTGAGCTTTTTTTTTTTTTTTTTTTTTTTTTAACCAGTAGATTTGGAGTGCCACAGACAGGATAACGATGTGAGAAAGTATAGGTAGACATTATTTTGTTCTTTTCGTAGGATTTGTTGACAGTAAGAAAAAAGAAAATTAAACCTGACTTATCCTTTAAAAAAATATGTTGGCATTTATCATTCAAAAAATTGCACATAAACATAAATGCGTGTTTTTCAAAATTGCCCAGTATTAATATACTGTCTCTGTTTGATCTATTATACATGTACTCACAGCAACTGAGAAATAATTTGGCCTCTCAAACATGAAAATAAAAGCTGTGTGAGCGCTTTACAGTTGGTGGGTGGTCCTCCAAGAGAAGATAATTAGATCACATACCACCCACAGGTGTAATAACCCAAGATAAAACATGTAACGTGGATACACTAGTTATGCTGCTTGCTACGCTTAACCGTGACTGTCTTTTCTCTTCTGCTCACATAGATAATGATCAGATCCAGGCCCTTTATGTACATTTTCCAGGAGAGCAGTGAGTGTACTTGGCTGCTGTCCTCCTGCGCTGAGGCTCAGCTATGAGCAGGATTTGTGAGGGGAAATCAGTGGGGGTGAGCTTCTCATCCCCAGTTTCCACTCAGCTGACTGCAGTGGGGCGTGTCTGCTGAGGGGTGAGAGGTGGGAGGAAAGAGGGTGTCCCTAATACCGAAGTAAAAGACCCTAATCCTCTGTTAATGTGTCCCCATTGATTGTTGGAAGGCCCCCACTGGTCCACTTGCCCCAAAAATAGCGTCTGGTGTTATTGTTATTGTTCTCTGCTGTTATTGGAGTCATGAACTCCCCTAGTAGACACACACAGAATCACACGCTACTGGCTCTCATGAACTTGGATCCCCCTGGTTGACTCCAACCAGGTAGAGCAAACACTCACACTTGTTTTTGTTAGGAGCTAAAAAAAAAAAGAAGCTGATAAGCATGATGACAATAAAGAGCTGCATGCTGCCAGAGACTGAGGGACGCAGGGGGAGTAAACCAGAGAGAATGAGTGGGAGGGAAAGAGGGAGAGTGGGTGGGATAACAAGAGAGGGGAAAAGGAGGGGGGGGGTGACATATCCCACTCGAGTCATTTTAGCTAAAGTATTTGTTTCAGCTGCTATTTTCAGTTCAGCCCCTCTCCCTGCTTGCCACCCCAACCTTGGATATCAAGATCACACTGACAACATCCCCCCCCCCCACTCCTCAGAGTAAATGAAGGTGAGGAAGAAAAGGAAGGAGGCAGAGAGGGAGGGAGAAGCCTCAGCTATTATGGTAAGTCAGGGTGCTGTTCCTGCACCCTCCACGTTCGAAGGTGCTTTCTGGGGCAGGGGCCAGCCCCTGCGAGGCAGCAGGGATTTACCCTTGTCGACAAATTTTAAAAAGAAAAGAAAAGAGAGAGAGAGAGAAGGGGGACAGGGAGGGAGAGAGGCAGCAGAGGGGATTTGGCGTGTGTCCTTTTCTGCAGCGTGGAAGACTGCAAGATGCTAAGCGCTTTGTTTACTCATCACTGCAGATTTAGATAGACCCCCCTCTCCTCTTTTCTCTCCACCTGGCATCCCCCCACCCCCCTGACCCCACCCCACCCCCTTCACTTCTTTCCTCCCACCATCCCTCTATCTGGTACAGGCCATCGACCAGACAGAGGAAGGAGATATTGCATCTTCCAGTGCTAGCGTTCTAGATGTGCTGTGATTTTTTTTTGATTTTTTTTTTTTTTAAAGTCTGTTACCTGAGCCGGTAGCACCTTGCACTTACCCCTCTGTGGGACAGATGCCCATGAGGTTAAGATACGGACAGAGCTGAGTGACTGAATAGATGACTGGTTAAGTGTTTGGCTGCTTTGCTGGCTGGCCACTCTGAGCTCAGATTTCACTCCTCTTCATACAGAGGAGAGAGAGAAAGAGGGAAAGAGAGTGAACATGGCTGTGGAAGAGGGTGCTGTCTTCTTAACACAAGTGAGTAGCGCTGATTTTTTGACCATTTGGATTTATTCTTACATTTCTAAAATGTATTTTTTTTTAGATTCTGAAAACTTTGGGATTTGTGTTGCGATGAGGTGATGTGGGAGAGATGATTGACTGTCTCAGGGTTTTGGTGTTGTGAGTTCAGTGGTGCACCAAACCACTAGAATTAACTTGCCCTGTATCATGCGTTATGACTGAACGGGTATGTCGGTGCGTATGAACTTGGAAAGTCAGCTGATCTGCTGTAATCAGAGAAACAGTGCTTGAAGCGGGGAGTGTTTGATACTGCATGGCAATAACGTGCAGGATTTTGTTCAGCACACATTAGGGTATTTGGTGCCTAGACTGGTAGTTGCCCATGCACCTGCATATCCAAACTGTACAGTGTGCATTAGTATTGTTTATATGCTTTTTCCTTTATCGGAATATTTGACATTTTGGGAAATATGCGTATTCGCTTCCCCAGACACCAACATAACAAACAAGATATAACACGCGTGTTACTCATTGAGCTTTAGATGTGCTAGTAGGCTGATTTTTTTTAAATTTCTTTTTTGCCTTTGGTCAGAGCCCGGTTATCTGTCTCCCCCTGCTTCCAGCCTTGATGCTGAGTAAAGGTAACCATCTCCTGGCTCTACCTGTGTACTTTGCATACAGACATGAGAGTATTATCGGTCTTAACTAATCTAACTCTCAGCAAGAAAGCGAATGAAGCATATTTTCCGCAACGTCTTTGAGATGGAAGCAAGTCTTTTTCTTGGTACTTTAAGGAATTCATCACCAGTAGCTTAAGCTCTTAACACGCTGAAGCATGTACTGCATATGTCTAGAAACCTTGGGTTCTATTAAAGAAAGCAAACAATGTGAAAATACTGAAATGACTCACACTTAAAAGACAGCTTTTGTAGAATTTGATAATGTAGTGTGAGTTCCTTTCTCAGTAAAGCTCTCTTTCAGTAGAGTTTACTTTACTTATTGTTATCGTTTTAGATCCAGAAAGTATTTAGTTGCTCATTCATTCATTTATTTACTTCCTAACTGACACTGTAATTCATGGTCATTCCTCCTAGTGACCATTAGGAGGCAGGAAACTGTCTACACATGACACATTGAACCACTTGACTCCCCTTTGTAGTGCTCCTGGAAGGTGTGCTGCTTTCCAATAGAGAGATGTCTTAGAGCGATGTTGATGCCTAAGAGAACAGCATATGACATTTACAGCCATGAGAGCTGTGAAGCAGATGTTGATGCACTGAACACAGGACACTTTGTACATTTGAAATCAGAGGAGGCTCTAAAACCTAAAGACCCCATGTTATAGATTGACATGCATTGTGTTGCCAATAACGTGCTTTCCATCCATATCTCTCTGTGGCTTTATAGTGATTTTCTGGCATGAGCATGTTGACAGTGAAATGGGGGCATTATTTCATCGATAGCTTTGCTATATTTAGCCTTGATAGAAAGGGAGAAATCAAGATACCGTGAGGGACTAAGCAGGGCAGGGGATTGGGGAAGTATCACAGTTTTAAGATAAGAGAAATGGATGTGGTGGCTGGTGGGGTGAGGTTCTTTGGCACCGCTGGGTGTTGCGGCCCACCACTGTATGCCCCTGGCTTTGTACTCTTAGAGCTGTGGAGCGCTGAGTGTTTTGTGCTGTCAGGAGAGCAGGGGATAAAGCGAAACAATACAGCCACGGCTGGTCTGGCTCTCCTCTCCTTAACTCGCACAGTTCCCCCGGAGACTGCAGCAATGACATCAACGTGCCCTGCGTGTCTGTGTTTTCGTGTACAAACCTTTACCTGCTTGTGAACAGTGCGCAAAGGTGTCTGCAGACCTGTATGTATTTATGTGCCCCTTCTTATGCGTGGCTGCGGTGCAAAATGAGCGTCTGTTTTGTTACATGCCCGGTGCAGAGTGCCAGACTGACATCATCCTAGTCTGGCATCACGGGGGCATCAGTCTTTATACAACTAAATATCCTCTATCCATCTAGACTATCACTGTGTTGATGTCATGAGGAGAAGAAGTGCCAAGTACAGATTCAGCAGAATGAAAACAAACGCTCTACAGCTCCAAAATGTCATGAATCTCCATACCTCGAATGAAGGAATGATGTGAACCACCCAACCTGACTGCCCCGGGCTCTATTTGAGATCATGACAGATACTGTGTCCCAATTCCATACTACATACCAGTTGTATACACTACATATACAATACTGTATACTACTGTATATTGTATTTTTTCAACTTTGAAATGCTACTGCCAATTAAACCAAATAAATATAAAGCAAATGAACCAATACTTTATTTTTTTCTTTTCTTGTCCAAAATCTTTCTGGAGCTGTGTCAACACCATTTATAATTTATTCTAATGTTCTGCAGCTCTGAGTAGCTCCTCCACTTCCTTGGTCTAGTTCATATTGTGACAACAGCCTTCATCAAACAGCAAACTCAAAAATCCAGTATGGTTTCTTTTTTCTTTGTATGCACGCTGTCTTTTGTGAGAACGCTTAATTTTGTCACTTTTCCCAATGGGAATGCATTATATGCTCGAAACCTGCTTAAAATTAACACATAGTATTTCATTGTGATTCAACTTCAGTCAAGCCATAAAAGAAAAAGACAAAATTAGTGTTACAGTGCTCAAAGATTGTCTGTTAAATTAGCCATGCCTATATATCAGCCGATACGAGTTTATTGACGATATATTAGTCATGTGGCAGCGGATAGTAGGAGTAGTAGTGTATGTGGCAGCCAGTAAGTGACAAACCTTTTTTACAGGGTTTGCTTTTTTTTTGATATAGCCGTTTGAGCTTTAATGTGTTGCTCATCTCATACGATTTCGACAATAAGAAATAGGTGCAGGAATCCCACCAAACCTACATTTTACGGCCCTTTAACTGGCAATACATGTGCTTCACTGCTGTGTAGTTTTGCAGTTTTTCCTCTCCCCTTTAAAGTGCGTCTGAAGACACCAGTAAGTTATCAGAGGCCGTTTTTAATTAGAACCGAGCTGGTTAGCCGTCATTTTTACAGCAACTTACCCAGAAATTAGCTGCGTTTTTGACTTTGTAAGACTGTAATTAGGAATGACGGTATAATTCAAAGCTTTTCCAGTTATCACTTCTGTGTCAGATTTCTCTCTCTCTCTCTCTCTCTCTCTCATGATCTCCCTTCTATCTAACATTAGATTAATGCTTTCCTTCAGGCTTAACCTAGTCTTTAATGGCCCCATTTTCTTTTAACCTCTGATCTGTGGAGGCTTAATGATATTTCTCTTACTAATCTCTTGCCCCGTCCCCTGTAATGCTTCATTCACAAAGACTTCAAGGTCCCTAATGTTGGACGTAGATGGGATGTGGATGGAAGGTTGGACATGTTGGTCACTGGTTTTCACCTCAGGCATTAAGGGATAAACTGCTGTGAGCAATGAATAGTGACTTATGGAGGAAGACTACTTAATCAGTTGGCACTTCAGCTTGGGCAGATGCAGAAGTAAAAGCAAAGAGCACTGCATGATATTTAAAAGATTATTGGAAAATGGTAGCCTTTGAAAAAACTACAAAAAAAATACTCTTAGACCCCTGTATTTTTAGAGATGTACTATATCTTTATTTATCGAAAGTGAGAGCATGTATGTTTGTAGGGATTTCTGTACGTTTTTTAATATTTGGTTGTTGCGTTATATACTACCACACCTGCCAGTACAAACCAACCAGCTTTCTTCTATTGAATATCTGCAGTGAATGGGCGGCTGTGGCTCAGGAGCTAGAGAGGGTCGTCCACTCACCGGGAGGTCCGGGGTTCTGTCCCCGGCTCCTCCAGTCCGCATGTCGAAGTGTCCCCTGCTGTATCATCGTCGTGTGACTGTGTGTGTATAGAGAGCGCTGTATGTGTGTGTGAAGGTGAATGTGTGTGCAGTCCATTTACCAATTACCGATGATTACAAAAAAGAGTACAAGATTACGGTATTGATATCATGTTTGACTTACATGATATTCAATGGTGTGAATCACTGAGTGGTTGTAATGGTTGCTGCCTGTCCACAGCAGTGGGACCCGTGTATTTTCATGTCAGAGGTTTTAGAGTGGTCAAACATTTAGTGACACTCAATAAAAGCCCGAGAGTCATGGGTCGCACAGTCATGCTGTAGGCAGCATGGCACACACTCCCATGTCGGTTATGTAAGATACAGGACAACTGTTGGGATGTGCAGGCATGCACAGACACACACACACACACACACACACACACACTGCACAGATATTATATTGTGTGGATATAATTTGACTTGAATAATTGATAATGAAGCTGGGACCGATGGTGAAATGTTAAGATCATCTTGAAGTTGGACTTGAGCATAAAATGAGCATGAAATGGCTTTCGGTCATAGTGCACATTTAAAAACAATGACTGTTGACCCAAGTCCTCTACCAAGGAAGTAAAAATACAATAAGATAAATACAAGAAAAAATACTGAAGAAATAAACAAAGATAGGTAAAGGTAAATACAAAAATTTCAAATGCACATGAAGAAAAAAAGAAATCCAGCACCACTGTTAGAGTTCTGCTGAATTAAGTCTTTTACAGTCGATATATTGAAAACCACGTGAGACTAAATATAACAATTATAAAGTATGACTGGACTTGTTTAAATAGATCTTTATTTTATGAAGAAGTTTTAAAAAAGAGACATTTTTGAAGAGAAGCAGCGCATTTTTGTTTACTGACTGATTTTTCAACTTAAAAAGAAAACTGCCATGGCAAACAGTATTAGTATAACACCAGATGGAGAAAAACAAGAAGTTGTAAAATATACAAGTTAATGTAAGCATTTAAAGAAGTGTATGAAATTTCTTTGGGGCAAATGACCCCATGGTCTTGCTCAGTTTAGACTCCCCTCTTGCTAGCTTGCTTTATCATCACAAAGACACTGTTTTCATTCCTGCAGGGCACCACTTGTAAACTTTACTCACTATGAATCATGTTGATAGCATACAACATGTAGACATTAAACTTAGCAGACAGAGGAAGTCTCATAGAAGTAGTGCTGGGAGTTTACTTCCGTGGCAGTGTTGAGGTGGGACACTGTGCTGACAGAGAACTGGTGGAGAGTGCTCGCTGGCCGGCCTCAGACTGGATGGGGGCCAAAACGTTTCCAGCAGATCATCGTGAAGGACGATGACTCTTTGTGTCCATGTCCATGAGTAACAAGTAGAAGACCTCGGTCTAAGATTATAGAGGTCTTTGTTAGCCCTATTATTCTGAATTGTGATATAGAATTAAATCATATTTAGATGATGAATTGTGTTGTTAAATTAGCTGTGATTGTGATTTACTGGTGTGTTTTTGAAATGGCATCGTCCCTTGATCTGTCTAATTAAGGTGCTGTTCATTGCCACAGACGTCCAGAATAATAGAAATATAACACAATCTAGTGCACAGGCAACGAAGTCCTGATGCAGAGTGTCCATTTGACCCATGGCTCATGTTTGTTGCTCAGTGATCATGCCGGTTCGGGCCCTCTGCAAGTCTTTCCATTGTGACTTTTCTCAAGGCCACAGGGACAGAAATATCATCAGTGGTCATTAGTGGACAAGCAGTCCTCTGGGAGTTGGGGTAAGGAAAAGGGAAAGGGACTTTTCTAGATTTCTAGGCTGATTGGCTGCAGAGATATGAGCTTTAGCTTAATTGTCTCTTGTAATCAGGAAATCCCTTGGTTGTTAGTTAATATCACTTCATCTGCCATTATTTTGTTTGTCTATATATGCATGCATGAGCACGCGCAGACAAATATTTTCCTCTCACAGTTTTATACAGCCTATCAGTGGAACGATCTGATGCTGGATGTCTTGTTCACTCACATTTTGGCTTTGTGTCAGATCCCTCCATGTTCCTCAGAGTTATTTCTGGAAAAGCATAGCCCAGGGGGAGGTGGAGAGCACAATGTTGGATAACTGCTCATATCGTTTGGCCCTGCTGAGTTTATCCTAAGTGTCTCTGGACACATGGCTAAATTTAGCAGGTCTGGGCTTTTGATAATTCAGGGGAATTTGGTTTTTTGAGCCGCTATTATGAAGCGGTATTTCACAGCTTCTCTCCCTCCTGCTCTCAAGAGCTCCAGTGCTGAATTTTGCAAAATGCTCTTAGTAAGGCTGTTGCGAAAAAAAGGAAGACAAAATGTGCAGAGTTTGCTCTGTGTCATTTCATGTCAAACCCAATGTCCTTGGAACTAACATGAACACAGAAAAGAAACACAACCTCCCTCTCTTCTTCTCTCTTTTTTAGCTTTTTCCATCTCTTTTTCTTTGTCTACTCTCATCCTTCTTTCGATCGCTCCCCCTCCCTTTCTCTTCCTCTCACACACATACACATACACACCACATTTGTTATAGGGGCAAACATGCTTGCCTCATCATTTTATTTTGGTGTGCAAAGCCCTGTTTCTGGAGTGAAATACAGGACAGCCAAGCAGAATGGAAGATACTCTGCTTCTTGTAGCCCAGCGACATAGACTCACAACTGCTTTTACTGGTGGATTCAGAAGAGATTGCTGTGCTAAAGAGGGGGTCTCTCTGGAAGCTGTAAGGACCACCCGTTCACTGAACTTCCTACCTTTGGGAATCAGAGACATTGGGATTTAACAAAGCTGAAATAACAGTGCGGCAGGATCTGACGGATGACGGAGGATGACTTGAACTGATGGGACGATATGCTGTGCCTCTGGTGGCTTTCCCATGGATTTACTTTTTGAGATGTGTGCATCTTAGCGGACTTATAGATGGATTTTAATAGGACAATAGACCCACTGTATGTTTGGATATTGGCCTTGTTTTTCCCCTGTTAAGATGTTTTTTGGATCTCTGAGAAATTATGACAGATTTCTACCTGGTACTGTAAAAAATTTTGGCATTTGTATGTGCTTTTGTTCTCCTTTGTGAATAATTGTAACAGTGTGTTAATTTGATGCAGCTAAGCATGTGGCCAGTGTCTGACCTGACACTCACCTCCTGTCTCTTTCTCTCTCTCTCTCTCTTGTCTGCTCCTCTTTTTCTCTCTTTGTTTTCTCCTCTCCAGTCTGACAGTAATGCCAGTTACCTGCGAGCTGCCCGGGCAGGGAACCTTGAAAAGGTCCTTGACTACCTCAAGTCTGGGGTTGAAATTAACATTTGCAATCAGGTACGTTTTCTGAGACTATTATTGAGAAACTAAAATGTTGGTGTGAACGTTTGTCCTCCGTGGGGTTAAAGAAGAGTATTGAGTTATTCTTTTCAGCACACATAAACATGCTTATACCATACTGCTGCATCAGCTAAATTTCAAATTAAGAGCTCAAGGGCTCGTCTCTAACTGAACAAGCGGGACTGAAATATTTTAAAATATTTTAGGATTTTAACCCATCCATTAAAAACAAATGAAAGATTATGACATAGTATATTTTAGTGCATGAGCTCCTCTAAATGTTTTTTTTCAGAATGGTCTGAACGCTCTTCATCTAGCCTCCAAGGAGGGGCATGTAGAGGTTGTTGCTGAGCTGCTGAAGCTTGGAGCCACTGTGGATGCAGCCACAAAGGTAAAGCCCACCCTGTAACTAATTGCAGCTCAGCCGATGTTATGGAGGACTATAGTAGGATCCAGCATAAAAAAAAATGGCTGCAGTGTGGGATTTAACAGCATGCTGTTACAGTTATGAGTAAGGCAAGTGTGCAGCCTTCGTTAGGGTTTTATATTGGATCAATATTTAATGATCCCTAGGGGGATCCCCGCTGGAAATAGTGACAGAATTAAGGAAGAACAACTTAAATATATGTCAGAATGAAGCAAAAGGGGTACAGCATAAGGTCAGGAGTAGAATGTTTTAATTTGAATTGTATGTGATTAAAAAAACAAGGTAGGCAAAAGCAGCAGCAGCAGTAGTGTTGGAAATTAATGTACTGTACAATATATCATATCATATGGTAATAATACATAAGGGGAGGGTCTCCTCCTTTGAAGCATCTTTGCTCTGTTGCAGAGCATCAGAGGGGAGGTCCATTGAAAACATTATACAGATTTTCGCCCTGAAGGCTTTCATTCGCATTTAGTCGTCTCTTCCAGCTTCTCTGCCACAGGCCATATGCCTAGTGCTGATATAAACACAGGACACAATGAAATATTCAAGATCCAGGAGAAAATTTCCCCAATTAAAGCCTCCCTCTATTGTGACCCCGAGGATGCTGTGGGATTAGTTTGAGTTCTTGTGAATCCAATTCCTGCACCCTAATGCCTATCAATTTGTATTTTATGGAGTCAGGGAGGCAGTGCTACTGAGGATACACAGATTTAGTAACAGAGTGTTTCATTTAGGCTGTGGGGGTGTTTGATGCTTAAGTTAATTTTGTATCGGCCCCTCTAATGTTGCGCTGCGCTCGTTGTGGGAGAATTAAACAGGAGGCCTTCTCCTTGGTTCATTAGCCCCTTAGCAGCCCTATAACAAATGCTACCCTTGTGAAGCTTAAAATATTGAGACTGTCAGATTGATGTTGATTTACCTCTGTTCTAATTTCCTGGGCTGTAGTTTGTGGTCTTTTACTGTACTGCCTTAGATTTGTGAAGCCTTTACCGTTCAGTCTGAGACAGTCAGAGAAAGATGGTTCAACCAAGATGTTTAGTCTCTAGTGGTGTCGTTGTACTGGACTGCAATCACAGCTAATGGTGCGACCCTATCTCCTAGAAATTACTTTTATATATGACAGATTGGTTTTGCCAGGATATGTTTTAGGGGAATGGAAATGGAAATGGAAATGGAAATGGAAATGTTTTTCCAGTGAAGGAATTGCTACAGTTTTGTTCCACAAGCAGGTCGTAGGGAAGTTATTAGTGTGAATGATGGGTTAGGAAACGCAGATGCTGGTTTTAAATATATGTTAATTAACTATGTTGTACCTTGTGCTTCAAATTGCCACTGAGTAACAATATTAAACCAAGACCATGTTCTTTCCCTAACTTTAACCGAGTGCTTTCAGTACCTAAATATAACCATTTAAAACTTTAATCATGCTGTAGTTGCTTTGAGTAGATATGGTTTTACAAGAGGGGATTTTGTTGGGAAAACAATGAAATAGCACTTTGCAAATTAAAATGTGGATTATCGTGGTGGGTATTCAGAAGTTGAACGGTGCAAAAGAAAGCATCTCTACATCATTACTCTTGCCAGTCCATCCAAAAATTACAAAAGTGTAGGCTGTAAGTCTGTAACATCTGGCATAATCTCTGTGATAGCCTGTCAACCATGATAAAGTAACAGTATTTCAATTTATCATTCAGATTCTAAACCAGTAGTAGAATTGATACTGTTTTGTGCTCCAGAAAAAGCCTTTAGGCTCAGCAAAGCAAACAAGCTCTTGTCTTTGGCTACATTATATACTATACCAAACAGTCAATGTCTGTCTCTTTATTAATCTGCCACAGCTTCAGCAGACGTAGCTATCTGTCATATACAGTACATGTGACAGATGATCACTATTGTGCAACAGCGCTTGTTGCACATAAAAGAGGCCGGTATCACACGGCCAGGAGACGGGCTGGGGGGTTGACCCTGCCTTCACAAGGACCTTTACAGGTTCATAAAAAGCCTCCTGTTATCCTGCCTTTATTTATGGCAGAGGCTCAGGGGAGCTCACGTATGTGTGGGACGTGGGGCATCGGAAGTGACACATTGTTGGCAGTGCAGGCAGGGGGATGCCAGAGCTGGAACACGAGCGGTACAAAAGCGTGGTTGGTGTGATGGGATTCACGGGGGCGCATGGATCCTGACTTGGATACATACAGACTATAGTGACAAGCAGTCACACACACACGCACACAAAAGCAGTACGGTGGGACAGGTGGGGCAGAGCTTAACACACATTCCTGTGGTTGGTCCATGTAATCCAGAAAGGAAACACCGCCCTGCACATAGCCTCGCTGGCTGGCCAAACGGAAGTCGTCAAAGAGCTGGTCACTAATGGAGCCAATGTCAACGCACAATCTCAGGTGGGTTGTACTCAACATGCATACTCACACGTATATGCGTACAATGTCAAAATGACTGTAAGGTCCTTTTGGTCTGCGCTGAGGACCTGAAACAAGTTAAACGCAATTTAACTGCTGTGATGCTCACACTTGTTTGGATGATACCGTATCATGAAGTTGATGACACAGAGGGAATCACTTGGTGCAAAGATCCTCACTGACAGAAGCTGGCATCCCGCCAACTAGGCTTCTGCCTCTCAAGGAAACTCCTGTCCTTGCATGTTACATTTAACTCTATCAGATCAAGGCGAGAGGAAATATTTCCAGCACCTTCTTTCTCTCTGGTCTTATCAAACCCTGAAACATCAATGTCAATAAGATTTTTCTGTCTGGGTATCTATCATTCTAAAGATTCTCACTTACATTGATATCATTTGATGGTATAAGTGTCATCATTTAAAGCATATTGGGACTTTTTACATTTCATTGTTTTATGATGCGGTTTATATACAAAACAGAGGAAAAGCCTGCACTGTTAAGATAATGAAAAACACATCCGTAATCAAAACTAAAAGAACTGACTACAAGGAAATATCTATCCATTTATTGTGTAAGTGTCAGCAAAGTTGTTTTAACATGTCCATAAATGTGCATGTATGTGTTTTGGTCCATGCTGTGTGCAGAATGGCTTCACTCCTCTGTACATGGCAGCCCAGGAGAATCACCTGGAGGTGGTACGGTTCCTTCTGGAGAACAGTGCCAGCCAGAGTATGGCCACTGAGGTACTGTACATGTGTGTCTGTGTGTGTTTTTTTTATTGTTTGTGTGTGTGTGCCGGTCCTGTGTCCACCTCTCTATAGTCATACCGTTACATGGCCATGCTTTTTCTCTGCCTCAGTCATGTGTGGTCTCTACTAACCACCTTCATCTCCTCTCCTCCTCTGATTCCTTCCCTTCTTCCTTCTGCCATCCTGATGCTGCTCACTCTGCATCCGCCTGTGTCTCTGTCTGTATCTTGATCTCTCTGTCCTTTCTTTACTTCCTGTCTTTTTCTCATCCTTTCTGTCTCACATTCTTGCTCTGTCTACCTCTCTGTCTTTTCAACCCCCTCCTCTGCATGCTCCTTCTCTGTCTTCCTTCCTCCCTCTTTCATAAGGGACTAGGCAGAGCTTAATTGATTGGTAGTGTATGGTGGTGGAGGCAGGGTGACCTTGAGTAGGTCACGCATGAAGTCCGCTCCGCTTGCTGCGTCTCCTCCGCGGCTGCTGCTGCTGTTAATGCTCTGATTTACGTTGCTCAGCCTGTGGAACCCATACACATACACACACGCGCGCACACACACACACACACACACACACACACACACACACACACACACACACACACACACACACACACACACAATTACCAGTCCCCACACGTATACACACACAAGCACATGCACATATGGAGACAAACAGCTGATGGGGCTAATGCCTAAGCCAGTCTACAGTCCACTGGTTTACATCCATAGGCCACATGGTAGAACAGAGGAGGCCCTTCAGGACATGCATACACATACATATAGAATATGTTTGCACATATGAACATGTGCACACACACGGACACAGATTTGCACATAGCTCTAGTACTCATGTGAACATGATATGTGAACGCAAGCACATGTGCATGTATACTCCTGCTCACACACATATTCAGATATACTGTATGCAGAGGAGCAAGCTTTCAGCTGAATTATGCACCATAAGGGTAATGTGTGTGGGAGATAAATGGGAAACTGTTCCATCAAATCCTCTCATTGTGTAACTTACATTAGTGTCCTTTGTGGAGAGGAGGCTTGGGAATCTACATCTGTTCTAAACATGGGGTTTTAAGTCATGATTTAATATCTTCAACACTACAAGTAGGCTAAACTCCTAATATGTCTTAAGGTTGAACTCCAAAGTTTTCTATCTTGATTTTTTCTGTCTATCTAGATGATTCTTTTTCTGCAGAGCTCCCAAAGAATTATGTGAAACTGAGAGAAGAGATTTGATAATAGTGACATAAATATAAAAAAATGTCACCCGTAGTTACAATCATCAGGTAATCTCTGACTTGTAAAAATAATATTGTAAGAATAAAACAAAGTGTTTGCAGTTTGACTTGTGGGAGAATTATGAAACATATTTCTGTTATCCATATGTTTCCCATCAGTTTAGTTTTTTGTGACATTTTCTTGATATTTATGCATAACGAAAACAAATTTTATCCAGTTCTCCTACCAAGGTACTCCTTGTACACTATAAACAGGCTTAGTCCCTTTAAAGAAAAGGAAAAGCCTGAAATCATTGGATCATTAATAACACCTACATTGTGCCTTTTAAACTTCTATAGGATTCAGACGTCTTGCATTGCATTCCTCTATACCTGCACGCAAACCATAATTCAACCAAATGTAATACTGGGGCACCATCTCCCCATAACCTGAGCTTAGCCTCATCCATCCAGTCACACCTTCCATCCCATATCAGTTCCATCACGAGGGATGCACTGCAGCGCCCATCCAGCGTCAATGACTCGTCTCTCCCCTCGTATACAGGATGGCTTCACCCCTCTGGCGGTGGCCCTCCAGCAGGGCCATGACCAGGTGGTCTCCCTGCTACTGGAGAACGATACCAAGGGCAAGGTACGCCTGCCTGCCCTGCACATCGCCGCCCGCAAGGATGACACCAAGGCCGCGGCCCTGCTCCTACAGAACGACCACAACGCGGATGTTGAGTCTAAGGTGAGTGACGACCTTGATGTCTGTCTCTCGCTTTGTATTTTTATCTCTTTGAGTCAATGATTGTTTAATTGTTCCTTTGATTTTTGATGCGTTTGGTTTTCTTTGTCAGTTTTTGTTTCTTGCTGCATTTTTCTCTCTTTTCTTGGTTGAATTTGTTTTTGATGCTCTTTTTGGCAGAAAGGGGAAAGAAGCAAAAGTACATTTTGTTTGTTTTTGTGTGAGTTTGTATATATTTAAACAGATCATTGAACAGGACAATAATTACATTATGCTTGTAAAAGTTTGTATGGAGGACACAGGAATTTGTGAATGTACCGTATGATCATGCTAGAAGAGGATTTTAAGTTTGAGAATATCTTTCTCAAATAATCTTAAGTAACAACAGTGACTTTATGTCCAGAAGTTTTTTCTCCATAAATTATTTTGTAACGAGCTCCTTCTCCCCATCTCTGCTCCTCCACTTCATGTCAGTGGAGGCCCTTCTCTGTTTTTTGCTCACTAACTGCCCATTCTCTCCTCTCTTGGCTGACTTTGTAGATGATGGTGAATAGAACAACAGAGGTACACCTCTACTCTGTACATTACGTAGTCTATCCATCGCAGCTCATATAAACTGAAAAAAAAAAAATCACTTAAGTGCTCCTGACTTGATGCAGTAGTGTTCCTGCAGCCCTTTGTCACTTCCCCGTTACCATTTTAACTCAGTTTCGTCTTCCTCCTCTTCATCGCTTCATTCATGTAGCGTATATCTCTAGTCATAGAGAAAGTCAGAGTAGTGCATGTTTCACTAATACTGACTTAGTTAATCCTGAAGCTGGAGGCTTGGGTATCAAGGTTCTCCTTGATTCTAATGGTTTCATGGTGTCCAAAGCTTAAGCTTTGGCTGCTATTTTTGGCAAATTCTTTGTGATTATTGACAAAATGTTGTCCCGTTGTGTCCTGATGCAGTCTGTCCATGAAACTGATTAACATGATAACCAGTGTTAGCATGGAATGTGGTTATCATTCATTGAAAAGCAGCGGTTTGTCCATTTCCTGCATGGCAACCAAATCCCCATTAAGCTGAAAAGGAACCTAACCTTCTAGACAGACAGCTAATATAATCAGTTTACTAGTTTACCCTTTATTGACTTTTAGTACTTTTAATCCTCAACCCTCGCACCTAAAGCATTTTGCATGGGACCGAAGCAACAAGTTTTCTCGACACTGCTTCTATGGTAAAAAGGAGCCCTTCGTCTCATCAAAGGTGCCCACTTTCTGGGTGTGCCTGTTTTGGCTGGCATTGTTTCTGGCTTTGGCGGGCTGGCCAGCTATCTGGTATGACTCATCCAAAAATGGCCTTGTTGATCTGAGGCTTGTGCATTGTGGTAAACAAATTTGCATACTACTCCAATGGAAGATGGGAAAAAAGTTGCTGCAGATTTTTTATAAAAAGCACACAAGATTACCTACTGTATTTCCTCAGATTGACTTAAAAAAGGCAGATTTTTGTGGTTCTTTTTTCATTTTTGGTTACCTTACTTTTCTAATATGATTGTGAAGTGTAAAAATATCTTTTGAAATTGTTCCTAGTTGTAGTGTTTTTGGTTTGGGACACCAGATGTCAGCAGATGCATGGATACACAAGTCTGAGATACCTTCTTCCCACTTGATTATTGGTTATTTGAAATTGGGATTCCAGTGATTAGATAGCTTAATGTGAGATTCCCTCACTCATTGGACAGATTGTTTCCCGTGTCCTATTGTCGCTTTGACAGCTGTTACTCACTAAGCCAGGGGTTTTACCAGGAAATGGCTCCCATTTAAGATGATACAAATGGACATTAAGGTTCATTAGCAGGGCAGTTTTTGCACAATGAAAGTATCAGGATGCTGTAAGTGAGATTCATAGTAATTACCTCTAAATAACATGTCAAAATAGAATTGTCTATTACACTCAGGCCTACATAATCCAAGTGTACTTTACCCAGTGTGTTAGTGTAATGATGAGTTATATTTCAGTACCATGAAAGTCAATAGAAGCCCACATGGTATACTGAATTTAAAACCCCTCTAGATGTCAGCATACCATAGTCCCATGTTTGATGCTTCAATAAAAGGACTTTTTCTGCCACTGTGAGAAAAGTCAGGTGTTAGTGTAACAGTGTATAGTAGAATGTGTCCCTTGTCTGATGGAGTGTGATTGTATGTCGACCATAGGCTTTTGTAGACTGCTATAAATGCTCAAGGCCTCTACTGTATTGTACATGAGTGGTGTGTTGTCATGGTTTGTAATGTAATGTGTGTGCTTGTCTTTTTGCATGTGTGTGTGTTGTACGGCTTTCTTCAACCCCTCAGAGTGGTTTCACCCCCCTCCACATCGCGGCTCACTATGGCAACATTAACGTGGCCACGCTTCTGCTGAACCGAGGGGCCGCTGTGGACTTCATGGCTCGGGTGAGTTTATTCTGTCCTCTGCTGTTTGGGAGGGGTACTACCAAGATTCACAGCAGCAGCAAGATTTATTTTTAAGCAGTCGCCAAAGGCGTATAGGCCTTTTTCACGGAAAACGTTTTGACTTGTCATAGTAAGAAAAGCACAGGTGTTACTGATAACATTAACAATGTCTCCGTTTTATTCAAAGGTTGCAGTAAGCCGTGACAGTGAAGCACTATGCACAATACCAGGTCCAGTGGAATTCAGCTACCCCTCATTTTATTATTTACACCTGTGCTTTTCCTACTGTGACACGTCACAATGTCTTCTGTGAAAGAGGCCAACTGTATTCATTGCACTCCTTCATTATAGGCCCATCGCAAACCAAACCCATGTACGAATGCTAAGTCACTCTACAGTTTGTATTTACTATGAGCCCTTCAGGGTAAGAGCATCAACTGAAGACGCGAATGTAAAATGTTGGATGTGTGCATCACTATCATTTACTGGACTTGACATTTGGAGGTGAAGGCATCTGCTGCTGCTACGAGACAGGAAAAACAATGTGAAACCAGAACCCCCCACATGAACTGTAATGCGCTGCTCTCTCTCTCTCTCTCTCTCTCTCTCTCTGTCTCTCTCTCTCTCTCTGTCTCTCTCTGTTTTGACATCTGTCGGGACTTTTCACCATTAACAAATAAAAGATAGTGGGGACACTGTAAAGAATCAAAATTAAAACATGTTGCACAACTCTTCTCAATACATTATACAGTTTAAAAAAGAGAATCCAGTTGCAGCATATTTCATAAAAATAAGTCATTCGGTCTCTTACCTTATACATGTAGGAACTGAGAAGGCATCTCTGTCGATGACAGAGGGAGATTTAGAGATTTTGCTCGTTAAGAGGGGAGCTTTCTGGATTTTTGAATTGCATAATTTAAGATCCATAGGGTTAAATGAGGACCTAGAACGGCACTGGATTATATTTCTTCTCAAAGAACAGGGTCTTTTTGAGAAAAATAGGATATTTTATTAAATGGTGGATGTGTTAATTCAACCTCAGACTGACTTTGAAATTAGTTAAGGATATTCATAAATATGAATGCATGGAAGAGATTTTAATACAATGTATTTTTGATTTCCCAGTGCCCACTTAAAATAATAATGAATGATAAATCCCCTACTGTCCATTGAATAAAGCATTAATAAAGCATACACAGCAGTATAAATGTTACATGAGCTGTGTTATTAGCTCCTCAGTGTTCATAACACAGTGGGTGCATCTCTTTACCTTTTCTTATTATTTTAAGAAGTACTTTGATATAATGAAACACACAAGTGGAGTATGATTAGTATTTATTTACATTGTGGTCTAGAGCGGGTGCCAGTTAAAATTAAAAATTACATTTAAAAATGTGTTTTTTGCCACATTAGATAGTAGTTAACCAGAGTCAACAGTAGTCTGTAATTATATCAGCTAGTTTGTTCAGGACTGTTGGTTTTTGTGCTGTTTTTTGGCACTGATTACTAGTTGGGTCCAGAAATATGCTTCAGCTGTGGAGCTGTTTCACAACTCTGTGCTTGATAATGAAAGACTATGTACCCTGAAAAAGGGGAGTGTAAGTTTTATATTAGAGCTGACCAACTAGAAATAAAAGCGCTGCAATCTATTTAGAGTCCAAGTCCAAGATTGCATGTGTTCTATTATAGCTAATGAATTAATTCAGTTGAGTCATAGACTTTTTAAATGGACATGCATAATGTTAGCTTTTGTGTAGATAATAAACCATTACATCTGATTTGACAGCTGACTCATAACACCTATTTCTTCTTTTTTGTTTAGAATGACATCACACCACTTCATGTGGCAGCAAAAAGAGGCAACAGCAACATGGTCAAGCTGCTCCTGGACAGAGGGTCTAAAATCGATGCCAAGACCAAGGTGAGACCAGGGACCCGATTCTCTGAAGAAAACTATAAGACATTTAGAAATTAAGCACATGAGGCTGAATGATATGGCTTTTTGCTTAATTTTAATTTTATCAATTTTATGTCTTCCCTACATATGTGAAAATGGTACCTATTCCCCACTATGCATATGTGTCATGATCAGTAAAATGTAAAGTTTGCGGTAAGGAAATTTCATAAAACTCCATAAATCTGTGGCGTTTGTTGCTGTTTCTTCATCCAGATTTGACTCTTTTCACACGTGCAGTGTGAAGTTTATCAGTCACTACGTCAGTTTTGTAAGAGCCGTAATTATGTTTTTTCATTCAGTGACTTACTAATTGTGGAGCCAAATTCTTACCCTTACTTACTATTTCCACTACGGAACAAGTCATCCAATGAAAAGTTTCAAAAACCATTTCAAATGTATGATGAATATAACTCATTTTGATTGAACCACCTAACCATATGTAGCAATGCTGCAAACCACACTATTTGTAATTTGTGTTACAAGGATTTTTAATTTCCTGTGATTTATCTACTCCTTTGCTCTCTATCTTCTTTTTCAGGACGGTCTGACACCTCTTCATTGTGGGGCGAGAAGTGGACACGAGCAGGTGGTAGAAATCCTACTAGACCGAGGAGCACCTATCCTGTCCAAGACCAAGGTAGCTACTGGGACAATCAATTCAGGAGACACGGCTTTTTTCAGAATAGGAAAGGAAAGGTCACAAACGCATGTCACATGTTTTTTTTTTCTACTGCCTTTTATAAAACAGAATAGAATAAATCACATTTCACTTGAAACAGAGTACACTTTGTTAATAACACTGTAATACAGTTGTTTTCATAAACTAGATTTGGTAACCACACAGAGTCATTTGAAATCTGTTAACCAATAAGATAGCAGGTCTGTTGTTGTTGCTCTAGTGTTGTCGCATTGTCTCCATAACCTCTGTGCGACCTCTCCAGAACAGCCTGGCTCCGCTGCGTAGCCGTACAGTTTGACCACGCAGGACGACCAGTGTAACAAAATAGACATTGTTGTAATGACCTCGTTATAACAATGCTTCTGTAACCTTCTCAGCAACTTCCTTCACAGTCTTTCTGTGCAGCGCAAGGCCACGCCCTAACTTACTGTGTCTGTCTGTCCATCTGTCTATGTGTCCGTCTGCGTGTGTGTTTGTCTCTCTCTTTCTTTGTCTCGCTCTGTCTGCCTTTCCTCTCTCTCCCCCTTCTCTCTCTCCTTCTTTCCCTCTCTCCCCCCACTATAGAACGGCCTATCGCCGCTCCACATGGCCACACAGGGGGACCACCTGAACTGTGTCCAGCTTCTGCTCCAGCATGACGTGCCGGTGGACGACGTCACCAACGACTACCTAACAGCGCTGCACGTTGCTGCCCACTGTGGCCACTACAAGGTGGCGAAGCTTATCGTGGACAAGAAGGCCAACCCGAATGCCAAGGCCCTGGTAGGGATAAAGGGGTGGCCAGGGTGGGAGGAATACGTGGTCATGTTGGACAAAAGCATCCAGCAAATTCTGGCTTTTGAAGGCAGATAACTGGACTAATAGTCATATGATCAGTCGCTAGTCACCAAAAGATATTTTTATGTTGATGTTGAATAATTCTATGTTTGATCATTTTCTGGATTCAAAAATTCTAAGCGTTCAGTTGCTCTCACAAAATCTGATGCTTGGCAAAACAGAAGGTTCTCTTCATAAAGAATAATGCATTAAATTAATAGAGGCAACGTGCAAAGAAGATGCTATTTTACCATTGCATAGTGTAGTTTTTTTGGTTATGGAGAAACTTGGATTTCATAGGTGGAGCAAAATGGGCCAGCCAATAGGCTATTGCTGCACTGATGTGCTGGTGTGGAAAAGGAGAATGAGTAGTAGTGATAAAACATTGTTACAAAATAAAAAACGGTATCAAAGGGATACAAAAAGGATTTGAAGGAGTAAGAAGAATTTTGAGGGGAAAGTTTCCTCCTCACTCTTGTGGTTTGCAACAGACATTTTCTGTACCACTCATTCATTTCCTGGCAGGTAATTTGCTTCCCCTTCTCAGCCTAATAAAAGCAGCCACACGGGCTTTACACTGAGATTTTTTTCCCTCTCTGTCTGTGAGCAGAACGGTTTCACTCCACTTCACATTGCCTGCAAGAAGAACAGAGTCAAAGTGATGGAGCTGTTGCTTAAACATGGAGCGTCTATCCAGGCTGTCACTGAGGTACTACACCAGACTGGACCCCATTTACTTTATTCCGCTTGACTACCTCTTAAGGACTTGGCACCAGAGGTGGTTTCTTTAAGCAATACTGATTTTTTTGAAGTATCCTGAGCTGTACCATTTAATACACATTCCGGCTCTCCTTTGAATGAGGCCTGTGTTAGTTTGGACTTGATGTAACTTCTACATTAATGCAGAGAGAAAATTCAGCTTTGCTAAGGTTTTGTATTTATTTTAACGTTTCATAGCAATGATCATGTCTGTTTCCCTACAGTCTGGCCTGACACCCATCCATGTGGCAGCCTTCATGGGCCATGAGAACATAGTCCACGCACTGACACACCACGGAGCATCACCCAATACCACCAACGTAGTGAGTTGTGTTTTCAAAGTATATGATTGTGTTCTGAGTTCCACTCTCACACCACTGGATATGAAAAGCTCTCACTGACAACCCTTACTGTGTGTTTTCCAGCGCGGCGAGACAGCTCTCCACATGGCAGCCAGGGCAGGGCAGGCAGACGTAGTCCGATACCTGCTTAAGAACGGAGCCAAGGTGGAGACAAAGTCCAAGGTGAGAACACTGAGCCTCACTATCAGTTACTGTGTCTGGGAGGGGGAAAAAAAAAACAAAAAACAAAACAAACAAAACAAAAAAATCTTCCTTCTCCGCAGGACGACCAGACAGCGTTGCACATCTCCAGTCGGCTGGGGAAGGTCGACATCGTCCAACAGCTGATGCAGTGCGGTGCCTCTGCCAACGCTGCCACCACCTCAGGCTACACCCCCCTTCACCTGGCTGCCCGCGAAGGGCACCAAGATGTTGCTGCCATGCTGCTGGAGAATGGAGCCTCCCTCTCCTCCTCAACTAAGGTAAGTTGGGTTGACGGCCGTATATGAGTGCACGGCGGAATGGAGTTGAATTTTTTTTTTTTTTCTTTTCTCTGACAGCAGAGCACATACGCACAAACACAGACAAGCACATCTGGAGAACCAAGCACTGCAGTACAGATCATGTCCACTTATTTCAGTACCACGTATCTCCACTAGTGGGCACCAGTCCCTTTCCAGTAGCCTCCGAGGTGCTCGCCTTATGTTTATTAGTCAGAGTTTGTTGCTCCTGATAAGGTGTCCTCACAACAAAAGCCACTGTTAAGTTCTGTCATCTAGTGGAGCCACGTCGATTTTACTGTGTCCACATACAGGTCAGTGATAGTATTAGTGCTGGCACAGTAATTTAAGACACTTGCTTTTACTTTAGGAGGGTTCTTTTCATCCATGAAGTCAGATATTGGGTTTTTTTTTCTGACTAATTGCACAGATCAAGGTCAAAAAGAGTCCTAGAGTAGACTTAAGGGAATTGGTTTGTACATGTGCATGATATGTTGCTGGGGGCTGTCTTTTAAGGTGACCTCTGTCAGTAAAACAGATTAATGAGGGGAAAAACCTGTCATGCCATTGCTCTATCTCTCTCTCTCTCCCTCTCTCTCTGTCTCTCTCTGTTTTACTCTTGCTCACACACACACACACACACACACACACACACACACACACACACACACACACACACACACACACACACACACACACACACGGACACACAAGGACACACACGGACACACATGCAGCATCTTCTGGGACATCACCTGAGTCACCTGTTCAAGGAAATTACGTCATACCAACCTGGGAACAGTGGAAATCGGGGATGCGAGCCATGAATTGACCCATTTATGATGTGTATTTAACAGATATATCAATAAATTGCCTTCATTTGAAAACATTTAAAATTAGCTTTTCTATCCAGTAATCTGTTTTTTCTCTAAAATGATAATTTGCTTTATAAACTACCAGAGAACTGACTGTAAACATGTCACGTGTTTCAGAGCATGGAATGAGAATCTGTGGGAGTCCCACGTTCCTCTGGAAAATATGACCTAATGTCTTTAAATATCTTCTCATACACACAGGTTGGAAGCCAAGATTAACATGACCGCATTATACCACAGCCATTTATTGATCTGGAGTGCACGGGGAGTCAGGGGCCTTTGGTTTAGTTTCCCAGGGTATCTTGTGTTCATCCGTTGCTATAACCAAATTAGTCATGCAAAGACAATACTTTGCATGACTAATTATTAATCGGTCATCATGAATTTTAATGAAGTGAATTCAGTGAATTTATGATGGTTGAAAATCAAATTTAATTTAATTCAACCCAACTCAAACTCTTTTAACAACATTGAACTACAACACAAACTTTAGTTTTTCAATGTCTGGAAGATAATGTCATGTGTCAAAGGTCATCCAACATTGTAGTCAACGGAGATGTTGATATTAGGATGAAGAAGTTTTTAATGAACTAAATGGGTTTTGAATAGGTTGATAATTTTTTTTGTTTGAGTAAAAAAAAAAAATCTTTTTACAGTAAAATCATGTTTCAATTGTGCTACAAACACGTTATGTGTTCAAATCTTTCATTTTTTAAAATTGTAAGTAAAAATCCATACTGTGTCTTTGCATTAGTAATTCAAATAAGTTCTTTACAACTATGAGAAAAAGTATGTTGTTATGAAGAGGAGCTTGACCCCAGGCCAGCAAGGGCTGACCTAAAGAATCGCAAATATTCACTTCCTGTTTGAATTCTCCTCTACTCCTCCTCTCTACGCTTTCCACACTCTCTATGTCTCTCACTCTCTGTCCACTGTCATTCATTTTGATGATGTATATTATTTTGTGTTCAACAGAAAGGGTTCAGTCCCCTGCATGTGGCAGCAAAGTATGGCAAGATGGAGGTGGCCAGTCTCCTCCTACAGAAGAGAGCTGCGCCTGATGCTGCTGGAAAGGTGAGATGTCTTAAAAAAGGGGAGAGGCCCCTTTGCACAATGCACTTTAGAGAGTGAATCTTAATCTTGACCAACATATAAGAAAACATCCTTATATGTTGGTCAAGATTAAGATTCACTCCCTAAAGTGTATTGTGCTGCTGGGAAACATGAGCTGTCTGAGGAGGGAGAGGCCTGGCACGAATGTGACTCTATATCTATATTAGATAGGAGATGACACTCACAGAGAAAAATGAAGGCAACATGAGTATAAACTCAGCTTTTTTACAAATCATCGTCACAAGCAACTAGCAGCAAGGTGTGTCAGGATCAGAGCCATGGTTTTCAAATAATCTTTAAAAATTCCTGTGATCATAAAAGAGAAGCACTGGGAAAAGTATTAAATACACCCAATAGGATTATTAGCATCTGTATGAAGAATTAAGAATTTATATATACGCAGTGGTCGAGTTATCCTGATGCTTTGTGAAGATTTTTAATTGTGGATTAGCCAGTCAACTTTTCTGGTGAGATCTGGCCAACAAATGGCCAAAAATCAGGAAGTCGTTTAGATACTGTGTCCATTTATCATTCAGCAAGTCCTTCTGTCGCCTGCCCTTATCCAACCTGTCTCTAAGAGAGTAAACAGAACCCCTTGTTGAGTTGGATTTTCTAAGTTGCAGCAAGGGGTTGGCAGGGGCGGTTGTGAGGAGGAGTGGCAAGTTTAGGAATGATCCCAGGACAACGCAGTCAACAGATGCTTGTCCTGTTGCAAAAGCCTTCCGGGCAGATTTGCTTTCATTGCCCCGATGACACGCACCCATTCCACATCCACATGCAAACGCATTTGTAAACAGATGCGCACACACACACACACACACACACACACACACACACACATATTGACACACTCACTTAGCACAGGCCTACTGGCAGTGATTATAAAGTTAGCTAGTTTTTCTGTGTGCCTGTGCCACCATCTGAGAGCATTTAACATAATGGCAGTCAGGTATGATAATGAAGCTTCCACACTGTGTCTGCGTCTAAACCCAAAGCAAATTCAGGCTTTTATTGCAGTTTAATGACACTAGCTTTCTTTAGAGATGAGAGGAAAAACAAGAGACAAAGACGATTATTTGGTTTTCGCACATTTTGACCAAAATACATTTCGGCCCAAAATATGATAGTTGTAACTACACATTGTAACAGCTCATCAGATTATCACGATGGACACATTTTTCATTTCAAGTGTTTGTTGAATAAGTGGGACATTCCAGTGGCTCAGTTAGCATCCTGGTGACTCAGTCCCGGTTGCTGAGTGGGTTATAAGTTGTGTATTGTGTGCATGGAATACTTTGGCTGTAGCTCAGAAGCATCGGGTACCATCATCTAGCTGAGAAAAGGGTAATAAAGTGCTGAAACAGAAATAGGATGTTTAAAGGCCCCGTCGTTGCAAAAATGTGTAGGCACTTCACTTTGATATTTGAGCTTTACTGTGCAGAATGATGTATGTGCAGAGTTTGACACTTGAGGGCTGTTTTCACATTCATCTGCTGGAGGGGGAAAGTTTCTCTGTGCTCACCTTAAATCTGAGTTTAAGACTAACTATGAGAATGATTTTGTGACGTCGCAACTAGTTAGGAAACCAAGTGTGGTGTGGAAACTTAAAACCTCCGGTGCATACACACTGAGAATGGACTTTCCGGTGAAATAGTAGACTTCCTGCGTTAAACTTTTGAAAAGAAAAGCATTTGCATATTTGTAGATTCTGGATTTTTCAATGAGGGAAAGGAGTAAATGTAATTTAAGAATTTTCAAAAGAGTAATTGAAAATAATACAAAATTGGTAATTGAACATGTCTGCAGGGGATCTTTACACCTAATCAATAACATGAAATGCTGCTCCTCCTGCTGCTGCTAAAAAATTTTTTATAAAGTGTCACATCATCTCTGTCCTATGAAAATCATGTATCTCCAATTTTGGTGCTTTTGATTTTTTTTTTTTTTTTTTTTTTCCAGATAAAATGAAGGACTAAAGGGGAACTCCACCAATTTTACACATCAAAGTCAGTTTACAGGTTTTGTGGAGTACTACTGCATATATGACAAAAGCTGTATACGGTGTTTTGTGGGTCCAGAGTGTCCTTTTCAATAATAAATGTTGAGAAGGAAGAAGAACGCATTGAATAAAAAAGACAATATGTCGGTTCTGCTGCATCGATTTTTAATTCTTTTTTGTCCATTGTGAGTCCGACAGTGTTATAGGAGTGCAATGCTACATCAGTGAAGTGCTCTTGTAAGCGTTCCTTTATGGGCTGAGAAAATTCTCCTACTTCCTAAGCTAAATAATCCATTTAAAAAACACTTGGTAATGCCACCCTCCCCTAGCTCCTTTTTCTGGGTTTCTAGGTTTGCTCTAAACTGTGTTCTGTACTAAATTTATTCCATCAGTTTGATGTCCATCTCCCTTCATGTTGTTACATTCTGTCTGTTTGGTTCTTTCATTTTACTAACCAGCGTGTTTTTGCTTGTATGTGTTCAGTGATCTTCTAACTTGGTGTTGTGTTGCATGCCTGTGTGTGTGTGTGTGTGTGTGTGTGTGTGTGTGTGTGTGTGTGTGTGTGGGTGTGTTTGTGGATGTGTCTCTGCATTTGTGTGTGTGTGTGTGTGTGTGTGTGTGTGTGTGTGTGTGTGTGTGTGTGTGTGTGTGTGTGTGTGTGTGTGTGTGTGTGTGTGTGTGTGTGTGTTTTAGAGTGGGCTAACTCCACTGCATGTAGCCGCTCACTACGATAATCAGAGAGTGGCACTGCTGCTGCTGGATCAGGGAGCTTCCCCACACGCTGCCGCCAAGGTATCCACACAAACACAAATAAACACACATACTAAAATGAATCCACCTGGCTTAGTCTCTCAGTGCCCTCTCAGACCATTAACGGTGCTTTTTGATCTAATGTACATGTGTATGTATGAAGAACTAATACTCACCCTTTTCCTCGCATTCCATCTTGTCTAGTCTTTGACATTGTGAGTGAATGTGCAGCTTTTTCTTTGAGCTCAGCAAAGACTTTGAAACCACTCAGCCAGCCAGAATTTAGCTTATACTGTCATCATATTGGGCTTGGTGGTTTACATGCTATATTTCATATTTCTCATAACACAAAACTGGACAGCACATGAAAATGGACTGGTGATGTGTAATACATGTCATAAATTAAAACAGTCAGTCACTACCTCAAACCACCCACCTTTGTGTAGTCTGTTCCAGAGCTATAAATTTTGTGTGTTTCCAATAAAAAACAAAACCAAAAAAAAAAGCTCTTTAGTTACTGCTCTTGTTGACATGTCTGTCACACAAGGTACACACATCGTCATTGACCTATGGTCAAGTTGTGGTTCGCCCCCTGCTAGGCTTTGGTAGTCTGTGAAAACCACAGAGTGAGTATGAGCAGAATGGAAGAACCAGCAAACAAAATATGGCATAAAATGATTGTTTTGGGTTGTCGACTGACGTTCAAGACAGACAAACGACAAGAGGAGACCAAAGCTTGTAAGACTAACTTATCTTAGCACGCTGTCTTCCTTTTGATACCGGCTCTTTCTCCTGCTAGCTCTCTCTCCCCCTTAATCTGTATCTGTCTCTATTCCTTCGCTTTTCCTGCCTCCCCTCAACACTCTTAGTTATTTCTCCCTGCCTCCCTTTCTCTCAGTTTCTTCTACTATAAATTGTTTTTCATTTGGCTGGATGCATAAGTTGGTGTGTTTGGTCTAATTTATGTGCATTTGGAAAGGGATCAGTCTGTGTTTACTAGAGTAGATGTCTGCTAGCATTTGCGCACACAAATGCGAGCAGTGAATGAACACAAAGTTACATAAAACATGCTGCATGGTCACATCTCTGTACTTGTGAAACAAGTCTCACTATAAACAATCCAAGAAATAAAATCACACATCATTCATAGGAGAAGGAGAGTTTGGAAAGAACACGTGACTTCAGCTCAATTTCAACAAACACAGTGACAGTAGTGACACAGAGACCCTAGAAATATATGTGACTCTTTCTTTTTTTTTTTTCCACACTCACCTCACGCTCACTCTCATATAAGCTAAAATCACCCCACCCCTCGGTCGACCTCAAGGCTGCCCAGGGGGTTGAATAAAGCCCAGCTGCAGTTCACATGACCACCGATGGAGCTCCTAACAGGGAAATGATTTTAAACGCTGTCTTTAATTTAATGTTGTATGTGGAGAATGTCAGAATAGTTACTTTACTCCTTTTTCAGCCACTCCCCTGTTTGTTCACTCTGTCTGCTGCTTTATTGCTGTTGTGCTTGTGTACAGCCAGCTGAGGGAAACTTTTTTTGTCTCAGATGCTCATTCACAAGCACTTCAATGAGCAGTAGTCCCCCACCAATGATAAATATAAAATTATCCTTATAATGATATTAACGCGTAATGTTTCTCTTTTTGTACTTTTAATTTTAAACAGTATTTATTTTAAAATGGACAAAATGTTTTATGCAACCTCATGATTGTCTATGAACTAAAAGTCCATTATTATTGATAATTTTTATTATTATTATCTATATATAGTATCTGTGGGTCAATCCACAGCTGAGACAAGGTTACATGACTGTATATTTGCTTCCATGACTAAACGGATTATATGCTGAGATGCACAATGTTGAATTTGCGCATTTTTGCTCCAATATCTGTATCATGACTTTTATCTGCCCCAAAAACTCCTGTTATATACTTACACTTTCAAACAGTTTATTATTCTGAATTACTTATGAGGTTGCAGAAAGGCAAATTGGACAAAACAAATTGCATCGGCTCAACTATTAAACCTTCTGAACTTTTTCTTGGCACGAGTTCATTAGCCATGAGTGCAGTGCAGAAATATTGTTTTCTGTCATTTTCTGTCTCTTTATCATATCAGGTTTATCAGCTATATTTATTTCTTGAATGTCCGTCCTACAGCTTTGTCTACACTTTAGTCTATAATGTGTGTATATGATGTGAATTCCATTTTGATTCAGGATGGAATAAACTACATTATAGAAGACGACAGCTAATGAAAACATTCCCTGTTTTATGCAATACTGAGCATAACCAGCGTCTTTTATCACAATAGAACAATACCCCAACCATCAAATCCAACGAAGAGCTCCATCCAACCTCCTAACCCCTGCATGTCTTTTGTCTGCCTTAGAATGGCTACACCCCGCTCCACATCGCTGCCAAAAAGAACCAAATGGACATTGGGACCACACTGCTGGAGTACGGCGCAGACACCAACGCGGTGACACGGCAAGGCATCAGCCCCATTCACCTGGCAGCTCAGGAGGGCAGCGTGGACCTGGTGTCCCTGCTGCTGGCCAAGAACGCTAACGTCAACGTGTGCAATAAGGTGAACTCAGTCACATAGCTGCAAGATGTACAGTTTATTCATTCACACAGACTCTTCACTCACACAAATGTAGACATGCTTTGCACATGCACAAACACCTAGCCTGTAATCTGTGCTAGTGTCACCTCAATGACCATTTCCAGACTGTAGATCAACACTTCTCACTTGTTCCATTATTAACGTAGCCATTTTACCTGGTCACTCTCAGCTTTTCAACCTATTTTCCAGCATAGTTTTTCCTGGGAGATAGCATGTTTCAGTCTTGTTGTGTGCTCCCACCATAACAAATTCATTCGTGTGTTCTCCTGTGTTTTTGTGCGTCCTTTCCTCATATAAAGAGCGGACTTACACCACTCCACTTAGCGGCTCAGGAGGACAGGGTCAATGTTGCAGAAGTCCTTCTCAACCACGGGGCTGATGTCAACCCACAAACAAAGGTCAAGCTTTCTCAGATAGAGAAAAAATTACACAAAAGTATTTAAGGCATCAGAAAAATACACTCGCACACTCTTGGGCACACACCCACACATTTTTCCATAATCATCTCAGAGGCTACATGAATAAATAATTGAGCCTTTATGGATGCACCACACACTGCAGCAAACACATACACATACACATGCACATGAGCATGCACTTGATCTAATATTCAGTCTAACACTGCCAGTTGCATTCACTTACACGCAAACACACACAGGCCCCATAACACGCTGCTCACCTTCAGCGAGACAAACCTGCTGTAGCTGAAGGTTGGGCTAACACAAGGTTATATGGTGTGTGTGTGTGTGTGTGTGTGTGTGTGTGTGTGTGTGTGTGTGTGTGTGTGTGTGTGTGTGTGTGTGTGTGTGTGTATTTGTGCTGACAGGACAGTTGTTTACAGCGGATAGGTTATTCATTCACTGATCTCCTCCATTACCACTATGCACTGTACAGATAATTTAACATGGACATGAAATATGATGCAGTTTGGAAGTTGTATTTAGAATCAGAGACAGCATATATAAACCATTAGTTTTTTCTTTCACAATAATTCTTACTGAAGCACTTTTCAAAATAACAGAAACAAATGTAAATGTAACCAGATGAGGCCTCCAGTTAGCATGCATGTCTTTTCCTCCTCTTTTCATCCACTCGCCTTTTTACCTCTGTGTCTGTCGCTCCATCCACTTTCCTTCATGCAGATGGGTTACACTCCGCTGCACGTGGCTTGTCACTATGGCAACGCAAAGATGGCAAACTTCCTGCTGCAGAACCATGCCAGAGTCAATGGCAAAACCAAGGTAGACAAATACTCACTGCATACTTACTCATCCAACTACACTATCATGCACTGTCTTGTGTTACTGTCCTTTATATACAAATGTATACATCCAGAGTTAATCATTTCTCGTTCCCTGACTGTGTTTATGTGTCTGTGTGTCTGTCTCTGTCTAGACCGGATACACTCCTCTACACCAGGCAGCTCAGCAGGGCCACACCCACATCATCAACCTGCTGCTTCAGCACGGGGCCTCGGCCAACGAGCTCACCGTGGTCAGTGCACAAACACTCTGGCACACACACACTCCAACAGAGCTTAAGGTTGATGAAATACTGAATGCTCTTTGTGTTTTCTGTGCGCCTCCCGTGAATAACTTCCTGTTGGTCTGTCACTGGTCAGAATGGAAACACTGCCTTATCCATTGCCCATCGTCTCGGGTACATCTCTGTGGTGGACACTCTGAGGCCCATGACGGACGAAAACCTGACCGCCATGGTGAGACACTGTCTTCCAGTCAATGGCATCTCATATGGTTAAAGGCAATATCTATTACATCACCAATAAATTCCAAACTAATTTCATTCTTTTTAATATTTTCAATAACTTGGAAATAAATTGAATACTAGAGCCAGGCCAATACAATAAATGCATGTAACACTGAGGAAATTAGCATGGTTATCACATTATAAAAACACTTAACAAGTGAGAATCCAGCATCCTCAGTTTAAATGACAGCACTATTGGTTTTGCATGTTTTAGCACATTAACAAATCTCATATACTTTGCATCATTTATTAGTTTAAAAATATTAAAGTAGTATTTTTTTCAAATTGATTTCTTAACTTCCAGGCAGCCATTGATTTTTATTAACAGTTTCTTAACTGTATGAAAGTCATCTTGAAACTAGCTTGAGAAAAGTTATCAATCTCAGTGAAAATGTCAATACTCTTAATGCTCTGTCACTTTGGGATATTCTGGTATGTCACTGCAGTTGCAAGCACAGTTTTTGGTTTTGCAATCAGAAGCTACAAGGCAAGTAATGACTAAAAGCTTTGACGAATAGTATAATTTTAGATGTTCATTCCTTACTCCTCCGACTCTTTGCTAAAGGCCAGTCAGCCAGCAGCATACTGTGACAGTGTGAATCCTGCAAAATCAGCCAGCAAGTAAGTCAGTCAGTCACACTGTCAAATGTGTGACGTTGTCGTGATTAAGAGCGAGGGAGAGAGAGAGAGAGCTTAGGTCGGAGCTTAAGGTTTCTCCCCAAATAGCCCAGGTAACTAACAGTGGTCTGATCCACTCACGTGGCTCGGAAGAAGAGGGGGAGGGAGAGGCTGAGAAAGTGGGACGGTGAAGAGGAGACAGGGGTGTAAGGGGGACAGTAAGTGAAGAGACAGAGAGGGAGGTCACTATGGATCCTGCAAAATCAGCAGCCAAGTGTATTAGTCATAAATGTCTCTATCTACGGGGATGTAACTTAAAGTTCAAGGTTGTTTCCCTACTCCTTGTGTGAGTGATCCATTATTCACTGTGCAGAGGCCGGGGCTGTTGTTTTATGCCTCTACGTCTTCAGGCCTGTTGGACCTTTGCTGGTCAGTTTTGTGGGGTAATATGGCCTTCAAACATACCGTATCAATTCTTCTTACTGTGACAGTGGCCACGGCTCAGATTCAGCTAAATGTCCATATTAGGAAATACATATCACTCAGTTTCAGGTGATATTATACTTTCAAAATACTTAGTCTTCAAGGTCAACTCCCTGAGTTTGTTATGGCAAATGATAACACCCCTAAGTCCCTGTATTGTATCTCTCAGCTCAGTGTTGTTTTTATGAAGGTAACTCAGGGTTTTCCCCGGTTTATAGCTTCAGGGAATTGTCCAGAATATAGATATTTATTTTCTAATATTGTTTTGGCAAAACTGAATTGTTCACCTGTCCATATACTTTTCGTATTTGCAGAGTGCATCAGAAAAACACAAAATCAATGTCCCAGAGACCATGAATGAGTTCCTCGACATGTCAGACGATGAAGGTATGTGAAAAATGCTAATACTTCTCTTTATTCTGCTCATTTTCAACCATTAGGTGCTAAGATCAAATTAATTGAACCTTGTTGGACTTGTTTTTAATATCAACACTTTGCATGATTTACACACACTTGTGACTGTGTGCTATGTGATGTCATTTTCATTAACATGTGCATGTTTCACTGAATGTCTATTCGAATCACACAGTCCGGGCCAATGTGCCAGAAATTCTCAATGAGGAATCTTTTTCTGATGTTGATGAAGGTATTTGTCACAAGTTTGCCGCCACCGTTCCTTAGTTTTTTTTGTTTGCCTTTAACATAACGCACTTCAGCAGAACTAACCTGCCTTGTTGAAGCGCTAACCGTCAATGCTTTGCTGTTCTGCTAATCAGCTTTGCTGTTCATTTCCACGAGAGACTCTCCGGGCAGAATTAAAATATACTCACCCAACGTTATTCACTTTTGTAATTATGCTGTTTAAAGTGCTATGAATCTGATAGATACACTGTTGATGCAAAATTATTCTTATCTCAAGAGCCAATAAGCGGGTCAGACAGAGCTAGAGCTGGTTTGTTTTTGATTCATTTGCTGTAAATCTTAGCCTGCCATCATCAGAAAAAGAATAAAGTCACAGCTATTTCCATTTTGTCCATGAAATCCATCAGCAAACATTATTTTCTTTTAGCTGTTTTTAGCTTTGAATCCGGCCTTGGTTTTTCAGCAGGTCTGAGTGTCCTGTTTGTGTCCACAAACTGACACCGCTGATGTTATTTTCACTGAAACTTAAAAAAAAAAAAAAAAAAAAGTTATTTTTAACTGCTTGCACGCCATAGGTCTCTTAATCAAAGACACTGTATGAAGTATCATCCTCACCTCAACCCTGCAATCTCTTTGAGGGAGTTGCTGTAAGAAAATGAAAACAAGGACAATGTGACTCACTTCATATTTCAGGTGAGAGACTATGTAGACACCTGCATACATTCAATGAAATAGTCTTGTCTTACTGTTGTCTTACTGTTTGTAAAACATCAATAAATTACGTACCATTAATAATAACAAAGTTAGCAGTAGCATAGCTGCCTTAGCACTGCAGAGCCAAATAGCATTGCCAAGTGTATGGTACGAGTCCAATTCTTTCAGGCTGCCCATTTCAGTCTTCCGTCCTTTGTTTTGGAACCACGGAGCCAACAGGCCTGTAAAATTGATGAGCTTGGTCATGAGCTGTTGCTCAGGGGATAGTCCGGGGTGTGGAGTTTCTACTTCGGGTGATACAGCTGGACTCGGAGAGTTACGTGCACACACATATAATAGGTGATCATGGATGAGTTGGCACTGTAGCTGTATAATGAAGATCCTCATTGGCATATCTGTGATTCGGTGTATTATCCCTACCGCGCAAGAATGATAAATAAAAGTACCCATGGCCCCATGTACTCAACAGAACTGTTTATACTGTGTGCATAATTCATCAGCATTGCACGTGTGCATTGCAGCCTTGACATTCACTTTGCCCAATAGTAGCAGTAACAGACTGGCTTCAGTTGGCTTCTGCACTCAGGCCTGCATCCCTTCCTCTTTGTAGTATGTTTGTAGTATTTTTGTAGTATGTTTATTGCTTTATCTGTGTGTGTGTGTGTGCGTGTGTGTGCAAGAAGCAGTAAAGAGTTTCCACATCTCTCTTTAATCCTATATGAGGGAAGCGAATCCTATTAAGTTGTAGGTTGACGTGAGTGTGGCCGGTCACTCCCGGTCTTTAGCTGCTGCTGTGTGTGTGTGTGTGTGTGTGTGTGTGTGTGTGTGTGTGTGTGTGTGTGTGTGTGTGTGTGTGTGTGTGTGTGTGTGCGTGTGTGTGTGTTTGGCCTGCCTGTGCAATTACACTCTCATCTCATGCTTTCTATAGACAACTACGGCCGCGTATTGTACCAACCTCAGAAAACAACCTCACTCCTTGCTGTGCTCTGCTGTCATCCCAGTGCGGAGCGTCTCCATAATCCCCATAGCACTGGCTTGTGCAGGGTATTATTACAACCGTTGGTGTTGCGTACACTGAAGCTCTTTAACCGTCAAACGCCTCTTGCGCAATTGTTCTAAATTTCCCCTACTCTTGTGAAAGTTTTTAGTCATTGCGTGCAACATGTAGGAGGAAGAACTGGACAGAGAAATGTTGCTCAGGATTTAAAAAAAAAAAAAAATGTCAAAGTGATGCATGATGTAGTTATTTCATCTTTTTTTTTTTTTTTTTTGCCTTTACTCCCAGTTTGACCGTAACGTTCACTGTAGCGGGGAATAAAAGGCGCGAGGAGTATCCAGCGACGGTTTCCCACCTCCCTCCGTCACTGTCTCCTCCGCTGAGGCTCCCAAGCCTTTGCTCAAACCAGCGGTCAGCTGACCGGGCTCTCCGCGGGGCGGTAAACACTTCCAGCCCCCCCCCCCCCCCCCTCGTTGACGCTCTTCAGCCGGAGTTCGTCGTAGATGCCGTTGAGCCAGGGAAGCGCGAAGACTTTCTCTCTTTCAATCCAATGAGATGAGCCTCTCCTTCTTCTCTTTTTTGTTTTTTTGAGCCGCCTGCAGGGCGGAATTAACCCGTGGCGTGGCTGCGGAGGTCAGACGGCCCGGCTGGCTCCGCTGTCTCCGTGCGACAGCGCGTCCTGTTCTGCCGCAGGGAGACGCGAGACCTGGCGGGGTTTTGAGTTTCTGATTTCTCCGCGGAGAGAAGGCGGCGGAGGCGCGCCCGAAGGTCTGTCGGTCTGAGCGGGGGTTAAAGTGCGCAGGGGTGGAAGGAGGGCAACATTTTCCATCGGCACCAGGAGCACTGAATGGACTGCTTGGTAGTCTTCACCGCTCTCTGGATTCTCTGGTCGGCCTGGCAACGGTGTCCGGAGTTTTAGAAATAGCAGAAATAACTCGAGGGGGGATAAGAAGAATTGCGATCTGTGGATATGGCTGAGCTGGAGAGAGGTAAGTTGTCAGAGCATCAAGAGGAGTTTCGGTGGCCGGACTTAAAAGACAGATGATCTGCCGACAGACAGAACATGGGAGAGTGTCATAGTAACCGAGGTGAAAGTTTGTCACTCAGTATTATTATTATTATTATTACTATTCTTTCAAATTGTTTTTAGTTCTCTACCAGTGGGTAGGGATGGATATCGTTTCACTCAGCCTATACAAAAGTTGTGTGTGTGTGTGTGTGTGTGTGTGTGTGTGTGTGTGTGTGTGTGTGTGTGTGTGTGTGTCAGGGGTGGGGTGTTGTGTGGTGGGGTACCCGAGCTTGAATGGGACGTTGATAAGCCCACATTATTACAGCAGCGGTGGAGCCGATTGTTCTTCGGTTGTGTCAAGTCAGACAGAAACAGCTAGAAAAACACAGGACGTTAGGTGATCCATTTTACCGTCAGAATAAAGGCATAACATGCCTGAGGGGGGGGGGGGAAATCTGTCATATGTGTCAGTTTCCTTCTTCTTGAGTGCATAACCTAAGTTTTGAAGAGTGATGGCTAAAGTGGTAACGCACGGTGTGTTATTCTGTGTCAGTGTGTTAGAATAAAGGTACGCGGATATCACCAGACTTAGCATTTTGCTCTGACATCAACCAGTTACTGAGAAACACGATACACTAAATGTGCAAAAATAACTGTCCCTAATCAATTAATGTCACAGTGTTTTTTGTGTAACGGGACAAATGGGCAGCTTGTCAGTGTGACTGCACTTGTTGTCACGCGCTAAACTGTACTAATAAATAAAAATTGCTTACAGTATTCTCTTCAGATTAGTTGAGAGTCATTATGGGAGTAGGAAATTAAAGTAGTAAAGAGTAAACGGAGAGAAAGAGCAGACTTAATGAATAATTTACTGCACTTCATAACAAAACAACTCAATGTTTCAAGCTTGGATTTACCTGGAAATATTTAGCTGCAAAGAGAAACTGCATATTACTTTTCTGTAGGCCTAGATTCCTGTTATAGACAGAAGGCATCGCACCGTAAGTTACAATGGGACAGAGGGATGTAAATCATGGGAAAATGTGGTAGTTAAATAAAATAAATCTCAATAACCAGAAGAACCCATTGGAAGCATGGGTGTGAAACCGAGAGCGCAACATTTCCCTAACTTCAACTTTTCAGTGAATATTTAGTTTTCTAATGTAAACGTTTTGTTCGTTTGTTTTTTGAATAGAAGGTGTTGGCTAGTTTCATGGTCGTTGGCGGTGAGCTTTGACACCTAAAACCTGTCAGTCCTCGTTTTATTCTGAAATTTGGTACCGGAAACGCCGGCTTTTAATGTCATCTAACTTGACAGTGGTTCTGGTGTCTGATCGGAGTGCGGCAGTACTGGAGGTAGGGGGAGGGGCTGCGGTGAAGGAGCAGAGGGTTGCAGGCAGGACAGAGCCGGACATGAGGGAGAAGGAGAAGCACTGTGGCCGCTCCGCCGGCTTCATTGACCGGCGTGTCATCGTCCACCGGTCCGCCGATCGAGGTGCGGTGCGGCTCTGCAGTTTCTGCTTATTCCCTGCTTGTTGTGATCAGGCGTTGGTAGCTGTTACAGCCTCTGCTGCGCTCCGCGTTTGAGTGTTATGGAAGCGGCTGCGTTTGGTTTTGACAGGAGAGCTCCAGATATACCGCAAAGTGGCTTTGCTGCTGCCTCCGGTGGCATTTTCCTCTAAAATTATGATTGTCTAACCCATGACACAGTCCCGGATCTGTTGTGATCTGTTGTGCCACAGTCAAATGATTAGACAGAGAGAAAAGTTGCAGTGGGCTATGCAGTGGCAGTGAGGTATGTTGGGTTAAACGACAGAGTGGTGCTGATAAATTATCCAAGGCCTCCTCTGAGTACCACCATCAAATAAGTGAGAGACTGATGTCGGCAGTAAGGGGCTTGTTTTTTCACTCCTGGGGTGAGGCATCGCCTCTCTCGTCCGGTTTGGCTTTTGTAGTTGACTCGAGGACTTTATGATTTCACCCCTCCACCAGGTGAGGATGCGATGACCGGCGACACGGACAAATACCTGCGGCCTCAGGACCTCAAAGAGCTGGGGGATGACTCTCTCCCTCAGGAGGGATACATGGGTTTCAGCATAGGGGCCCGCTCAGCCAGGTAAGCACTTGTCATTTTTATTAGATGCATAGGAAAATCCCTCATGTGCTCAGGTGCAGTCCTGTCAACTATTTGGCCCAACTTGTCCTCATAATACTGAGGCCAGAATCTGTTTATCTGGTTACAGTAGCTGAAGTATGTGACATGATGTTTGCCATTGATTCTGTGGTTGTTCAACCCTGTGTACACAAATTTGTGGTGCCATATCTGATATGGCATGCCATTTTTTTCTAGATTGTATAGGGTATGTTGGACTGGGAGAGGTCATTTAATGGGCAGTCCCGTCAATGTGCACGCAAACTCTGACACAAACACACACAAACAGAATAATGGAAATCGCCAGAGAAGGCAGCTGGAAAGCTGCCATCTAATGATTCAAACGGGCAAAATGATTCAGCGTTTTGTGTGGCTCCATTCAGACCCGTGCAAAGATTACAGATGGCGCGTAGTATAACGCAAGTGATATAAGATGCGTCTCTGAACTTTGACACCTTTGATACTCCCGGTGAGCAGCCGCGCTCCGAGCTTCAGCACAAGCCTGACCCCACTTTCAGATAGTGAACAAACTGTGTAGTGGAAAACTGGCAGGCTCCAGCGGAAACACATCAGGACAAGTGCTGTGCAGCCACAGAGCGTGTTGTAGCCACACTGACAGATGGCAGATGCGCTGTAATGGTTGGATTGATAAAAACAGCTATGGTAACGGTGACAGGAAGCTGCTAACCTCAGCAGCCACAGCCAACAAGGGAAACACTGACTTAAATGGAGAGATTCCATGTAAACAAGCCTGTTTGATAAGGCCCTAAAAACAAAAGCTCATAAATCAAAGGCTATAGATAAAGTTTCTGTCAATGTTGCTTTTGTAACAGTTATTCACATGGTAATCTACTATAAATATACTAAATCTGTTTCTGTTTTACTGCTACTTTTCTGTAATTGCATATATGGTAACAGCACAGTTTATAAGCGAAAATAGATTTTTTAAACTGTTGACATGTCTCTTTGCAGGGGTGTGAATGTTATGCTTTGAAAAATATAAAATATCTTATGGATCAGTGAATGTATGACGCTGAGCAAGTTCTTTTACGTTCCCTACCTTTCTGTTTATGACATCGACATTGCATGGTTTGCTTTTTGACTGGGCTGCATATACGCAAACACACTCACACTCACGTGAACCTAGAAACACTTCGGCCTAGTTGTAGCTTGCAACCATGCAAAAGCAACAGCATCAATGTCATGGGGGAAAAAAAAAACGAAAGCCACATCATGCTTCGGTGCCTTCAAAATGCTTTGCTTTCACTCTGCTGTTTTGTTCTTTTCCTTGTTTTTCCTGCACCCTGTCCCTCATTCTAGCCCTAGAATCAGGTAAGGAAAGAGTAGTAGTTGTAGCAGTAGTAGGCAACATTAGTCGTGAATGGTGTCCCTCCCTTGTGACCCCTGTTTAACTCCAACCGTACATCCATAAAACCTCTAACTCAAACCACGAGTCATCCATTGTAAATTGGTGTAATCCGGTGTTGCTGTTTCTCTGTTTGTGGTGGCAGATTGGTCACTTTGTTGCTGTTACGTGTTGTATTTGAGATCATCACTCCATCTTGGCGCATCGCCATTCACCGTATTTTCTCATCCGTCTAACAGAAATCATCGTATCTGCAAATTGAAAATGTATTTATTATTTTTTGCTGCAGGTGTGGAAAAGAGGCAATGCTGCTGGAAATGAGAAAACAAAAGCAGCACTTGTGTTTTGTGCAAACTTTTCTTCAGTTTGAGTTGTGCGGATTAACTTCCCTAAATTTTTGATGTGGCTTGTTCTTAAGTGACACTTTCTCTATATTTTTGTTGTGCCACCAAAGTGTAACTTCCAGGGATTAAAAATATCAGTTTAACCACAATCCATCCGTTTCATCCCCCCTAGTTACTTGTTAGTAATTGGAGATGTCCCACCAATATTCAGGATGACAGTAGATGTCAAATCATGGTTTACAGAGATGGAAACTTTGCGGCCCGAGATTACGTGGTAATTTGGTCCAGCATTGAAAAAATCCCCCACATGTGTCAAAGACAGACACTCAGTCACACATACACCGATGCATTCACGCGCACACACTCACATGGACTCAAACAATTGCCTCTGAGTCCACACAGGTGCCTCCCTGAAAAAACATTGGACCACCGTATGCATGGAGATGAGGGGAACAAAAACAAGTTGTTTGGAAAATTTGAAGTGTAGTTTACAGCTAGGCAGACTGATTTATCAACAGTAAAATAAATGGAGTGGTGAGGAAAGAGGAAGGACGGTGACAGGGAAGGATAAAAGGAAAGCAGCAAGGTAGAGACAAAGTGAAAAAAGTCTTCCATTATTTGAATTGTAGGGTAAACTGCACAGTAGAGTCATCACAACGTGACTCTGAAGTGGGGATAGTAAAGATGGGAAGAGATGGTGGGACAGATTTATAAAGAAGAGTGTTGGATGGTGCCAGGACATGCAGAAAGAGATGACAGACAATAAGGAGGACAACCAAAGAGAAGGAGCAAAAAGGAAGGAAATTAAAAATCCCGGATGTTTATGGAAGAGAGGAGGATGGACAGAATGAGAAAGAGGAAGAAGCTGTGAAGAACAAACAGAGTCCCGGTGAGAGCAGAGGGGGTGAGGGGGGTGAGGTGCCGTGCCAGCGAGTCCATTCAGGCCGTACAGAGTTGCTTGGTAACTTCGACGGCGGGGTAGGCCGGCTGTGCTGAATAAAGGGCTTCTCTCTGTGCTGAATAGTGTGCCCACTCAAACACGCTGAGCTCTGCATTCCCCCCCCCTCACACACACTACACATCAATACACACATACAGTACACACTCAGGCACAGAGTTGTCGGCTTTGTCGCTGGGATTGTATCCCTTTGCAAGCCCCTCTTAGTGCAAAAACACACACAAACACACACTCATCATATATGTTATTTACGTGCCTGTACACACAAGTGCACATGTTATAAGTGACTGTATACTGACCATACCTGAAAGGAATCTACAGCACCGCATTGAGCCAAAGAGGCTACAAAAATAGACACACGTCACCACACACAGCCATAAAGCAGACTGCAGCAAGACAGATAGAAAAGACCAGCTCCCCTTTTGTATTTGGTTGCTCTGAAACAGGTCTGGGTCAGCTGCTAATCGCAGAGTAAAGCAATGCCAGTCCTCGAGCTCGAAGTCGAATTTGACAGTTTAAAACACTTTGGAGTAAATCTTCTTTCTTACACTGTCATTGATACTAGATCGACACAGACTTCTTGTGACTTTCAGACTCTCACCTGCCAGTCGGGTGTATAGACGTACAGTCCACTAATCTGTCATACTTCATCATTTAGACACACTTAGTTACGTCCGTGTTCATGATGCACACCAACCACACCTTCATATACAAATGCACACAACAGCCGTCTGTGTTTTCTTTCAGTCTCCCCACTTCTTCCCTTCCTCTTTCCGTCTATCTCTTAATGCAAACACACTGACCTCACTCTCATTTCCATCTCTGAGTAACCTGCTGTATTATCTTATCCTTGTTCAACTGCGGACTATTCTGTCGCTCTCTATTTTCCACATATTACTTTTAGATTCTCTCTGTCCAGAAATTAAAAAACCTGGTTCCCTGGAGGTTGCATGTAGTAATGGATTCCTTGCTTTTTGTTTTATGTCGTGTTTCCCTGCCCGTCATTTGTTGTCGCCCGCGGCGCTGGGTTGCGTGGTAACATGTAGCCTCCGCTCCTTCAGTTCGGATAGGTCCAACACACTCAACCGGAGCTCCTTTGCACGAGACAGCATGATGATTGAAGAGATTCTGGCCCCAACAAAGGACACGGTAAGATCCATTTTTTGTCATCCTCATCATCTTTTCTTTCTTTTCTTCACTATTTCTTGCCCTTTTTCACCCTCTATACTCAACCCTTTTTCTCTATATCTCAGTCTCAGTTCACCTTTTCCTTCCTTGGTATCCTTAGCTGTCTGTTTTTCAAGCTTTCATTTCTCCTGTTCATCCAGATTTCCGGGTACATCTCTTATATTCTCTCACACTTTTGTCCTCTTTGCTCTGTCTTTCCGTCAATGGCCTGGTAAAAAACACAGACTGGATGGAATTAGAGCAGGGAGCAGGGAAAGTTTACTTGTCTTGCACAAAGGTCACGACAGAAGCAGTGTTGATGCCATGCGTGCTTTTGCCAAAGTTCTGAGGGTGAGCATATAGCACCTTGACGAAGAGTTTATTGGGAGGACCCCCTTTGCTTTCTCCTGGAAAACTCCAGTGCTCTGCAGAGCTCACCCTATCTGTCCAGTCCTTGTTTTGGTGTTCAGGAGCAAAAACAGAAACTGTAACCTCTCACAATATAAACAATATTAGTAATATAACCCACAACTCCAAAGGCAACATCAAGCAAGATCTCAAACTATACATGGTCAAACTATTCACTTAGTTCAACTCTCGTCTTTTACAGAATAAGCAAATATTTTGGACTTTGAAACAAATGTACTTTTTCTTATATCAAAGGGCTTTCTGTTAAATTGGTATAATATCTACCTGAAATTATACGAAAGGTCAAAACATTTCTTCTCCTTGGTGATACCTACAGTGCTATCGTACTGTAATCTGCTACATTTGGTAGATGGCATTTCAGTTACGGTCACATCTGTTACGATGTATAGTGCGTTTTCTGAATATAAATGCCTAAATCATAGGACCATCTCGTCCTCCTAGACATAATCATGCCTTCTTTGGTTGAAGATGAACCCTTTAGTGAGACAAAGTGTGACTTCTGAACGGTTCTCTCTTCTCCCCTAAGCTTCAGAGTGTCTGTAAAGACATTTCCTACTTGGTTGACCCACTCAACAAGGTATTAAGTGTTCATGGATGTCTGACTCATTCGTCTGTTTTGGTGATTTTCAGTCACTGTCACATGGTTCAGCTCCCATTTCTCTTGAGTTTTGGTCTTTGTATATGTGTTTGTTTTGGGTCAATGCCATTCTCATCTCATTCATTAGTGCTGGTCTGTGTTTAGTGAATGGTCGTTCCCATGCTGCTTTCAGTGTACATAAGGTCCCGTGATTCGGTGTTCACATACAAAATGATTTATTAGAGCTGATTTCCAGTTTCTAATTTTTCAAGCACCATAATTATTGCACGTTATGTTTGCATGTGTCAGTGTATTTCCACTACAAAGTTATAGTAGCACATCTACAGTACTGTGTTATTTTTTGCATCTTTTTGTCCTGACTATGGTGGGACTATGGGTAGCGGTGATAAATGTTGTTGAAAGATGAGTCAAGAAGCTGTATATGTTATCAGCTCATTGCTCCATAACCTGCATGACTCAAGGACCATGAAAAAAAAAGGGAGGGTCAAAGTTGCCTTTTATGTCCATCCAGTGATTAATGATTAACTCTGTTGTCTTCTTAGTGTAACTCTTTCCTTCCAGTCTCTATTTTCTGGTTGCTGTCCTTTATTCTGTTTTGCTCGATGATTTATCTGCTGCCGATCTTTGTCATCTCTTCCATCTCGACTCTTTTCCTTTTTCTCCCCCTTGCTCTTCCCACCCCTCCTTCACCTCCTTTTTTTTCACCTCCCACTCTTAAATCTCCTCTTCCTCTGTTTTATCTCTTCTTCCTCCTCTCTTCACCTCTGTCTTCTTCCAGCATCTCGCTGTGACGAGAGACTACAGCTCAGAGTGTATGCGGCGCTACAGCTGGACTCCAGACACCATGGACCACAGCCATAACACTGCGTCCAGCCCCATTCACTCTGGGTAAGAACAGCTGTACTGTCTCCTGATTTGTCAAGATATGTTTACCAGCATGCACACACATACAGTATACTGCATACACAAACTCAACACCTTCATATAGACACATTTACTGCATGTATATCCACATAACTATTGAGGAAATCACGGATTTTATGTGCTTACAGCACAAATCTGTCGTATTGTCTTTTGCTCTCCCCCTAAGAGTCAATAACCGGCAAACTGTGCAGCACTGATGCAGACAAGCTGCAGGGCCGTGGGATCTCTGCAGTGCTGCTACTGTACACATTACATTACAGCAACAAGACACACAGCTCAACCTCAAAAGCCCACATGTCATTCCATAATTCTAGAGACATGGTCCAGAAGTCACCCCCGTGTTCACTGATATGTTCGAAGTACAGTGCAGGCTCTGTGTAGGTTCATTTTACAGTGGCACATGTGTTTCATTTGGATAAACTGATAAGACTTTGCGCGCGTGTCATTCACACACTTTGAATATGTGACATGGTAAGTCATTGATTTCGCCCTAAATAAACTGGGCTGTCTTTGCACGGAACTTAATGCGTAATCTCTCTGGTGTTATTCCCAGAAACGAAGTACCGGGATCTGTCATGTCCAGTTCTGTTTTTTTCGATTTTTGACTCATTATTACGCTTTGTGTGTTTTTCTGTCTTTTTATATATTACTTTGTTCATTGTCATTTTGTCCTCAGTGTCTCTTATATTTTCTGTTTTCCTTGATTTTTTTTAATCTTCCTTTCATCTTCAGTAGTAATTACAGATCCCAACAGTGGCTGTGAAATGTTGATACTAAAACTAGGTTCTGGGGGTTTGCCTCCTGCATTGTCTCCATGTGTTTACTTTGCAGCTTCTCCTCCCCGCTCCCTCAGTATGACTCCAGGTGATGACTGAGTTTGCTGCTTTCATCCATGATACCGCAGTGATGTCACTCACTCCTCCACCTCTGTCTCCCTCTCATCTCGTCACTCTTTCTTCTCAACCTAGCCTCCTCTACTCCACGAGTCTTTGCTTGTCTCATCCCTGTGGTCTGGTGTTTCATCTGCACTGCCTAGATATTAGAAGTGTATAGTGAACGTGTTTGGGAGTCTTGACGTGCCATCTTTCTCTCTCACGGTCTGTTTCTCACAGTGCACATTAGGAATAAATCTTCCTCAAAACCATACAGGGATTCTGCTATTTGAAACATACAGTATAGAGAAAAGCAACTATTCAGAACATAACACAACAAATAGTGAAAGAAGAGTCTCAGGCTTTAGGCATGAGGAATGCTCATAAGAATGCATAAGCAGAGTTTTCTATGCCTACACCCCAATCCATCCTCACGCGTGTCAATGATGCCAAAACGTGCTTTTAATTTGAAGAATTAGACACTTTACATATATATCACATTAACCTTATCTTGGTGAGACATCTGTGCAGGTGTTTAATATTTGATCACTAAATGCTGCTTTGGAGAAACTGAAACTTTGGCAACAGTCTCACCTTTATCCTAAGAACCGGACACTAAACTTTCTGCACCTTCATTAGCACCCCGTTTAGTTTCAGACGGTGTTTAATGTTCTACATTGAGGCAGATGAAGGTGAGAATTTCCAACTTTCAGAACGCAAAGCATCTTTACTTCTTCTTTCTGTCATTCTGTCTCTGTCTCTTGCTCTTTCTCTATTTTTGTTTTTTTTTTCTCCTTACTTTGTTTGGGTGTACAGTGATCACAGCATGGGAATTGTTCTCCTCACCTGTGTCCATGGTATGGCTTCTGTCTATCTTTCTCACTGTCTATGTTTTTTCCTCCTCTAACTCTGTTCTTTTTCATCTTGCAGGTTCTTGGTCAGCTTCATGGTGGACGCCCGCGGTGGCTCCATGAGAGGCAGCCGCCACAATGGCATGCGCATCATCATCCCTCCCAGAAAGTGCACGGCGCCCACACGCATCACCTGTCGTCTGGCCAAAAGGCACAAACTGGCCTACCCCCCTCCCATGGTGGAGGGAGAGGGGCTGGTCAGCCGGCTCGTGGAGGTCGGACCAGCAGGGGCTCAGTTCCTCGGGTAGGGTGCTCGGGACTTTCTCTCTGCTGTGTTTATGAGTGTCAGCTTTCTGGCCGCTTACAAATCAAAGGGGGATCTTTTGCTAATATCTACATAAAATATCATGACTCAGAGAATGGTTATGTATTGCAGCTAATTAACCAGCGACTATCAATTAAAAGAGCCAACTTCTCAGCTGCTCTGACTGTTTTATTGTGCTCTCTTTCAGTCCTGTGATTGTGGAGATCCCTCATTTTGGTTCCATGCGGGGGAAAGAGAGGGAGCTGATTGTGTTAAGGAGTGACAATGGTGATACGTGGAAAGAGCACCAGTTTGACGCCAGACCAGAAGACCTTGCCGACCTGCTCACTGGGATGGATGAAGGTAAAGCACAGGTTATTCATCACAGCCCAACTTCAACCAACAAGACTGCAAAGACAGTTTGTTATTCCACAGTATGGCTGAATGGGTGAAGTTGAACTGAACCACTTAGGAAAACCTGTACTACATAACCCAGGGCTATGTCAGCTGGTGACCTAGAAAATCTAATTTTCACTCCAGAAGCATTTTTTGTCTTTTTTTATTCAGGCTATTTAGCCTATTTAGTGTTCTTTTTGTAGTGACAATGACCAAAACTCCACACCTCAATAGTACCTATCATTTAAATGCATAAAGTGAGGCTTCCTAGGAAGAAGACAGCACCCATTAAATGCTGCTTAATTTACAATTATAAAGTACGATTTTCTGTCACAGAGCTGGACAGCCCTGCTGAGTTGGAGAAGAAGCGCATTTGCCGCATTGTCACCAGAGATTTTCCTCAGTATTTTGCTGTGGTGTCGCGGATAAAGCAGGAGTCTAACCACATGGGTCCTGATGGAGGCGTGCTGTCCAGCACCACTGTGCCCATGGTCCAGGCATCATTCCCGCAGGGGGCGCTCACCAAGAGGATCCGTGTTGGCCTGCAGGTACAGCAAGACTCCTTTGATCAGCTCAAATTCAATCGAGACTTGGCTTTTTTGTTTCAAATACTGTCCATAGACCTATTATTTATTAATACCTGACCTATTTTTGGGTGAATATTTGATTCCACCTGACATGCCTGAGCCTATTCTTTTAACAGAAAGTGCAGGAAAAGATTTAAGGGAACATTTCTCAAAGTTTAATCGACAAACACTGAGTCTGCATCTTTGCTCTTTGCACAGGCCCAGCCTGTACCAGATGACATGGTGAGGGCGGTCCTCGGCAACAGAGCCACATTCAGCCCCATCGTCACTGTGGAGCCCAGGAGGAGGAAGTTCCACAAGCCGATCACAATGACGATCCCTGTCCCACCTAGATCGGCAGAAGGCCATCCCACTGGCCATCGAGGCGACTCAGCACCCTGCCTACGTCTGCTGTGCAGCATCACAGGCAAGTAGACCTGCAGATAACTAGAGCATGAAAAAAACTGTGGGGGTACCTCCAAGCAAACTGCCTTTGCGGGACTAGCTTTGAATTTAGTAAGACAGTCACTGTATCCTTAGATGCTAAGAAATGTTATTTGTGATACCAGACATAATGGTTCAACCATTTATTATACATGAAACAGAGTTAGTAACTCAGAATCACTATGAATTCAATAGTCGTGGGCACATCAGGCCTACTTTGATGTCAAAGGCCACTGGTCGATAGGGAGAAGATGAAGAAGTGAGAAGATAAAAGGACGGGGATTATGGAAGCTAAAACACAGGCTCGACTGGAAAGGCTGTGAGCTCATCTTTTGTGCCCTGTTTCAAACAGGAGGGACATCCCCTGCCCAGTGGGAGGACATCACAGGGACCACACCGCTGTCCTTTGTAACGGATTGCGTCTCCTTCACCACAAATGTGTCGGCCAGGTGAGACACACACATATACACATAGTGCGCAAACATACTATACACACAGTAGACCAAAGTAGGTGATCATAAATACAGCCAAGAGTATTTTGAATGCCTTATAGTGAATTAACCCTCACATAACTTATCTGATACCCATGTCTAAATATATGTGGAGTTTACAGTGTTTTGTTGACTGTTTAAACCAATTACCAAAAACAAGACATACTGTGTGGGGCATTTTTCACTTTTTCCTGACATTTTCATGGACGAAAGGATCAATCAAGAAAACAATTGACAGATTAATCGATAATAAAAAAAAAGTTAGTTGCCTGTCCTACTACCTATCACTGCGAGAAGACCTCTCAAAGTGGTTTATTCTCCTGAATTCAACATCTTTCACATACACTCATAAGGAGAGTGAGTTCACCTCTTGTTTGACTCTGCACGTTATTGGCTTTAACCTATTTATTGAGATAATCAAGTGACTTGATAGTCGATTTTTTTTTCCCTCTCCTTATGCTCTCTTTAGTATTTAAATAGACATGTTTCTCTGTGGCCCTGTGTACTAACAGGGTCACACTTCCATACACTTATACCTAAGTGTTACAATGTCATGTGAAAAGTACATTGCTGAGGGATGCCTAGTAATAAGGCGGCTTAAACTGACCTCAGCCAGTGAACCTCTGGGTTACAGTACGCAAAGTCATGAAGTACCATCTAACTAGATTGGGATCATGTGGCGAGTATGCAGTTTAATATTAACAGAGCACCCTTTGTTGATTACTACACAACTGTCATGTGTCTGTGTTCACCCTCCAGAGAAATGACCCAGCTTGTCTGATTTATTATTTAAATTATTTCACTTACACTATGGTGTGGCCGCCCAATGAAAGTTTTGATATTAAAATGGCTTAAATGTGCAGTGCAGAGTGCCAAACTTTTGGCTGTTGTAAATCATCCTCATATTAGGGAAATTGTTCACATGGCTGACATTCAGATTTTTTCATTTTCTTTTCTGTGTTTTTCCCCCCATTCCTCTCCTCTCCTCTTCCCTCCGATCCCTCCTCCACAGGTTCTGGCTCGCAGACTGTCACCAGATTCCTGAGACGGTGAGTCTAGCGTCTCAGTTATACCGGGAGCTGATCTGCGTGCCGTACCTGGCCAAGTTTGTGGTGTTCGCCAAGATGAATGACGCTATTGAGGCTCGGCTACGATGCTTCTGCATGACAGACGACAAGGTGGACAAGACCCTCGAGCAGCAGGAGAACTTTGAGGAGGTGGCCCGGAGCAAGGATATTGAGGTGGGGTTGTGTGTTCATATGGACCGCAGTCAAGAATAAATAGACAAATGAATGAATCCATTATATGTTATTGAAATACAAAACAATATCAGTTTCATCAGCATCATCCGCAGAATGTGTTTAACCTGTGATATTACATTTTTGGTCAATGGACTGTAGGTTCTCGAGGGCAAGCCTATCCACGTGGATTGCTATGGTAACCTGTCCCCTCTCACCAAAAGTGGCCAGCAGTTGGTTTTTAATTTCTACTCCTTCAAGGAAAACAGACTTCCTTTCAATGTGAAGGTATAACATTAACCCTCCTATCACCTTCTCTCTCTCTGCCAGCATTGACCTTGTATGTTGTTCACTCTGATCTAATTTATAAATGTGCATTGCTGATTAAATTATGTCAGAAATGATCATCCTCTCCTAATTATCTGACATACATAGCAATAGCAGTTTTCTTTTGCCTTGTCTGATGCCATTTTCCGAGTGAAAGTTTCTCACAGATCAGAATTACACACTGTAAATATAATGTTTTTTTGGTCATTTTTGCCTTAGTCTTTTCACATGCATGGAAACTGACAAATGAAATCCATTCTACCTGTTAAATCTTTGTAACTATATACTGTATGACAGTTTCCAGTTTTAGGAATAGTGGAATAGGTTGAGGTAGAATAAATACAGAAATTTCTACTCCTGGAGTTAGGAAGAAAACCTTCTTTTCATATTTTTCACTTTGCACTTGCAAATTGTCTGTACTTCAACTCGTGATGCAATCTTTTGGCTGTCTTCTACAGATCAGAGATATGGGCCAGGAGCCATGTGGCCGCCTCTCCTTCCTGAGAGAGCCAAAAACCACTAAAGGCCTTCCACAGACTGCCATTTGCAATTTGAATATCACACTGCCAACCCACAAGAAGGTAGGATGACCATGTTTGAATAGTTTATCCTTACAGGCCATATCATATCATCTACATGTAAATGAAATTGAAAGACAGAAAGCAGTGTTGTCCTGACATCAAGAGGAGCCACTGACGTTCATTTAGTCTCGAAATGACTATCTGCTGCTTGTGTCTTTTATTAGTGCTGAAGCCTGTGCCAGTCATAAGACCCCACAACGTACATTTGTAGGCACACATGCACATCGTGCTTTGTTCTATTGCCTGGTTCACTGTGGGTACATGAGAATTGTGCAAAAAAAAAAGACACTTTTCATTTGTTTGTTGTGGTGTTGATTGATCACAAGAAACTGTAATTGTTTTTCTTTTGCTTTTGTTATTTTGCTGTTTATTTTTATTAATCTCGTAGATTTTTTCTGATGCCTTTTGTTGTTTTTGCTGCTCCATTTTCATCCCCTGAATTTTATTTCCACCTCCCCGCTCACTATAACTTCCCTGCTCTCCATTGTGTCATCTCTCTCCTCTCCTGCAATGCATCTTGGAATACCACAGGATATGGAGTCTGATCCTGATGATGAGGTAAACAGATTCTTCATCATCACATGGAACTGCTTCTTCTTTGTCGTCCTTTCTGTTTGCTTTACTGCAGATGCTGGAGTAATTATGCTTGTTGCAGATATTTTGTCACTGTACAGCACCTGCGTGTGAAAGATGCTCCTGACTGCACGTTTTTTTACACAGCTTCGTCATTGCTGAAGTGACCCTATGTAGTGCATGAGTGGAAATGGCAATTGTTTTAAGCGGCAAGGATTTATTTATTGTTGTCTTCATCCCAAGTCCAGTGGACCCAATTACTGGGCCACACCTCAGCTTGTTTTTCATCTCTATGTTCCTTTTCCATACATGTTCAACAGGAAATCACCATATCTCCATTCTTACTATTAACTCATAGAATGTTTCGCACAGGACTATGGTATCTCTTGTAAGCTAAAGATGAAACCCCAACTCTTATCATTTATCCACTTAGTCATTGTTTTATTGTATTCGGGGGTTTACCTTCCTCACCCTGATCCTTGGCTTGTGTGTTACAGAGAATACTAACACTCTCAGCTGCATGCCAAAACATTTATAAGAGAGTTTAATTAAAGGGAGATAAGGCTGTTTTTATGTTTGAATATTTACATTATAAGTAGTCACCGTGTGTTTTATACATAAATATATCAACCTACTCGCCAGACAGAATGTTCATATTGGACAATTCAGCAACCAGATTATTACATCCAGATTATGTTCAATGGCAGCATTTTTGAATGTTCAGTGCCAACATAAAAATAAGTATTCCAACCATAACCACACATTGCAACTACAGTTTGGCAAACAACATGGTTAAGGTTTTCAAAAGACTGTAGACATAATTTCAAAAACCAACACTGATTGTCTGAGAGGGACACAAACTCCAGCCCCTGGCATGAATAAGACACACCAGACCCACATTCATCATGCCAGCTTCCACAGCTTTATTTTTCACCTAGTTACATAAAGGGCACATTTTTATCTGTATTGGCATTGTAATTGTGAAGGCAATGATGAATAGATGTCAAGAAACAGTCCATTACTCTCCAGAGGAGACGCTACAGTACACCTGGAGTCTCTCCTTGTGCCAGTACTAACAGCATGTACTGATTCACTAGAAACAGGACAGTATCAATGCACTGCAGTATCTACGTTAACAAGTTAACATTGTCATTTAGACCTAATTTTGATAGATTAGAACCACATTTCACCATATTTTTTACGTTAAGCATTTTTTGTTCTTTTTTGTTTGTTTCAGACTGAAAAGCCAGAACGACGTCATACCTTTGCCTCCTTAGCTTTGCGTAAGCGCTACAGCTATTTGACCGACCCAGCAGCGAGTGAGTTTCCCATTTTTACTTTCATGAAAATTTTACTTGATTTTAGATATCTGTAATTTTGATCAGTTTTAGTGCCTAAATGCCCCTTTATACAGTGTACTTTTTTCATATATCCTTAGTATAGACCAAGATCTACCTGACAAAACACATTCCTCTATCATTTATTCTCTTCACCTGACACATCTATGCTCATTTGTCATTCATCAAACATTTGCATGGTTTACTGTGTTATGCTTTGCTTACCCACGCCATGTTGACAAATAGTCTCCCTGTTTCAACTGTTACATTATTTTACATTTGTGAAAACACTGTAAATCGATGTCTGTCTGTTCATTTATTATTTGAACAAAAAATGTCTCAATTCATGTTGAATAAAATTATTTTTTGCAACCTTTCTCATTCTTTTAGTGGCCATTTCACTCTTATTGGCTTTATGATTGTGTGCGGCTGTGTATATTAATGTGGTAACAGGTTGCACTTTATATGAAACTGATTTCCCCTACAGTGAGATTATGTTAAAAGCGAGCATTTTGCCATTTACAAAATATTGGCATACATTTCCATGCAATCATTATATATTTTTGGGCCAGTTTTCACACTGCACTTTGTATTATCAGGACACAGACGTTTTACAAATCCGGAGGTACTGTCAGTGTTTTGTTTTATTTTCCAGCCATGTTGTTAACAATCATTTGAACAATAACGACTGATTTATTGTAACTTTTTTTTGTAAAGTGCAACCTCATATTTTATTTTAAGTCATGACCAAACAAGTGATTTTTATTTTTTTATTTTTTTTTTTATTAATGGTATACACTTGTGGGGTCATTTCTGGCTTTGGAAATGTACCAAATGAAAGGATAAACACGTCAGTGAAACAAATACAGTAAAAGGCACTTTTGCAAGGACGCAAATAGATTAAGCACATCAAAAGTCAATGAAAATGTTTTTTGGTTATCATGTCATTTTTTTGTCACCTCTACCATATGTCAAGCATTTTTGTTTCTATACACACTCCATTCTTTATCAGGTGTATTTTGTCAATAGTCACTGATTTTAGACTGTCAGTTTTCATATCATCCTGGAGTTTTGAACAGGGGCCTTTCCTCTGTTACGATTTTTATGTTATTTTACACTTTTGTCTTGCTGCTGGGAATAATGCTGTTTCTGACTGACTCAAATTTCTCTTTCTGGTTTTTATGTTTTATTTCAAATTATTTTATGTTACATTTTATGTTTACTTCCTTATTGCTTTTGATTTAAATTATTGTTGAAGAAACAACTGATCGAAGCTCGCCAAGAACACAGCCTTCTAGCTACCCTCACAAACCTGTCTTTTCAACGAGATCTTATCAGGCGTGGTCGCCTGTTCCTGTCGCCGTCCCTGGCCAAGCCAAGTCTGGGTTTGGCTCCCTCTCCAGCTCGTCATCCAACACGCCCTCTGCCTCTCCATTAAAATCTGTCTGGTCCATCAACTCTGCCTCCCCCATCAAGACCAACATCCCTGGATCACCTGCCTCTTCTATAAAGTCAGTTAGTGACATGGCCTCTCCTATCCGATCTTACAGAACCATCTCCTCTCCTATAAAAACTGTAGTCCAACAAACCCAGTACCCAACCCAGGTCACCCCTAGTCCCCTGGCCTCACCAGGGAAAAGTGCCCCAGACCCTATATCTATGAAAGGACTGGCGGCCTTATCTGCTAGGACCTCCCCTATAACTGCTTCGGGAGGAGGAAGCACTCTTCTTGAGAGAACATCCATAGGCATGACCCCGCCAACATCTCCCAAATCTTCTCTGAGTATGTTCAGTTCACCCGTACCATACAAGACTGTTATGGGGGGCTCTAGTTGCACAGCATCTTCCTCCTCACCCATAAAAACAGTCCCTGGTCTCTCCTCCGTGCGTTCCTTTGCTTCAGATGTCACTGGCCCTGCAAGAAACCTGTTTTCATCTCTTTCATCACCACTTAAATCCAGCAACTCTCAAAGTGCTGCAGCTCTGATTAATGGAACTGTGTCACCTAGCCAGTACCGCTCTTCATCCCCAACATCTCTTCTCACCAGCAGTCTGCAAGAGAGAATACAAGCAACCACCAATGCTGCGACCACAAGTGTCAATGCAGCCTTTGATGAGGTGGAAAAAACATTTAATTCTTGTTCTGCAGGCTATGGCACCTTGAAGTCCTTGTCCTCCTCTGCATCCTCCTCATATCAGTCCATGAGATCCTCACCTTCCAGTTCCCTCTATGCCTCTCTAAGATCCCCTCCTAATGCCACCACTGCTGCAACGCCCAGTACAATGACTGTTCCAGTGTACTCTGTTATTAATGTGCTGCCAGAGCCCCAGTTTAAAAAGTTACCTGAGGTGTCCAAGTCAGCTGCTGCCCTCCTGTCTCCACGGAGAACAGTGCCCGCTGAGGTGAATGCTCAGTTGCAATCTTCTTTTGTCAGAACTCTTTCCCCCATCAAAGCCCCTCTTTTTTCCGCTGGCCTGAAATCAAACACCACATCACCACTGTCATCTAGCCAAGAGATTCTGAAGGATGTAGCCGAAATGAAAGAGGACTTGATACGAATGTCAGCCATTTTGCAAACGGACCCAAATTCCACAGCCAATAAAGGATTTCAGTCTGATTCTTCCAAAGACGCAAGGATAGAGGACGAGGAGCCGTATAGGATTGTGGAGAAAGTAAAACAAGATTTGGTAAAAGTGAGCCAAATCCTTACTAAAGATACTGTGAAGGACGGTAAGGTTTCCCTGGCAAGAGGTTCTTTGGATGACATACACTTCTCAAAAGTACAAGTTGAACAACCACCAAGCAACTGGAGCTATCCACCAAGATATGAGACAGTGGTTCCCCAAGCCAAATCAAAAACAATACCAGATAGAGATTTCAATCTCTCCAAAGTGGTTGACTACCTGGCCAATGATGTTGGTAGCAGCTCTTTCTCCAAAATGCATGACACAAAGCATAAAGCAGATGAGGGCAAGAGAGAAGGAGAGGGCAAGGAGAAGCAAAAACGTGTCTTAAAACCTACCATAGCAGTTCAGGAGCATAAGCTTAAAATGCCTCCAACAAACATGCGCTCTTCAGCTTCAGACAAAGAGATCAGTAAAGTAGCAGATGCACTTTTTGGAGCAGACACTGTGCTGGAATCCCCTGATGATATCTCACATGAACAGGATAAAAGCCCCCTCTCAGATAGTGGCTTTGAGACCAGGAGTGAAAGGACACCCTCTGCCCCTCAGAGTGCAGAAGGCATGGGCCCCAAGGCCCTTTTTCAGGATATCCCAGTTCCGCCAGTGATCACTGAAACTAGGACTGAGGTTGTCCATGTCATCAGGAGCTATGAGCCCTCAGAGGATAATAAACAACCTTCAATGGAGGATGTACATCCTGTCAGATATATTGATTCTGATTCTAAAGGGCATCTGAGTCAAGCTACAACTCCAGAACATAATAAATGCTATTCAATAAAAGTCAGCCCCGATGAGGATCCAATGGGAAAAGGGATGAGGGTAAAGGAGGAGACTCACATCACTACCACCACCAGGATGGTATACCACAAACCGCCTGGCAAAGACACGCCATCTGAGAGGTGTGAGGAAACTATGTCTGTGCATGACATAATGAAGGCTTTTCAGTCAGGCAAGGACCCTTCTAGAGAGCTGGCTGGACTGTTTGAACACAAGTCTGGCAATGAGGAAACATCACAAAGAGTCCTCGAGGATATCAACTCCAAACCTAAGGTTGAAAGAATAATTGAGGTTCACATTGAAAAAGGCAATAAAACAGAACCGACAGAGGTCATCATCAGAGAAACAAAAAACCATGCAGAGAAGGAAATGTATTACTACCCTGGGAATAGACAGGAAGAGGAGGAGCCTGAGGAATCACTTCCAGTTTACCTTGACTCCCCCAGAGTGAACACACCCATGTCACAAGAGGAAGACAGTCGCCCTAGTTCAGCCCAGCTCATGGCAGATGATTCTTACAAAACACTAAAGCTACTTAGCCAGCAGTCTGTAGAGTACAATGAGGATGAATCATCAGAGCTTAGGGGAGAATCTTATAATTTTGCAGAGAAAATGCTACTCTCTGAGAAATTTGACCAGTCTCATTCTGACACAGAGGAATATCTAAGAGATAGGACTCGCTTCCACTCACCAGACAGAAGCAGTCACAGTGAGGGTAGATCAGTTGGGCCAAGGACAGAGTATGTCTTCAGGTCGCCGAGAAATGTGTTTGACAAATCTGGAAGAATGGCCAATGTTGAGGATAACTATGACAAACTGACACTTTTGCAGTATTCTTCTGAGCCTGGTAGCCCAAAGCAATCTGTTTGGATGCGTGTGTCAGATGACACACAGAGTAAGGACAGAGAACAGCTTATGTATGAGGACAGAGTGGACAGGACTGTAAAGGAAGCAGAGGAAAAACTCAATGAGGTATCTCAGTTCTTTCGTGATAAAACAGAAAAGCTCAACGATGAGCTCTCATCTCCAGAGAAGAAATCTCGCAGACCAGACTTCAGAGAATCACGATCAGGGCCAAGCTCTACACACAGCAGTCCAGAAAGGTCACCTTACAGGAATGGGGGTAGTGGGGAAGAGTGGAGCAGAGAAAGGCTTAGAGACAGGTTCAGCTCCAGTGATAGGAAATGTGCTAGCTTACCCAGCAGTCCAGAGAGGAGAGTACTGCTGCAGTACAGCGATTCAGACCCTAGAAAACAAGGAGATGGTAAACCACAGGGAAGCACAGGTGAAAGCTCTAAACCTTTTCAAATGTCTTCCTCCAAAGTGAGTGCAGTGAGGCTTAAGTTTGAGCAAGAGGCTCAAAGGCAAGAAAGGACTTCTCAGGTTGGCCAAAATTCAGATCCTCCTATTAGGAAACTCCAGGAAAGTAAGCTACCTGTGTATCAGGTGTTTGCCGGCTCAAATATTCCGAAAACACCAGATAGTCCGGGAAACCAGAGGAGATGTCTAGATAGTGATTCAAATAATTTCTCACCCAAGCATGAGACCAGTGGAAAAGATCAGGAGGAGAAAAAGTTATTCAAAACTTGGGAGAGCCAAGGGTATGGGAGCTATAAACCCAAATCTCCCAAACTATCTCATTCTTTAATCCATGATTCTGTGAAAGATGGCAATAATAGTGATTCTCAAAGACAAGAAACAACCAAGAAAATAATCTACACGGAATTTGTTGTTCAAGAAAGTCCAAATGGCAATGATAGTCTAAAAAAAAACTCGGAATCACAAATTCCTGTTAGAAAGCCATCTAATTTCCTAGAAAATCACAAATCCACCTCTTTAAAATTAGATGCCTCTGTTGAACCATATGAGAAGGCAGGGTCTCATATACCTAATTTAGCTACAAATCGGTTACACAGTAGCTCTGAATCCAACAAGTCTACTCGTGGATCATCTGTAGGAAAATCCACAGATTCATCAGATGGTAGCCAGTCAAACGTAGTGTGTAACGGTGTTGATAGCAACCAAGTAGAGTATTTGGATCAAGTAACTCCTGTAGTTGTCACAGAGGGTTTCAAAGATATTAAACCCTTACCTGTGTATGTTAGCATCCAAGTAGGAAAGCAGTATGAGAAAGAAACAGCCTCGGGGCAGCTGGGAACATACAAAAAGATAGTAAGCCATGAGAGTAGGACAGTGCATGAGACAAGGGGTGCATTTTACACTGTCAAACAAAAGCAGTCTCCATCTCCTCAAGGAAGTCCAGAAGATGACACTCTAGAACAAGTGACTTTCATGGACAGCTCTGGGAAAAGTCCTGTTACCCCTGAGACCCCCAGCTCAGAGGAAGTGAGTCTGAACTCCAGAACACCAGACTCTGTGATAGGCTTGATGCCTGGCATGCCAAGCCCTATCCCAGAGGAGTCTGAGGAGGAAGAAGGAAAGACCTTCATCTACAAGGAGCCCTCGAAGGAAAAATCTAAGGCAGCCTCCTCAGAGAATCACAGTAAAAAAAGGGATGCAGAGATACAAAAGTCAAAGGAGAAAAGAGTGGCTTATATAGAGTTTCCACCTCCTCCTCCTTTAGAGACAGAGCAGTCCGACCCTGAGAAAAGGGGCTCGTGTGCTTCTTCTGAGGCTGAGACAGAGATGATGGAGGTGAACCTCCAAGAAGAGCATGATAGACACCTTTTAGCTGAGCCGATCATCAGGGTCCAGCCTCCATCCCCTATTCCCCCTGGAGCTGATAACAGTGACTCTAGTGATGACGAGTCTGTCTTCCATCCTATCCCTGTCAAAAAGTACACCTTCAAAATGAAAGAGGAGGGAGAGAAACGCCCAAAACAGAAACGATCAGAGAAAAATGAAAATAATAAGGAGTCTGGTATCAATGGTGTAGTAAAGGGGGAGGAAGCTGACTTTGAACAAAATGGCAATGACCAGTCAATCACTGATTGCTCTATAGCAACCACTGCTGAGTTCTCCCATGACACTGATGCAACTGAAATAGACTCTTTAGATGGGTATGACCTTCAGGATGAGGATGACGGACTGAGCGAGGACCCAAAAACATCAAGTCTGTCTAATGATGGAAAAGCAACCGACCGCTCATTTAGTCAGTCTAAACTTGAAGTGATAGAAGAAGAGAAATGTGAAGAAGGTGGGGATAGTGGAAAGACTAAAAGCACATCTTCAGTAAAAAGCAATGGAGATGAAAAAGATTATACCCTCGAAGGAAGACATCCAGATAGGCAGGGCTTTGGAGAAAACTATTTTGCCTACCAACTTGAAGAGGAGCTGAATTCAACCTTTAAAACTGTTGCCACCAAAGGCCTGGACTTTGACCCCTGGTCCACCAAAGGGGGTGATAATGAAGGACTTTTTGAGTCCAAAACAAAAGAGGAGGACCCCAAGCCCTTTGGTTTATCGGTGGAGGACAAATCACAGGCTACAACACCTGACACAACCCCTGCTCGAACACCAACTGATGAGAGCACACCGACTAGTGAGCCTAACCCCTTCCCTTTCCACGAAGGGAAGATGTTTGAGATGACCCGCAGTGGTGCTATTGACATGAGCAAGCGGGACTTTGTTGAAGAGAGGCTTCAGTTTTTCCAGATTGGTGAGCATTCCTCTGACCCTAAAACAGGGGAAAAGGGGAGAGGGGGCAAGGTCCTGGGGGTAATTTCCTCTCAGTCAAAAACAGGGGAGAGGGCTTCAGTAGATGGGAAGGTGAAGGTTATAGATACTACCACAGACAGCAGCACCACACCAACAACACCAGCAGCAACAACAGCAAAATGCAGCCCTGCACAGCCTGGCAGTGACACTGGCTATACCGGTACTGATGCCCCCACCTGTGAAGCCATAGCTGAGACCGCCTCCTCATGCACAATCACAGCCTCTAAGGTTGATCCCAAATTACGCACTCCTATTAAGATGGGCATAGCTGCCTCTATAACTGTGAAAAAAGACTCAGGGGATCTCGCAGATTGTAAAGCTGAGATGTCAGAGGGTCAGATGGTGCCAGAATACATCAGTATTGAGGGTCAGTGTACAGAGAGTCAGTCTTGCAGACACACTGAGCCCAAGTTAGAGAGAAGAGATTACCCTTCAGAAAACTGCAACAACAACAATAACCTTGAGTCCTCCAGTGTTCAGGCCAACTACATTCAGTGTGGTAGTGTGGTGTTTAATTTGCAGTCCTCCTCTGAGCCCACTCTTCAAAAAGCTAGCAGGATAGAAACACTGTTCTGTAGGGATTTAGAAGAGAGACTGGATGTACACAACAGCCATCAAGTGCAGGACCAGAAAAGTGAAACAGCTAAAGACAATGAAGTTAAGCAGCCCAAGTCGAGGCTTCCAGTTAAAGCATCAGGGTGGTCATTTCACACGCAGGGAACAGCCATAGGCAAACAGAAGCCCAAACAAGCAGTGACAATTGAGGTCAGGAAAAGAGGAGAGCCAGCCATAGCCAAAGTAGAGCCCAGGTCTAGAATACCAATCAAGGATGTTAAAAAGAGCAGCCCCGCTGCTGTAGCAAGCTCAGTTGTTTCAGTTCGGGTTACCTCACAGCCAACAAGGGCATTGGAGTCAGAGAGAGCAGCCATACAGTTGCCCTCAAGGCTACCACTGAAGGACAGGCATCAGGTCAGCAATGTCACAAGTGACAGAGTATGTAGACAGGACAGACAGGAAAACCCTAGTGAAATTTGTAAGCGCACCATCGAATACTTTAAAGACATTAGCGGGGAGACGCTAAAGTTGGTGGACCGCCTGTCAGACGAGGAGAAAAAGACGCAGACAGAGCAGTCGGAGGAAGACAGCACCTCCCGGAGCACCTCTCTGTCGGACGCCTCCCAGCCTTCCCAGCCCTCCCAGCCCTCACGCTCATCCAGGTCTGGTAGAGGTTCGAGGGCTGAGGCCGGGGCCGCGTCCGTAAGGGCAAAGGTGGCGACGACGGACAGGGCCTCCGGCAGTGAGAGGAGCAGGAGGAGTAGGCGGACTGGTGGGAAGGAGGGCAGTCAGGGACTCACAGGGTCTCGAACGCCTCCCATCGCGGAGATCAAGCCTAGTTTGTAAAACTTTCACACTATGTTTAAAATACATCTATATATTTATCTATTTCACTTTTAGTTGCATGACATCGTTGTGATCGTTTAATGGATTGACTGGAATGCCTGTGGCGTGTTTACATATTCTCTTCAGAACAGTAGCTGTCATTTAAATTTCTTTTTTGTCATTGATGTACTGTGTACTGTATTGTCCTTGTTGCAAGATTCTCTTTCCTCTGTTCCCCTCTTTCTTCCACTCTTTTTAACCTCCGTATAGTAGTGCAAGCATGCCAGTAGTAGTGACTGGTCCACTGGCCGCCCAGTCCCTTGTTTGACAACTCCCCTGGTCTTTCTGTCTGTCTGTCTGTCTGTGCGGGGTGGCTACAGAGTTATTCTAGTAGTTTGTTCTTATAGAATTTTTCATGCTATCAATTATCATTTAAACTAACTAGTGTTGGCAAAGAACACAAAGTGTCTTCGCATGTCAACATTTTAGATCCTAACATAGACCTTTCCACCCTAGATTTGTAGAACTATGAGTCTGTTATTGAGAGTCATGTTATTCTTTGTTTTGTGTGGTTCTCATGACAGTTACTGCCTGCCTGGAGGATACATACCACAAACAGTCACAGAGCACCACTTACTCTACGAACATGTTTAAGTTGCCCATAATGTTTCTAGTGTGAAATATCCTTTTCTTGCCATCGCGGGGAAATAATTGAACATACATTACAGCCATATTACATTAATATGCTAACTATTGTAATATAAATATTTTTAACACAACCTTGATTAATGTTGTTATTTCTGATGAATAAGTGGCCAGAAAAGGAAAATTGTACATGTCTATTTTTCTCTTAGATTGGTGTGTAGGGGGAGAGGAATGTTAATGGTATTAATGAGTCATTGTCCTCTATCTTCCCAGGTCCTCAAAGTCCTTGTGAGCGAACGGACTTGCGCATGGCTATTGTTGCAGATCACCTGGGACTCAGTTGGACAGGTGAGAAACATTCTACATTGTCCTTTCTCTCGGTCTCCTTGTACCAGACTTGCTTTCTTTCTCAGTCTCAAACCCTGTTACTCACTGCCACCTTCAGACTAACAGAATATCTTACAAAGGATCCTAATGTTAAATGTAGCCCTGAAATGGAGGAGCTAAAGATCATTTAATGGGGACAAGAGACAAAAAAATGAAACAATCTCCCTGTTACCGAAAAGCATTGAAATTTAAATATAGTGAGGAGGCAACTGCAGTTATAAGCTGTTTTATCACAGGATTTTAATTAATTTAACATGCATATATTTATGTTGTAATTGTGTATTTGCACTATAAATAAAAGGACAGACACTTAAATACTGTACATTAAAGTTTGAATATTTATGTCTGAGTTGCTGTTTGTGTTCCATCATAGAGTTGGCTCGGGAGATGAACTTCACAGTGGATGAGATCAACCACATCAGACTAGAGAACCCCAACTCCCTGACAGCACAGAGCTTCATGCTACTTAAGAAGTGGGTCAGTCGGGAAGGGAAAAACGCCACAAGTAAGACTATTTTTATATCTGAAAATGTTGGTTTTTGTCTCCGTTTCTCTTATCTTTGTATGTCTTTCTTTTACTTTCTCTTTTCAGTCTTTCAGCTTTTGATTTAAGCCAAAAAAAAACACTGGAGAAGACGAGCTTCTAATGCTAGCTCACGAAAATTAAGGTTTCTTTCACAAGCATCTGTGTAGTCCATCTTAGTTGGAGTACACTCCCTGTCTGTCCTCCTGTCTAACCTACTCACTCCCTTTCTGACTGTCTTTTAATCACTCTCTTACCTGTTCAGACATCCAAGACACTTAAGTTTAGGGACAGGCTTGTTGTGCTCATTGTCCCAAAACAGTTTTGTTCAAATTTGCAAACCTTGCTTCATCATTTTTCAGGTGACTCAATTAAATTTTTGTCGTATTCTTTTCTTCCACAGCGGATGCCTTAACTACAGTGCTGACCAAAGTCAATCGGATGGATATTGTGACTTTACTGGAGGGCCCAATATTTGACTATGGTAACATTTCAGGCACGAGATGTTTTGCCGATGATAACGCTGTTTTCCGGGATCAGGCTGATGGTAAAGTTTAGCTCTAGCTGACCCTTACCTCTCCCTGCTACCTTTTTTCATTGTGCCAATGCATGCATCACATACAGATAGACCTAGTGCAGATCTCTAGAGCAGCTGGTTTACAGTCAGATTTGGATTTTGTTTGGACAACTGGCTTCTGCTGGCCCCCAAATGCATTCCTGATTTCCATGTTTTACAGTTTAAAGTTTTAATAGCACTTTAACACACTGATTCGAATTGGCTTCTGTTGATTTAACCACAACCATTTTTTTTAAGTCAGGTCTTGCTCAGGGTGAATACCACTCTACAAAACACAATAGTGCATCCAGTTGTCGCAAAAGGGCAATATCCACTGTTAAAATCCCATTCTAAGTGCATGCTGCATACTACACAGTGCTTTAAATGTTTTTTCCAATTATGTCTGATTTGAGTAGAAATGATATAACCTTGTAGAGTCTGCTTTCCTCTGTTGATTTAGTTTAGTTCTCCTAGTTCTCCTCCAGTTCCTCTGAGCCTTCCTTGGATAGATGAGAGAACCTCTCTCTGTGAAACCAAACTGCCTCCTCCTCCTGTTATTCCTGCCTCCCATCACCTCCCCACAGCAGTATCCACTGCTGATAACAGCACATAACAGCTCTTAACAAGTTAAGAGTCATGTGTTGCTGATATCTACGTGTTCCATCCTCTTAACCATCCCTCATGTGCCTTCCCCTCCACATATCCCTCAGTCAGGTTATTCATTCATTGTCTTGTTGTGCAAGCATGCTTCACATTAAACAATCTTTCATGTATTCTCTTTCCCCCCTTTCTCCAATTCACTTTTTGTTTCTTTTTATCTCATCTGCCTTATTCTTTTCCATAGTTTGCATAATTATCCCCTTAACTCCCAGAAGCACTGAAGCTGCATTCATCCTGCAGACACCCAGTCCCTTCTTTCCAACGCAGACCCCAACACCCCCACCCACTCCCCTCCCACCTACTGCAGCACTTCACTGCTGTCCCTTTTCCCCACGCCGCTCTCCAAGTTATGAATCCTCCATTTCGCTCAAAGACTTGGCGCCTCCAGCACCATTTGAACCGCCACAGTTCAACTTCTTCTCCCCTCCTCCCCCATGTCTCAACCCTCATTGCCCCCCTGCTGACCCTCGTCAATCCCCTGCCTTCCCTTTCTCGCCCCACCCATCCTCCCCAATCCCTCTCATAACCTCACCTTTACCTTCCTCATCTGCTGCTAACTCTCTGTCACCCATTCCATGTTCAGCTACCTCTGTCCCGTCCTCTCCCACTTCTGTCCCAACCTCCCCCACCTTCACCATGCCCATTCTAAACCCTTCACAACCTTCAGAACCAATCACCTCCTCTCTCACAGTATTCGGATCTACCTCTGACCTGTCCTGTCATGCTACTTCCCCCTCCAAACCCTCTTCTGTGATTCCTAACGTATCTGAACCCATCACCGCACCCGTTTTGCCCATCCCCTCACCCTCAGGTAGGGCCTCATCTTCTGTCACCACCTCTCCAAGCAAAGATTCTTTAATGACCCAGCTGGCCTCCTCCTCCCGCCCTGTCTCCCCTCTGTCTTTGTTTACTCTCCCTCCCATCTCTCCCTCTGGGTCCCGTTGTCCAAGCCCCAGTCCTTCCTCCCCTCCCCTCCGTTCCCTGTCTCCCTGTCCTGCTTGCCAGTGCACTTGTCCACCCTCGATCCCTCCACCTACCACTCGAACTTGCATTGACCCTTCCACAATGGAAATATTCATTTAGCATGCTCTGTTATTTATCTTGCTCCTTATCCTCCCCTATTCCTTCTCACATCTCTCATTTATCAACTATTTAATGTGAGCATGTAACAGTACACAGTTATTGGCAAATATTAATATCTTGCACTCATCACATCCCATGCTACATGATTAATATGGCCTTATGTCACTAATGTGTCCCACTTTTAAAGTCTTAACTCATCACAACTGTGGAATGAACACTCATTAAACATTAGAACAAATACTGATAAACAAAAATGAAACTAGGTTAGTAGTAGTATAGTAAAAACAACATTGCTTTTATGATTTCTGTCAATTTGAATGTACTTCTTTATATCGTTTTAATATTTTATTACATTTTTTATTCGTGTTAAATATGGCATTTTCAAACATACACAGTAAAATGTGTTATATGTATTTATTACATTTTACTACATATGTTTGAGGTTGGTTTTGTCATACTGCAATTACACAGTAGCTGCTGACATATCACCATCTCAGCTAGTGGTTGTTTGGATACATTCTTTGCACTTCAACCTCCGTGCCATTTTCCACGTCATACGGTGTATGTGTTAGGGTGTGTGTGTTTTTCGGTGGGCTTTTGTGGCATGCTTCGGTATGTGTATGTCTCTACATTTGTCATCCTGTCACCTACAGATTATCAAAGCATTCTAGCGGAGCTGCAGTCCCCCGCCACATTACACTCTGACCCCCACTTCCTGGAGCCCGAACTCCCCATCACCCCCAACCCTTCCCTTGTTCACGACCAATCAGAACCAGACACCCTTTTGCTGGGCGACTCCCAGCCTCAGCCCTCTTTGCCCTGGAGCCCGGAGATAGAGCCCAGTAGCGGAGAGCCAGACAGCCCTCTTAGGAGCCCCCCCAGACCCTGTGAGCTCACCCTATCCTTCACAGCCTTTGAACTCCCTGATCCTGTTCCTTCTAAGGTCAGAAAGCCCTACATCGCTTTGAACGACCAGCTGCTTTTGAGCGAGGAGGAGGACAGGTCTTGTCATGAAATTGTACTGAGCCACAAGCCCAAGTCAACCTCCTTCCCCGCAATGTGTGAGTTAGACATTGACATGGCTTACTCCACATCTTCACCTTCAGTATCATCAGTATCATCAATAACTCCTTCATCGCCTGACAGAGCACAAATGGGGGACAAAGGAGCACAGATAGCTGCCCCCAATGGGGTACAGGAAGATGTGGTTTTGAAAGGAGGTGAAAAGGAAGTGACAGAAGAAACAGAGAATGTTGTTAAGATGGTTGCAGCAGAGTTAGCAGAGGGAAATGTTTTAGTGGAAAGGTGGATAGAGCAGGACCTGATTAAAAATGTGGAAAGAAAATGTGCAATGATAACAAAAGATAGGTCTAAGTTGGCAGAGGAAAATAACATTTTGGTGGAACAGAAGGAAGGATCTGCAGCAGAAGATAAAGATGTGATAAATAAGCAGCATGTCATTGTTCAAGATGGGAATAAGGGGACAGCCTGTGGGGTGGAGGAGGTGAGAGATGTGCAGAATCTGTCAGAAGAACAGCATAATCTGATAGAAATGGTGCATGAAGTGGAAAAACGTTGTACCAGAATAGAAGCAGTGACTGTCAAAGAGGACATTGATGAAAAACCGAAGGTACAAAAGGTGGATGGGGGCTGTGAGGAAAGGGTAGACAAGGGTGACAGAATAGATAACACAGATGGAGACCTGCAGTTTAAGGATGAAGGAAGGCCGTGTAGCAGTGAAAGGGATATTTGTGGGCCCTCAGAAGGGGACCAGGCAGCCAAGGACGAGGCTCTGTCTCGTCTCTCCCCTCAGGCCTGGGTTGAGGCACTTGGAGAACTTCAGTCCAGTGAGTCTGGATCCAGTGAGGAAGAGGAGGAGGGACCCAGAGATAAAGAAATCCCAGAAGAGGCATTAGGATCTCTGTTGGAGGAGGTGAAGAAAGAAGAAGGCTCAGAGGAGAAGGAGGAGGATGAAGAGATGACCGAGGCCAGAGTTCAGGAGATTTTTGATCAAGTTGAACAGGCAGAAAAAGACATGTGTTCACTTTCAGGTTGGCACAGTGATTCATCCAGTGTAACTGTGGAACCACCAACACCAGGCCGCAGTGTCACCTCAGACTTGCTCGACAGACGGGAAAGGTAACTCCCTGTTAAGTCTCTCAGAATGACGACAGTTTCTTTCCAACCTGAAATCTGTTAGTAATCTCATTTCCTCATGCATCTTCCTCAGAAATCTGATCAGATGATCTTCCTCAGAAATCTTATCAGATGATCTCTTTGTGGTATCCCATAACTACAGTCCTAATTCTTTGTTTCTTACCCAACAGCCAAGAGAACTCTAGTGAATCCATCACTTCCTCGTCTAGGGCCGAATCAGGGAGGTCCCGACAGAATGGCGACAGCTCAAAGCACTCACCTCAGGACGGCTCCTCTGAGTCATCGAATAGCAGAAAGGAAGAGGGAGCGCTGGTGTCAGAGAAAAAAGTCCAGGTAATATTACTAGCAGTAATAATAATGAATAGAATCAAATACAAAGACCCTAAACACTAGTTATAACAGCGTAGTATATAATCCTCTTTTTTTCTGTATCTACTTAAGCACTATACTGCATTTCTGATTCTGTTATTACAGAAGAAACACCCAAACCTATGGTATAACTTGTGCTACAGAAACAAACTTCAGAGTTTGATTCCAGGTTACTCTTTTCTGATCCAGCCAAACATGGAGTTGAAATACATAAAGGACATCAACAAAATGTCTCAACTAACTAATTCTCTTGCCTATACGTGTGCGTCTTTCTCCTCCTGACTCCCTCCATGTGTTTGTGCAATGACCCCTATAATACCTTCCTCAGCAGAGGGTTAGCGTAGATTCCGGTTCAGAGGAAGAACAGACTGTAACCACCAGAATCTTCAGACGCCGTCTCATTTTAAAGGTACCCTGAAAGCCTGGAGCAGAAGCTGGGCTGGGCCTTGGTTTGGTTTGGTTTGGTTTAGTCTTGACTGGTCAGTCTGGTGTGCATTGTATTAGTTGTGCTTGGTGTGTTGGTAGTTCTGCTCTCTTTGCAAGTGTGGATATGTTTGTGCATAGATACATTTGTGTATGTGCACTACTGAGCCTATCACAGTTAATGGTTGAAGACTAACCTAGTGTTCAGCGTCTATCTGACATGAATGTTTTTCTCCCTTGATGTGTTGTTTCGGTGTGGTGATGGTGAAGGATTGTTTTATTATGTCTTTTGCGAGCCTTTATTTGTGTGCTAATCACCAATGCTTGCAGGGAGAAGAAGCGAAGAATATCCCCGGCGAATCTGTTACAGAGGAACACTATATGGACCGAGATGGTAACCTCATCAGTAGAAAAGTAACGTAGAACTTCATTAAAATTTCCCATACAGCTCTGAAATAAAATCTACCGCAGGGAGAGTAGCTTAATGTTTTTACAAAAGCAGATCAGATCTTTTCTTCCTTTGTCGACATCCTTCCGCCTTGGGCAGGTAATCAGGAAGGTTATTCGGAGAGTTTCTACTCCCACACCAGAAAACCAAGGAGGTGACAGGTGGCGCCGAGACCTTCAGCACAGTCCAATTCTGCAGGAAGACGGGTCTGAGGTTGGCATGAAGATACCTAACTGTGTTCCTGAGTTCAGAGTGTAATCTAGATGGGATGCCTGGGATGTTGTTATCCTCCTGTCAGAAAACATCAGCATGTGGGAAGTTCAAAGCTAATACAGAAGTTAGGCTTAAAGCTGCACTGGGCAAGACTTTACGTTAAAAAACAATTATCTCATCTAATTGAGAAATGTACATTCTTGAGCAACCTCTTCAATCCTGTGAGATTTACCAGCAGATCCATCATCAGAAAGTAATAGTCTTTGACCAAGCACTTTTCAAACCTACAGTATTTTATTAACAAGGTTTCAAAATACTGGAAAAATGTGATGATGAATTACACAGAAATATATATAAAATTCTACACAAAAAATTTACAGAATATTTAAAATGTATGTAATGGTGTAACCATCAGAACATGATGATTTTGGTTCAAATATTTCCCTCTGTGTCTGACATGTAGCTTCACTGACGTGTTGGAACACGCAGATACAGGAAAAACACACCTTGTGACATTTTTTGTCTATATGAATAAAATCCTAACTGTAAAGTTTATTTAGGGGGAATAACAAGAGGAAAATTGGTTTTAAAGAGGTCAGGGAAATACTGTCTCTATAACAGCAAAGTTTACTGATACCACATGTTATTTCTAGGTATCGAAGACCTCAGAGTTACATCTCACTGCTCTCTGATTGCAGCTTTAAGTCAAACAATCAAGTCCAAAAAGGAATCAGTAGGATCCGATCATGTTTATATACAGTGGTCCAGGTGAATTTTTGATTAACACTGGATTAGCTGGTTCAGGATAACTGTCCTCATCATCTCTCTTTTGGGCAAAAATGCAAAAAAAATCATAAATGCCGCCATTTGAAGTGCAACCTTGCATGTTGTGTTTTGACATTGTGTGGTGTCTATTGTGTTTGCATAACAAAGGGGATGCTGACTATGCTTCTCCTGACTATGTGGTTTTAATGGTCTTTTAAAGTGTTTAACTGATCAGTCAACAGTATGATTAATGAGTGCCATGACTCTGCTGTGAAAATACAGTCTGCCTCTTTTGTTTCTAATGCTTTCCATAATAATGTAAATTTTCTTCTTCCAGGTATCTGGTTGGTGTGTGGTTTGGTTCTTAATAATATTCCTAACGATAAAGATACTACTAACCTTTACTAGTTTCAGATTCCTACAGTGTGTGTAGTTTACATTCTGCTTTGTCTCACTTTGCTGTTTCAGGTTTGTGTGTTGGGTTGCAACTTGTTTTCCTCCTGTCAGTAAAAAAGAATACCATGACTCAACGGTATTTCTTTGTGTGTGTTTTCTAGCAAGGAGAAGGGTCAAGGAATAGCAGGCGAAAGGATGAGAGAAGGTCAGGGGATAAGAAGCTCCACTCATAGGGATGGTTGTGCTCTACCAGGTACAGTAGTTTACTGTTTTTCTTTTTAACACAGGCAGCATAGTTCCCTCATCTTTGTTTTCCATGTGTATGCATCAGTGTGCAGTATGTACCTGTGCATTATTGTTCTCTTTATCTCTTTATGCTGCATTATTTCTCATATGATTACATTCATACCAATCTCCACTGCTCCATCCCAAATTCATATGGACATTTTCATTTGTCAGATACACAGTGATACACAGTACAATGCATAGTGAAACACCTGAAGGTACCTGTTCTGGCTCAAATTACTCAAATTACAAATTATAAAGTTAGTAAAAGAACAAAAAATTAAAGGAGTGATTAAAATTTGAGAACAATACATACACTAAATCTAAGTTGTAAAGTTACAATAAAAAAAAAAAAAGCCAAGCTCTAAAGAGCTTCAGGCTGACCTGGAGCAATCTGGAGTGATGGTTTCAGCCCGTACTGTATGCCATACACTAAACCAAGTAGGGCTCCACAGGGGAGGGCCAAGGAGGACACTACTATTGAAAGAAAGGCACAAGAAGACAAGACTAATGTTTGCAAAAATGTTCCTAGATAAGCCAAAGTCTTTCTGGGATAATGTTCTATGGACAGATGAAACCAAAGTAGAGCTGTTTGGGAATGGTGAATGATGAAATCAGAAGACTACAAAGCCATCTTAGAGCGAAATGTGTTACCCAGTGTCAGAAAACTACGTTTGAGGCGAACGTCTTGGGTCTTTCAGCAGGACAAAGACCCAAAGCACACATCCAGCAGCACAATAGAATGGTTGAAAAGGAAGTGATGGACTGTTAACATTAAACTGCCCAGAAAAAGGTCCTGTACTAAATGTCATTGAAAACCTTTGGAGAGAGCTGAAAATTGCCATTGCAAAAAGGACTCCTGCAAACTTAAAAGAGCTTGAATGCAGAGCAATGGAGGAGTGGCAGAAACTACCAGCAGACAGGTTCAAGAAGTTTCTAGATGGCCGCAAGAAACGTTTAAAGGCTGTCATTGTTGCCAAAGGTTCTGCAACCAAATATTGGTGAAGGGTGCCAGTAATTATGGCTGTCGTACATTATGGAAGTTTTGTTTTTTTGTGTTCTTTTGTTTAGTAACCTTAGACATTTTATTAAAATATTCTGATTATACAAAATTTTTTAGTTTGCATTTCTGAAGATATTCTAAATTTCTTACTTAAAATTCAGGGTTGCCATTAATTTAAGGCAGGACTGTAGGTCCTATATTTGAATCTCTGTACTTGTACTCTCTTCTCTACTCATTCAGTGCGCTGCACTCAATGACTTTGTACTCTCTCCGCAAAAGGAATAATTCAACATTTTGGCCAATAAGGTCATTTGCTTTCTTTCTTTGCTTTCTTGAATCTCTCCAAAGTTCAAAAATATGCCTACCAGCACTGCTATTTAACACGTTGTGTCAAATACACAAACAGTATTGTGAAAATGATATTTTGTGCTTTTAGGGGGAGTTATGTGTTAGTGTTTATTCATGTATTAAACAATCGAGATACAGCGTGCTAATTATCGAGCTTTATAGATGCTGGTAGTTCTATTTTTTAACTTTGGACAGAGTCAAATCAGCTGTTTCCCTGTGCTTCCGTTCTTTATGCTAAGCTAGTGGCATCCTGGCTCCAGCTCTGTACCTAATACACACATGAGAGTATGCGATCTTCTCATCTAACTCTTGGCAAGAAAGCAAATAAGGGTGTTTTCCAAAATGTCAAACTATTCCCTTGATTCACCCCTCCCCAGATAGTTGCACTGTGCCACTGTACCACAGACTGCAAAAGGCTGACTGATGCCTGAACCTGGTTATCCTCTGGCAACATTTCTGCCCTCTGTGGTCACTGTGTGTTTGTGAATAGGGAACAGTTACAAAGGAAACAGGGCTGATGGACGGTACACACCTCAGCATTATATTGCCCCACTGATACCCTCCATGCCTGTTTTTGTCCGCCAAATCCCCAACTCGCAACAGCATTGTAGCATGCAAAAAGAGTTTGTTATCCCACTGGCCAGACTGTTAATCCTGACTGCTGTTCACCCTGATGTTATGTTTGCAGTGAATCATTCCATCTTTACAATCCTGACTTAGAAATAACATGGCAATGATGTGAAGCCTGGCAAAGAGTTTCTATGGTAACAGAGGTCACCATAACAATCCACGGACCATCGGGTATTGATAACATGTCATTTAGTTACACAAAGAAGTGAAAGCTCGCAACAGTTTTAAAGAGTTTTCACAAATAGAAAAATAGTCTGTTATGAGAAGAAGGTTACACCCTTTGAATTGAATTTATAATATGTAAAATAAGACAATATTTCTGTCAAAAGGAATGTACTTTTTAGATATAAGGACATTTATGGCATTCAGCATTACTCCTGTTAAAAAAACTACTCTTGTAATCTATAAACAGTTACATTAAATGTGCTTCAATATGTGATGTGCTATTTTTGTGTCTTACAGATGTACATGGGCCGAGTTAAAAATTTCCTGGGAATAAGTGTTCAGAGGGCTGAAGAAGTCCAGTGTTAAGGGCTTCAGGCAGGGGTCCATTCTGCAACTATCTGCTTCAAACAAATGGTTTTCACGCGAGAAGAGTTGACCCTTCTGACTTACACATGAGCATGAAAAACTCACTCCCTGTCAATCAAAAGACCCAGGAGGTTCTCACTCTCTGGCTGCGGTGGACCCGTGGACAATGATTCTGCTTCATGTTTTTGTGTGAGACAACACGTGCCATCGGTCCACTGGTGATGTGAGAGCTTTTTGAGGAGCATCGTTTGTTGTGAAAACGAGAGAGACTCCATTACTGACAACCACACAGGTGCACACTGTGACCAAAGATGGCACAAGAGCTAAATCCACATGGTGGGTGGAAAGAACGAATTAGACACAATAACACAAAAAAATCTAACGGAACACTTCTGATTCAACTTCAACACTCGCCTTATAGTTTTTTCTTGAACCCATTGTTGTCAGGATGTAAATTGTTTTGGGTTTTTTTTCCTCTTCCTTTTTAAAACTTAAACTAACACAAAAGCTTTTTTCTGTATATAAAATTACAATATGTAAAATTCTTAAAAAAGGGTAAGTTACTGGTTGAGAATGCACCGAGGAGAGTAACCTTTTCAAGTGCTTTCAAAATTTATTGAAACGGTTCCACTTTTAAAGAATTGAGTTTAACTTCACAGGTTCTTGTATAATTAATTATTAGAGCAGGTATAATGTTTGTACATGAAAAAAAAGCTGGTTTGATTTTAACAGAGGAAATTTCCAGAAAAATCAAATTTCAGTAATTCCCAAAGTGGGAGTGGATCTAATCCTGCAAAAGCAGCCTTTCAGAGTACTCATATTTTCATGCATGCTGTTCACATTATTTTAAGTACAATTTTTACAAGTTTGCAAACACTGTATTCAAATGACAAATAAAACCCTTTATCTGTGTACACATATAGCCCAAACATTTGTCACTGATTTTATATTTTAAATTGAAAAAGGATACCATTAAAGCATTTATCATGTTGGGGTGAGGATGAAAAAAAAGTTCTATAGCTTCTTGAGGGTGTGATGTCTTGTTTGTCTATGTAAAACCGGAGGGCAGCTTCTGCTACAAGAACGAAATAATCTGAATGTAAATGCTAGTAGGCTGGCTCGCTGTAAAATTATAACTGTATTGTGCGTATTGGCTATAAGGTGTAGGAGTCTCTGTACACTGTTAGACTGTTTGTAACCATTTTAGCAGTGTGTCAATTTGGTTTCCTAACGGCTGCTGTGGTATTAAAGGAAAACTGGGGCATTTCATTTTGGATTTTTTGGTGAAGTATTTCCTTAATTTAAAACCTACTCACATTAAGGACACATAAAGACATTATTTGATTGTAGCTCTAAATAGCATATTGTATGACAAAAACACTGGATGGTCAAAAACAATTATTTAAGCATTAAATAAATTGTGTTTAACTCTGAAACTGTGTGATCTTTCTAGGCTTGAGAGTCTGTATATGCAGTGTCGAATAGAATTGTTTTCACTAGCTCATTGGCAAAATTTTACTTAATATTACATGAGGAATTATCTTTGTATTGGTTTTCATTAGTTGCCCATGTAGTTAAAGTGTGGTGTTCTACTGGTGCGATGGCTCAGTATGCTGATGTCTATGCTGTGGACATGAAAACTATGTAACTCTTTTTTTTTTTTTTTTGGTGGGGGGTTAAACGAAGTCAGGTAGGGTGCTGTGCCACATCCCCTTATACTTCTATGTCAATCAAGGGAAAGAGGATCCTTTGATATGGTTGAACTATCAATTTTGTCAATTTTGTTTGATATCTGTTTTCACCTGAGCAGATTTTTTGATGTACAATTCTTACTAACAGCGTGAAGCCATTGAAATGTAACTATTCTAGCACTTTGGTTATTCAAGGTCTTTTAGAGGCTATAGCAGCAAGGATGCCACCACAAATGTTTCAGACGTCTTTAAAAAAAAATCAACCTAAAAATGAAAAAAATAAAAATGCATTGATTTCGCAGTACAACTGTTTCTGTTCTTGTCTTTGTGTCCTTGAATATTTTTTATTATGTAAGTAAAGTAACGGCAGCCTGATGTGATGACATCAAAGACACTGTCCTTCAAACAGAGTTATGCGCTTCTTCTCCACCTAAGTGTCCTTGAGCCGAACTCTCCAGGGCTATGTGCTTGAACCACCTTGTGGGGCCAGGCAACAAGAGTTCCTTATGATGATATTGCTGATTTCTGTTGAATAAGTAATTAATGATCAACTGGGAAAAAAAAAAATGTTTCAAAGCCTCCCACCAAGTCCTGCCTGTCATGGTGCTCTGCAAGATTTATTAACATTACATACTTTATGCAGATGATGATTAAAAATAATTCGAAGTTACCTTAGTATTAGTTACTAATATAATATAAATACCAATGGTACTGTCTAGTTAAACGTGGTAGTTTGTTCTTAGAGGTGGAATACAATAGGGAAATGCTCTGCCACCTAATTATTATTTATCATACAGTATATAGCAAATCCTTCCACATCATTCTTATGACCAGGCCATGGAGTTACGGAAAGATTATCCCTCCTCTGGGTACCTGTTGACCCCATCCTTGCGATACTTCGATTAAACTTAAAATCTACTGAGGAATATACGGCATGTAAATTTTGACTTAACCCCCCCCCCCAAAAAAAAAAAGGTGGACAAGTGAAGTAATACTAAGGATGGAAGTTGATAGAGATGTATTACAGGGTCCAGCTTCATTTGACAATGGTGCACTGGGTGATACTGGAGACATCCTGGCGGCGGCGCTATGCAGACACGCGTGAGCAAGGTCACACGGTGTACCATTCTGCTGTGTGCGCTCCTCAAACGCTGCTGCCGCCGCTGCCGCCGCCGCCGCCGTCGTCGTCTTCCCTTCTCCACACTGTCGCACAACCATGGCGGACAGCGCAAGCGAGAGCGACACCGACGGAGCGGGGAGCAGCTCGGCCACCCCGATGTCGTCCTCCGCTTCAAATTCGGGAAAACCGAGCATAGTCATTTCACAGTTTCGTTTGGAGGAACTGACGAACCGCCTGGCCTCCTTACAACAAGAGAATAAAGTTCTTAAAATTGAGCTGGAGACGTTCAAACTCAAGTGCAAAGCCCTGCAGGAGGAGAATCGGGACCTCCGCAAAGCTAGCGTCACCATTGTGAGTAACGATGGCTAGCTAACTAGCTAGATGCTATCCTCACGCCTCTTATTTTACTACATTTGTCAGTAAGTTAGCTGTGGCTGGTGTTGTATCCTTATTGCTAAATGGTCAATGTTAACACACTTAATATGTTACACGGAAAGGTTACCTGTATTTGTACACACCATTCTGGTGTTTTGCTAGCGCTACTATTATTAGCTAGCTAGCCTTGGTTGGATATGTTGCTAATTTAGCCAGCGGGCTAGCGTTTGCTAGGTGGTAAGGCAGCGATACCCAGCTAGTTTGCTTTGTTTTGTTTTGCGTTGCTAATCTTGGCTAACATTAGCTCAACGGCTAACGTAAGGGTAAAAGGCTTACAAATTAGGGGTGCACCTCACGATGCAAGTACCGGACTGATGTTAGCTATTTGGCCAGCTGATTACTCACTGCTAGACATTGTCACCACGTTATGTCCAACAAGGATACGTTAACTGAGTACCGTGTCAGATAAGTAGTCCAGCAGCAGCACTGGCATGGACCGATGCGTCATATATCTTCATGCTCGGCTAATTGGCCTCAGGTTCATATAAATGTGTAACCGATATGTTGGATTGATGGGAACTATGTAGGCCAAACTTCGCGAGCTAGCTAAATGCCAGGCTCATATGTTTGCCAGTCAGCCACACTGCACCCTGCCCACCCTAAATGTGTGAGGCTTAACTAGGTGTTTGGTTTCTATTGTCCTTCTCAATGTTTTTGAACAACTGACAAATTCTCCCAGTTTGGAAAACAGAATTTGGCTTAGAGGTCGTTGAAGACTGAGGGGGGAGAATTTGAGACTGGTGCTAACAAGGACAGACGTATCATCACACTGAAATGCTAGCTGTTTTAGCTGTCCCAACACATTTCCTTAGTGCCCCCATGTTTCACTCTTTCCCTCACTGTCAGTCACCCATTACCGCAATATCTCTTGAGTCATTAGGGAAAATTCTGCTTCCTCTTTGGCTGGCAGACTTCACTGCAGATTTTGGTCGGCTCTTGCGTGTGTTTTTTTTTTTTTTTAAGTATCCCTATATGCACTGTTGGTTATTTCACTTTAATCAGGATAAACGTGAAAAGCACAGTTTGAAAAACAGTTTGATGCGCAAGACCTAAGAGCTTACTTCACTGATGTTTGCCTTTGCCACTGTCTCCCATTTGTTTTCATCTCACAGCAAGCAAGAGCGGAGCAGGAAGAAGAATTTATCAGCAACACCTTATTCAAGAAGATCCAGGCCCTCCAGAAGGAGAAAGAGACCTTGGCGGTCAATTATGAGAAAGAGGAGGAATTTCTCACCAATGAACTTTCAAGGAAACTCATGCAAGTGAGTAGTAACAAGATAGGAAAATACCCATTTTTACCTCGCAAGCTGTAGTTGTTTATTCCAGGCACAACTTTAGCCCTGTTTGATGACTTATCATATGGGTAACAAACATAACTGTGGTACAGAGATGTTTTCTTAATGCCCCATTATGCAAAGTTTTTAGCTTTTGGAGTATTGTCAAGCATGTTCAATTTAAGCTCGCTGGGTGTGTGTCTATGCACACCAACCCTTGTATGAGTGTGCGGCAGCTCGTGCATTATCATCAACTGTCCTGTTACTTGCCTGAAGCCTGGAAAGGCTCAAGATGACTTCACTGCGGCTGCTAGCTACTCTAAATGACTCTCAAATTACTCTCCTGTCTGTCAGTTATTTGGTTCAGTCTGTTTTCCACATCTTATTTTCCCAACTGCAGAGCGCACAGCACATACATGCACGCGCTCACACTTTAAATGGCTAGCTGTAGGCTGACAAACGGTTTGTTGATGTGAAAAGAAGTGGGATTCTGGAAGGGACACATGCAAAAGCCTCAGCAGACTCTGCTTAAGGTCATACAGATGGACTTGTTTGGGCTTTTGTTGTCTTGCCTTCTCACTTAACATGAAACAGATCTGTGCCTACCTCTGCCCATAGACTTGGTACTCACAAATGGCCTATAGTTTGTCTGTCTGTGTTCTTGTATGCATGGGCATGTGTTTTACTCTTGTGATGATAGAGGGAGACTTGAGCAAATGTGATCATTTATTTTACTGGGCGTGTAAATGCCCCTCTGGAAAAGCACTTTTATAAACAATTTTGTCTGAGCTGCACTTTTCCAGGCATTACTTTTGAAGATGAACTTTTGCTGCAGTAGTCTTAAGTTGAGTAGCCAAATGATGCAAGTGCCTCAGCGGGTATTTCAATCAATGCCCCCCTTTCAGCACATTTTATGACCTACATATTGTCAATTTGATGACCAGTTTAATTTGCTCCCTCCCACCCGTCCTCTTAGAGAGGGAGCAGATGAAATGTTTCAAACAATTTTTGCCTAATTGTTATTATTAATGCATGGACTAATGAAGGAAAAAACTCTCACATGTGCACATTGCCACTGTTCTGCTGTTGCTTACGATTGGCATCTGCTTGAAGGACAGGAAATCCCAAGTGGGATAAAATATCTCTGCAAGGTGTCCATAGGCTCAAAATGAACAGATGTATTTTGACGCAGACTTGAGCATACTTGCCTCTCACCACACAGTACAGGGTGGAGGCCTGGTATACAATAGCTAGTAGTTGTATTGGCTAAAGTGAAGCACCTTATCAAAACAATTCATAAAATTGTTAGTTTGTTAATTAGAAGAAAAATGGCTGCATTGGGTGTGGCAAAGCTCTGAGTGGCCTGTTCTTTCAGCCAGGATACTACGGAGCAGTCAACTCTGTATGAACGCTGTCCTTGTAAGTTAAAGTAAACTACGTTGTTTTGAGGTGTTCTCATTGTTTCTGTTAGTAGCATAATGGAAATTGTTATTTTTCCCTCTCCAGTCTTTTCCCATAAATGAATTTGCATCCCTTTTCCCATAATGAGTAATCACTTATATAATCTATTACACTGACGCCCCGTTTTGAATCAATGTTGAGCCGCACCCTTTCTTTGTATTGGTGAGCTGCCAGAGGTGGTTACTTTGGTTGCCAGATCATTATTTTACACTGTTGATTCCTCTGGGAAGTTTAACCATGATTCAGGAGGAATTGTAACATTGAGAGTATAGCAAAACGGGAATCCAATGATTAAGCTAAATGTGATGATTTGACACCAGTGTGTTTGTTCACTGTGGTCATCAGATAGTTTTTATATGACTCACCATGAGTCTCTTGTTCTCTTGGTTCTCTCCCTTTTCTCATCTCTCTTTTTTAATTCACCTCCTCTTCTTTTCCTCTGTCCATGCACTATCCTTCCCTTTTCCATCCTAGCTCCAGCATGAGAAGGCAGAGTTGGAGCAGCACTTGGAGCAGGAGCAGGAGTTCCAGGTTAACAAGCTCATGAAAAAGATCAAGAAGATGGAGAATGAAACCATTTCAAAACAGCTAACCCTGGAACAGGTATGCTTGACGTGGTAGAGCAAAATGATTTCATCATCCAGTATGGGACAACATATCCCTGAACTTGTGTGTCCAGTTATTGTAGTTGTGTGAAATGCCAAAAATTTCACCAACTTTAATCCTTCCCACTGAAAGTTAGCTGGAAAGAACATTTTGGTCTGTGGCTGGGTCAAACCTGTGTGTGCTGAAGCCCCACCATAATGTTTCCATGCTCTGATGGCAGGATGTTTCTGTAGATGTGCTTCCATATATTCATTGTTGCTGTTCGCTCATGAATGTATATGTCAAAGAGATGCTTATGTAATTCTGCTGTGCCTTTTGCCCACATGGAGATGTAACGAAATGACATGTTTACCAAAACTGTGACCTAATTTCACCTCAAAAATACTAATGAGCAGCTTACTTTAGCTTTTAGGTTTATCTTATATATAGATATTTTCTATTGTTTTTCTATCACTGTGACTCTCTCACACGCCAGCATAGGGACTGAAGCGCTGTGAAAGAAAGGCTTATCTGGATAGAGACCTTGGCTTTGCAGTACAGTGTATTTGTGTGCAGTCCCATGAAGCCTTTCCAACATCAAGGTTTTTCTATCTCTGATAGTCACTGTCCGCTCTTCCTTTTATTCTCCAGTTGAGGCGGGAGAAGATCGATCTTGAGAACACATTAGAGCAGGAACAAGAAGCCCTGGTCAACAGACTGTGGAAACGGATGGACAAACTGGAGGCTGAGAAAAGGTATGGAATGATCTTATGTGTTAACACTTTCAGTATCTAGAGACAGTAGACATTTTAGAATCTACTCCTTGTGGGTATGGATTCAAAGATTTTTTACGACCATATTCATACTTGAACACATCCAAAAGCCAAAATCTCTTCAGTAGTATTAGCAAAGGGGCCAAAGGCTCCAACTTACAGTCGCTTTCAACCCCATCTTGTGGTTTTTGTCAGTGGATCAGCTGTTAACCGGCCAATATTTACTGCACTATTTAGAAGTATGAAGCTTAATGGGTTGGCTGTGACGCATACTGTATAATGAAACTGTTTACGTTCTGTGTATTGTTTGTACCTTAGCTTAAAACTTAAAAAAATAACTTTAAGCTACTTGCTCAAATTGCTCTGTTATGGTTTCCCAGAGACATTTCAATCTACATGAGGGTAAACAGAATATCTTGACATGGCCCAACACTAAATTTCAGCAATATGTTGGATAAAAATTACAGAGTGGTTGTGATATAGCAGTCTTTCTTGACTGGAGTAATAATCCTTTTTGTAAGTATACCCCCTCCCTTTCTGTCTCTGAAAGACACACACTCACAGGCACACATAAAATGCCTGCCTGTCACTATAAACAAGTGATTCAGCTTCACTTACGATGCAGAATAAAATTACTAGTGATCGACTAGCACTAGCTTTCTGATCTAGGTCACACATTTTCAGGGTAATGTTTTTAGAGCGGTAAATTACAATAGGCTGAATAATTCCATCCCGAAGGCCTGATTATATATGTAATTTGTTAGTCATTTCAGAGCCATTTTCAATCTAAAGATGCAGTTAACAAGGAAGGGTTGAAAAGGTCTTTCATTTTTGAGAATTAAGTAAATTGCCCTGTTTTCAGCTAGTAGGCTGTTGTCTAGACCTACGTTAAAGCTAGGGAATCTCAAATGGATTTTATTTTTACAAGCTTGTCAACATTCCCATCATTTCGGCTGATGAATTATAGTAACAGAGCGTTTTGCTCGTTTTCTAAACTAGAATCCTTCAGGAGAAGTTGGACCAGCCTGTATCAGCTCCTCCCTCCCCAAGAGATGTTTCCATGGAGATAGACTCGCCGGAGAACATGATGCGGCATATCCGCTTCCTGAAGAATGAGGTGGAGAGGCTTAAGAAAAGTCTGCGCACCACTGAGCTGCAGCGTAAGTGGCCTCTCAACTTGTCAACTTGGGTTTGGGCTCTGAAGGGGCAGATGCCCGCAAGTGTTGATTTAAGGATGTGATTGGTAAAACTGATTCTCATATAAGCCGTAAGGGGCAAATTCAACCTACACCCAGGCTTGGCTTGTTTTACATAGACCAAGAGAGAAGGATACTTTTTGGCCTTGTGCTGACACACTTTACAGCCTTGTTATGTCCTTGTCATTCACTGGTCACATTAAACCTGGAGGCACTTAAGTGTTTATGAAGAAGTGGAACTGCACATGGTCAGCAAAAAGCCTCTAAGAAAATCCATGTTGGTCTTAAAATAGCATTTTTTCCCCTTAATTCCTTTTGAAAGGGGTACCTATTACATCTGAGCTCTGTCATAACTTGATGATGTTGATTCTCCGAAAGGTCTTAACCCCCTGAAGATATTTTGTCTCAGTACTCAGAATTTTATCATGGGTATTGTTTCTTGTCAGCAGTATCCCCTATTTTTTGTTTGACTTGGCACAAAATTATTTAGTAATTTAAGTGACAAACAATCCGTATTGTTGTACTTTTTTTTTTTTTTATATTGTTGCTCGTGATAGTGCAGTGAAATGATATTGACATTTCATTATTTATAGATCACAGGCAGCAATGGCCAGTTTTTACAGAGCAACATGTATCTATCTAGATTGTGCTTTGACTGAAAAAATATTTTTCATAACATCAGAAAAATGTAGTATTGTGTTCACAAGTGGACACAACGAAAACAGCTTTTCATGTTTTTTGGGGTTCTAGTAAAGCCCAGGGCATGGACCTAAAAACAGGAGCGTCTCATGGTAAAAGAACGCAGCAGTAAACACTAATTTGTTAATAGTTAATAACACTTCATTGTTTAGACAGATGTGTTGATTCAGCTTTATGTAAGAAATTAATTTAGTAATGGAGATTAGTATAAACTCATGCCTGTCACTCAGACTCAACATTATGTAGTCAATGCTTTGTAATTGCCACTAGAGGGAGCTGTCCATCCAACATTTAACACATCTTCTGAGAAGCCGAGATGAGCAGCAAGACCGTACTGCTACTGGAAAAAAAAAGACAATGTGGCATTGTTGGACAGATAATACATTGTGTTAGCAGAGGTCAGCATTAACCCACATTCACTTTCTTTTTTGAAAAGAAAACATTTTATTGCACAAACAAACTGAATAGTTCCTGGAGCTCTTATGAGGAGATTGTTATATCTGCATTTTAAGAGTTGTTGTTCATGTTGATAAACAGTGGGCAGGATGTGACAATATCTCAACTGCTGTCATTTGTTCTGTGTGTCCACTCCCAGACACAGAGAAGCGTGCCCAGTACATAGAAGAGGAGCGACACATGAGGGAGGAGAACATCCGGCTGCAGAGAAAGCTTCAGAGAGAGATGGAGCGCAGGGAGGCCCTGTGCAGACAACTGTCAGAGAGTGAATCCAGTCTGGAGATGGACGACGAGAGGTAGGGGATTGGACACATGATAGGACAGATTAACAAAAATGCCAAAATAACACTGGGTTGAAAAACCACATGTCAGAAAACCAAGGGAAATGGATGAGAGAGAGACTTTATCTTGGTAAATGGCTTGGCCTGTGCACTGGAGTCTGATGTTGCAGAGTGGCTGGAGTGGCATTTGGCTCCAATGGCCAGTTACACTGCTGACACTGATGATTGGATTAAGGGAGCCTGAACCTGTTAGAATGAAAAGATGAAGGAACAAAAGAGGGAGAGATGAAAAAGACAATAGGCATGTATGCAACCTCAGTACACAACAGTAGCTCTTCTAATAGCTGGTATTTGTCAGTGTTAAAATGGCTTTGTTTGAGATTATAAAGGTACCCACCTAGTTTAAAACAGCTCCACACTGCCTCTGTGTGTTTGGCTGGACCACAACAGCGGGGCCAGCCCTGTAAACGCGAATGACTGTGACTGACTGAGTGAGTCATAAAGTCACACCATTGGTCAGCTGAATGCCGCATGACTGAGGGCTGACGTTACACCATTGGTCAGCTGCCCGAGTGGTGGAGTTTCTCCATTGGCCACTGCTCTGCTTTTCAAGTCCCTTTTCAAGCGACTTTTCTTCACAAAACAACCTAGCAACAAATCTAGCGACTTTTTTGACAATCCGTAGCTACTTTCCGTAGAAGAGAGTTGCCAGAATTGCCTTGTTAGAGCGAGGTCGGGCTTTCGATCCGCAGACACACCTCTCTATGCCTCTCATTCAACTGACTGCACAGCAGTTGACACAGACTATTGCTATTACACTGACATTATTGCCTTTCGTGTAAGTGTCCTTTCTCCTTTTTTTTTTTTTTTTTTTTATAAATATTTATAAAGGTTTGTTTTTTATGCTCCTTGCTCTTGTAGCTTATAAAGGGTGCTATATAATATAATATTAAAACATATTACCTCTTGCTTAGGTACATAATTAAATTTTTTTAAATTTTTTCAACAACCATATTACCAGAACAATTTTAAAGAGATGGTATTTAAAAACGCATGTACATAAACCTTCTAAACAGTCACACTAGTGGCTTTGCATGCTTAATTACATTAGAGCAAAATTCTCCAACTTTCTGCATGTTGTCGCCCTCAGCAGTGGCAAGAGGGCGTAAAACATGAAAAAGCCATGGTCCTTGAATTATAATAAGAAAAGAAACATTTATGTAACCACACACCAGCATTCACAGGTGTCTTCTTTGATCACTCTCAGCTGTCAGGTGAAATAACTCCTCTTCAGAGACTAAAAATTTGACAGTGCAGCAGGTCCCTGAGGAGGACAGAATCTAGTTAGGCAATGTTGCTTATTTTTATGTTTGCCTCAAAAACCAGTTTAGCTAAATTGAGCCCCCTTTTTTTACCAACTTTAACTAGCTATAAATTAATAATCCACTGAATTTTCAATGACTGCTCCTCTTTCAGGTACTTCAACGAGATGTCTGCACAGGGCTTGCGAGCAAGGACTGTGTCCAGCCCCATCCCCTACACACCCTCCCCCAGCTCCAGCAGACCCATATCACCTGGTAGGTACATTTGAGATGGCTAGTGTTAAATCTGGAACAAACATTCATTGGCAAGTTGAAGTGTCTTAAAGGTCAGTGAAACCACAAATAAATCCCCACTGAAATAAAAAAAAGTTTTCCCTCCCTCTCTCTCCAATCAAATCCATTTCTTGCTTACTTCCAAAACACATATGCAGCCCCTGTTTCTGTGGAAATCAGAAGGATCATAAAAATGTGTCATGCTTGCATAAAAATTGCAAGCATGACACAGGCTCCTGTTTATGATTAAAATTTATGATAGATAATGATTGCATATAACACAGTTACTGGTCAGCTCAGATACTGAGTTATTGAAAACAAAGCAAAAACTTGATTAAGCTTTTTTAGGTTTGTCTGTTGTTTATATCACTGCAGTTAATAAAAAGTTGTTTGTTGTTGGCAACACAAAAAAAGGAATGAGGGTAAAGCACATGAAAATGCACATATTGGTGCAATCGACAGGCATTTTTGGTTGATCTAAAATCTCAGTCTCCCACATTGTTGTAGCATTTAATCTAAGCCCTGGATGTTTTTGAATCCAATAGTTTTAATGGCGAATACAATGCTGAGGAAAACAAGCTATTTTAGATCTGTTCAGTCATGATTGGTGTTATCCAACAAGATATCAAATTACAGCCTAAATGTTTGCACAGTGATAACAGACCTTTTCTGGTCTGTCAGCCGTGTACTAATTGCATTCACCTATCATTCTAGGAGTAAGTAACCCTAGAACTGGTGTTAAGAAGAGAAACTGCAGTTCTTTGAGTCTCAATTAAATATCATGACTTGGTTTAAAAAAAAAAAATACATACAGCATCTGCTACTTTCTCTTCCTGTCTGCCCCCGCTCTGTCACAGGTCTCTCATATGGCAGCCACACAGTTGGCTTCACTCCTCCAGCTACACTGTCCAGAGCTGCCATCTCCCACTATAACACTCCTGCCCTGCACGTCCACGGAAGCTCCTCTCACGCTGTAGCGGTGAGTAACACATCATGAGTGTTTCCAGGATGTCACAGGTGTTTGTTCATACAGGTGTATGTAGTTTTCTTGAGTTTGCAACCCAGGTCTGAAATATTTATTTCAAAGAGATAGGAAATCCAATACAAATATTTAGTTGCTCCATTTTTTTTTTAAATTTCTTATAATATTTCTAACCAGGGGTGTAAAGCAAAATGTTAAAAAGTTAAATTTTAATTATGTCCTCAGGCACATAATGGAGGGAAATTTAGGCTATTTGTGTATGTATGATCAGTTTGATCTTTGCACCATATTTATTGAGAGAGATGTTCCACTTTGGTTATATTATGTTTGGTATAATGAACCTGAAACATATTAGACAACACGTCCTGCCTTTTCTTTTATTAAATTTGCAGCCCTTGCTGTAAGGCGAGTTTTTTTGCTGATACTGTACAGCCCGTCAGTATTGGGACATTTTTATTTTTGTACTCAAGCATATTTGATTTAAAATGCAACTGTGGCTATGAGTTTAATTGCTGTCTTTTAAAGCTGTAATTTAAAGGTGTTAAGGTGTTTGGGTGTTTATATCCACATCTAATGAACTCTGTAGATATTGTAGTCCTTTTAATGTATATCAACAAACAGTAAAAAGGGCTGAGAGTCCTTCACTATTCATTCATTTACGGTGTAAACATTTGTAAACCTTAAACCTGCCCTGCTTGATCTTCATGCAAATATTGTTGTTACATCACACAAAATAGCCCACTCTTACGTGGATACTTGGAGAACATACCACAGCTCCATCAATGTCCCAAGGTCCAGTCGGCTGTATGTTTATCTTTTCAGTAATGCAGTGATAACTGAATCAACACACGTTATTTGCATCAAGTATATTTCTTTATTAACTTATCTTTTATATTTTCTAGCAGGGTAATGATTCATTAAAGCCTTTCTCCTCACTAACAATTGTTTTTTTTAGTTTCAGTAATGACTGTGACACTTACATCAACAGTGTGTCAAATAGGTCATATCTTAACAAATTAAGATTTGGTTGAAGATGCTTTCTAAACTGATGAGCCTGTGTGCTCTGACAGTATTATTTAAAGCAGAAGTGCTGCCAAAATGATAAGCTTAGTATTCAGGGGGGGGAAGGGACTTGATGAGAAAGATGAGAGTAAATGATCTTGTGGGTTTGGTTTTGGAATTTAATGTCTGGGTGGACACAGTGTAACCGCAATATCCTTACAGCATAATACAAAGCCATATTCCATATACAAAACGATGCAATAAGCAAATGACATACTCCATTTCCACGTTGTCATGATCAACCTCAGTGGTAAAGGGCCTGTCAGGCATAAATTCGTGTAAGTCAAATCATGCTCAAATGAGGTTCGGCCAACCTGTTGGTTCAGCAGTGTTATTTCACTCCCAGAGAACACCAAGGAGGGGAGACACAACTGCCACCAATGTTCATCTTGATAAATGGGCGAGGCCAAACATTGTCTGCAGTATACAGTAGATGTATCAGTTCTATGTTTTAAGCCATTTTGACTGTGATTAAAACTAAGAGTGTAGAAGAAGAGTCCTCTTAGACCCAGCTGTTCTGTACCTGCTCATTACTCCCGCATTATTAAATATCCGTCTCATTCACTCTCATGGGAAAACTGCCAGTTAGGTACTATTCGGGTCACTGTGACATGAGTCTTGACTGAAACTATGAAACCCCTTTGACTAATTCTTTAACCTTTTATCTAAGATTTTGCAGTTTCCAACAAACAGGACCATGTCAAGTTTTTTTGACCCTTTTTTTTTTTTTTTTTTTTTAATATTTCACCGTAACATCTTTACACCTTTATCTCATATTACATAACATATATATATGACCTATTAGGAACAGTCTCACTGTATTAATGTTGGAACAGTTTCTAGTGTTATATAAGTTTTAACTACCCACTTCAGTGTGATCGGCATCCTTTTTATTACTCTATAGTAATTAGTCTTTAAACCTTTGACCAAACTATTTCCTCCCTACTTAACCCTTTCCTCCCACTGTTCCGTGATATTGTACACCTCTGTCCCTTTAGTTTTCTCCCTCCTTGGTACTCTACATCCATTAATTTTCTCTTGATGCATGTGGATGGTACAAACCACGTCTTTCCCATCACCACGCAGCCAACCCAGGAGTTAAACAGGGAAATAATTCTGTCTGGGAAATCAGAACCTTAGACAGATTAAGTTTTCTCTAATCCCCTTTTTTTTCCTTTATCTTTCCATTCCTTTGAATGGAATTGCAGTTGTCGGGTCATGTACAGGAGCCCAGTGGAGGAAACATGACCTCACCACTCTCAATCTTATTTTCCTTCAGTGGTTTGTAACCCTGGAAATACTGTCCAAAAGTATTGCTACAATGACGTCTCTTTTTTTACACTCTTTTATACAAATGAATCTTCTAAACATATCTGCCTAAAAGTAAATTTAAAAAAAAATATTGGTTAGACTAACTTTCTAGAACAGAAACACTCCAGTTTGCCACAAATTCCAGTTTCTGTACAAAACTCTTAGAATGCTGCGATCCAGTTGTATTATTTAAGATGAGGCTTATTTATTTTCTCTCTCTCTCTCTCCCTCTCTCTCTCACTCAAACAGAGGCCCTCCCCAAGAAGAAGCACCAGCCCTGACAAATTCAAACGTCCAACACCCCCACCCTCACCCAACACGCACTCAGGGGCCCAGCAGGCTCAGCCTCCGCTACCCCCACCAGCTCAGCCCATGGTCCAGTCCATGTCCTCCCCGGCAGCTATGTCGCAGCATGCAGCAGCAGCACAGCAGCCTCCCTCCCAGCCTTAACGCCACACACAGTCTCTGTCTTTGCGCGAGTGCGCCCACTGAATGCCACGACGCTACCGCAACAGCAGCTTCCATCATTACCAGCTCTGGAAGTCAAGTTTCTTACTCTTTACCAACTCCACAAAAGAAGCAGCTTCAAAAGTTTAAGAGGGAAAGAAACAAGACGGCGGCTCAGTGAAGCTAGCTGCCTGCCAAATCCACACGTGGCGTTACTTAAACTACTCTTAAAAGGAATGGATGGACAGAAAAATAATCGCTTCTGGGATTTGTAGGCCAATTATCTGTTCCACCTTCTGTCTTGTACACGTTATGTTTTTGTTTTCTTTGCTTGGGACTTTTAGCTGGTTGGAATTGTTGTTGTGGCGCTTCTAAGATAGCACAAACAGCACATACAGTATGTTTCATGGTGGTGTTTTCTGATAGGTTGGATGTTTGGATCAATGGATGGATGTATGGCTTGAGAAACAGATTAATTGATAGATGGATGTGGTTGATTTTGTTCAAGCCTATAATATGACACTCAATTGCAGTAATGTCCTCCACTCCAGCCCCCCCTTTTTTTTTTTTTTTTTTTTTTTTTCTGAAGCAGTGTCAACAATTCACCCCTACCCCAAGTTTAAATAGCTCTGATTAGGTCAACAAGAGGTGTCATAGAAGACTGCTAGGAGTTTCTCCATTATAGGGCATTGATCAAACAGGGCACGTGCCACAGTTATTTTAGTTTCTGAAAGCTTTCAAGGCTCTGCTGCTCTTCAGTTAATATGAAAAGGAAAAAAAAAAAAACATCAAGGAGGATGGACGCTGGTACATAAACCACAGATAAATGTCGCCTTTTGAGGTGTTTGAAAATGTAGTCTGAGGTGTTACAACTTAGTCATGTACTCGGTCTCTTCTCTGCTCTTCTCTCTCTCTCTGGTGTATTTCTGAAAGCTTCTATCATCCTTATGGATATTCCTCATCAGAAAAAAGAAAAAAAAAACATAATGCTCTTTACACTAAATATACATACTGCTAAAACATTCTAAATGAATGGTACTGTTGAACTAAATTTCTATGTATGATTAAAGCTCTTGAGATGACAACTTCTGTTTTTAATTGTCAATTTTATGGATCGCATTTGCTACACATTTGTAACGTGAGCACTATAAGAGTTAAACACTGATAGGCAAGCTTTGTAGACTTCAGAACTGCTACAAGTAAGTCTGTTCTTGATGATCATATTTTCCCAACAGGAGACTGCAATTTCATCCACAAGCAGAATTTAACAGATCCTAATAGGTGCACAGGTTCTGTATTGGATTGATCTTTTTGTGTATTTAGCTTCACTGGAGTCACACCAAACTCCTACAGCAGTTGATGGAAGATGTTTGTGCTCTAAATAAATCTGCAACATCAAACTTCACAGCCTCACCCCGTATCTGGAAAAGGCAGAAAAATGTTAATATTTCTTATAATGGATGAATCCCCGTTTCCTTACATTAAGTGTTGCCTGTGAACAGAGGCAACTCAAGAGTTTAACTTCCAGCAGAATGAGAACATGTTTCCCACGTTAAACTGATGTCCCAGGCATCTCTACACTTCAAAACTGGTAAGACTTAGTTTCGTTTTTGTGTCCTTATGACCTTGTGATATCTTAAGGAATCTCACCGATTAGATAGCCATAAAATTTGGTACAGATTTTCAAGGTCCTTTGAGGATAAATTCAAATTCCGTAAGTGATCGCCTGACTTCTCTTCTAGGAAGTCAAAGTTTTGTACTTACCCAGTCACATATCTCATATTCTACATTGGGTTGGCTGTGCATACATTCATGGTTCACATAAATTCTAATGACTTTGGTGATTCCTTGACTTTTCCTCTTAATGCCACTCTGGGGTGAACGTTTTTGGTTCAGAGTAACATGCCTGGACAACTATGAAATGGTTTGCCATGAAATTTGGTACAGATGTCCATTTATACCAGAGGACGATTCCTACTGCCTTTGGTGATCCCCTGAATTTTCTCTTAATTCTACCAGGGTGACATTTTTTAAATGAAATTCTCAACTATTGATTTGTTTGTCGAGAAATTTGGTAAAAACATCCATGGTCCTCAGAGGGTGAATTGTAATAACTATGATCCCCTTTCATCTATAGCACCATCATGAGGTCGTCATAACCTCATGACTCTGTGATATGCAGTTCTGACCTCCTCAGCATATGACCCATGGTTATATAGTATGTGGCCTTGGCATCTTATAATGTAATACGTTCAAATCAATCTTATATTTGTTGAGTTACTTCAATCTACACCAAAATAATGGTCTGACCGACCAACGGACAGACCTTTCCATTCCGACAGCCGTGCTGCTAGCATTGCTAATCACTGAAATATAGAATCAGTTCTCCTCTGATGTTAATCTATTGTAACACAAATACATCATGTGATAAGCCTCTTACACACATCAGCTCCACTGGCTCCTGATATTGTGCAAGTATCTAACTCTAATTTCCTAGTCTTACATGGTTTAAACCGGTTCTAGCTGGCTGAAGACCGAAGTGTTTTTTATAAATGAATCATTCCAGGATCATTTAAAATGGTAAACCTTTGTAACCTGGGTGCAATAACCTGCGGTGGGAGGAGAACAGGACAGAGATGTCAGTCTACACAACACAGCACATTAGGCTTCCATTAGGTCTCTACAGGTAGCTGTAGCCCATCCACACATACGGTCAGTTCAAACTCACCAGAATTAAAAAAAATATATACACCCCATCATAAGAGGTGACATGAGTATATCTTTGTCCAAAGACTTGCTGAGGGTTCAATTACAACTAAAGGGAATTCCTGTGTTTGTCTACTATGTTGCAGTGTCCTCTCTTGCTGCTGAAGCCAGCAACCTGAACTAATCCAAGCAGGAATCTGGACTGGAGGCTCAGGGTGGCCATGCTGGGTGCTAAAGTGGCCTTTCAACTCTGCAGCTTTATGGATCTAGGTGGCCGAACCCAGAGATTTATCCAGACTGCAGGGTGGCTCTGTATGTGTATACCTGCCGAGCCTGTTGCGTAAAAGAGCTGCAGGGTGCTGCTTCTCAGGTGTCACAAAAGTGCTAGAGAAAAAGAAAAGATACTTAAAGAATTTAAAAGTGCTGGGAGGTGTGTGTGTGTGTGTGTGTGTGTGTGTGTGTATTTAATAAAAGGCTGTGCATGTGTAATGTGAGCTCAGCAGCTAGGGCAGAAGTAACAATAAATTCAGAATGTCTTGATGGAGTTATGTTCTAAATAAGAGAATTTTTCTTATTTGCTCATTGAATTTTCATTTTGACAATAAATATCTGAGATGGCACACGACACATAAAGAAAGAAAAACCTTGACCCTGGGCAAAGTGGTCTTGGTTGGTTAGATTAGAAAATTATCTCCAGTTATCAAGATATTTTGACAGCTGCATTATGTGGAATATCAATCAGCTGGTACCACAGCACATCCTTTCATGCCAAGTTTGTTTGTTGTATGAGAAGAAAGAAGAACCCATCCTGAGCATAGCAAATAGAGAAATAATTGAGGGTTTAAACTGCTAATTAGGTAAGCCTACACATTGCTCAACCGTGTTTAAACATGAAATCTCAATGTTCATGTTTTATCTAACTAATTGCATAGAGCACTGGCTTTCAGGTTACTGCATATGGTTAAGCATGTTATTGAGTTGTGGCAGAGCCAATAAAAGATGCCATCATTGACATTAAATTGGAGAACAAAGCCCCGAATTGGTGAAGAAATATTACATATATTACTATATAGAGCAAATATTATGGGACCCAAAATGGATCTTTGTGGCACACCATCAACATTTCAGGGGCTTGATTCAAAACATCTACCAGCAGGTCACAAGTTAAACCAGCCGTACTTAACTTATCTTACCAAATGTTTTACAGTATCAAATACCTTAGATGGATTCATAGCACTCTGTTGCTTTTTATCAAGCAAATTATCGTCATTTATTATATATTATTTATTTATCAATTTAACACTGTCACAGTGGGAGTTTTCAGCAGTTATCATACTATTGATGACGTTAAACCGTGATAACTGTGGCTGGAGGAAATTACTGACCTTAGTGGATTCACAATGTGTTGCCACCTTAATGCATTGGAACCACCTGATGTTGTAATATCAGGATCACTATGATAAAGAGGTACGTAGATCAAAATTTCTTTCTCCAGTAGACTTTTCCCTCATGCGCCCTTTGCCATCTAGGACTTGAGATCTTTGATTGGTGGCCTTGATATTTTACATATATTAGATATAAAATGAATCACATGATGAGCTGAAACAATTAGGCTTTGCAAAGCTTCAATTATGTTGCTTACATAAGTAATAAAGTGGCAGCAATGTGATTTCAATAAATTCCAGGCTCTAGTATCATTACCACTGCAACTTGAAAGGGACAGTAGAACAATAATGTACTTTTCTGTATCAAGATTACTAGGCCAGTACCACTTTTTGAACCTAGTTAGAAGTAGTTGTCTATATAAAGAAACTGGAAATGTGTCAATAAATGCATTGAATAACTTATGCAAGCAAGTGAAAGTCAGCATCAACATTGATTTTTGCAGTGGTCAATAGTGTTAAGTGTATCATAGCCACTATGTAATCAGCTCTCCACCACCCTATGATTCATACACCCTGTCCTCTACATGCACTATGTCTGGTTGAAACTGGTCTGGGGCAACATGTCAATGTAGTGCCACTGTAGAGTACAATTAACTGTGCCTTGCTTGTTCTTTTTTCACTTAATTTTTTCAGGCAGAAGGGGATTATGGAGACCTAAATCTTTTCTGTAAGACCCTTTCTGGCAGCAGACCTCGGCTATGTGAGAAAGCATCAAAGTCCCTGACGAGTTTTAGATGCATTCAGTGTGAAAACCAGGTTGACCTCTGGTGTGATCTCTTCATACCTACCCCTTTTCTTCCTATGCTCCCTGTCCTTTCATCTTGCATGTCCACTTTTATTTGGGTTCTTCTTTCCATCCACTTTTCTCCACTCCTCTTCTCTGCTGTAGAATAAGGAGAAGAGGAGAAGAGTGGAGATGTCTCCACATTTTCCTGATAATGTGGAAACATCTCCACTCCTCCGCATCGTTTCTTAGCTGAGGTTATGAGAATGCATGCAATCACTTAGAGATATCAATTCAAGATGCTGCTGCATTGTGACTCACACCAAGGTATGATTGCGTGAAATTACCAAACACAAAACAGGAAAGAATATTTGTCAGTAACCGACTGTGGGCCCTTGCTCGTTTAAATGTAATTCAAAATGTGTCTACTTCTTGTGTATTTCTCTTGGTATAAAAGAAGATGTTATTTAAGTTGGAGCCAATAAAACACCACTAAGCTCTGTAGATTAGAAATTAAATTAGAAGATAGAGTAATATAAATAAATTCTGTAAGGTTATAGGACTATAAATCACCTGTGTGACCTTGTTTACAGTACATCCATTTTATTTTACCATTCTGTGTTAATGTAGGCCTACTCTTTATAAGTAAATGAAATATTTTCCTTACATCTATTGTATTGTATTCCTGTAATATTCACGCACGAACTGTCTTAATTACTAAAACACTGAGCATATCCTGCAGACATCTACCTCCCTTCCTGGAGGATTCCCTTCAAGTTATTTTTAACTCATGGTGGCTGCGTGGTAGACTGTCTACATGTTGCTGCCCCTCCGTATATCACTCTTACATTCGTTGAGGTTTAATCAAACTCCTGTTATTTTTTTTTTTTGGGGGGGGGCATGGAAAAGCCGATAAGGGTTTGATTCACGAGTGTTGTGCATGTATTGCATTAACCAGTGCTCACCAGGGAGAGTACTACAGGCAGTTCGCCCTGCTGGTGCAATGTGGTGTTATTATCACCATCCATCAACCGGTTCAGACTGGACTGATGGCGATATTAACCATGTTCCTGGAGAGAAGGGGCCCATACACGCAGCCCACATCCTTAGGACATGAACCCGCAACTTCCATCTTAACCAGGCAGCTACTCTAGATGAGTTGATAAAGCAGAGTGGGTTCATTTTTTTTATGCCTTTTTTTATCATTTTTTTCTTTATTATTTTAACTTTTTCAGTTGCTTTTTGAAGTGCTTTATAAAGAGAGCCTGATCCGTGCTGCACGACCGGGACACCTATCAGGTAAACAGTTTTGTGCTTCGTGTTTGTGTTTGTGCGGTCACGCTCTCGGCTGAGTTTTCAGTTACCTCAAAGTCTAGTTGCATCACAGGAAACGTAAAAGAGTACAGCGCAGAAGGACCGAGACGCATCTCTGAGGGGAGAGACTCTCTGTGCTCCTCTTTCTGCTGTGTGTGCGCTCCAGGCGCGCAAGAGGAAGCAGCGCTGTTCTTCCCGTAGCTGCGTTCAAGCTGCTGCTGGACCAGCAAGAACAGCTTTGAACCGGTTTTGTCATCGGCTACAGAGCGGATTCAAACGGATGCACAATGCGCATTGTTGATGCAGAGTGCTTTCTTTACACAGGGACAGCGTAGATTCCCGCTCAGGTAGACCAGCATCCGTGTACGATGCTTTCTTGTTTATGTCATTTGTAGTGATTCTGTAAGAAGGGATTTTAATAGAGGAACCATCCTACATGGAAAGTTCCCGTAGAGCGCGCAGCTCTGCAGGCGCCTGCTGGTGTTTTTGTAGATGCTGAGGTGAGTGCCGCATGTATTATTATTATTATTAATATTATTATTACAAAATAATCACAATATGCTTGCGTTTGTATTGAAGTAATACGATATGATGAGAAAAATACGGTTATTGTTGTTGATGAATACAGCGAAGACATTATTTGAATTAGTCCATGGGCATATAGTGAATTTCCTCGGGATATTATTGTCTAAGATTTGAGTGGAAAACTAGCCTATTTACTGGCAGCATGCAGTGAGCCTGCTTTGTAAGCAAACAAATCTAAAATCTGAAGAGCTTGGCACCAACTTTTCCCACACTAAGAAGCCCCATTATATGCAAAGCAATGCTCCTGCAGTGATGTATTAAGTTGCTCCAGGTTACAAATTATTCATGAAAGAGTCCTGAAAAACTCAGGTCAGCACAGGAGACAGGCTTCTACCGTGTGTCTAATACGGGCCAGAGCTGAATCATGGAAGAGCCAGGCTAAAGGTGCAGGGGGGTTCCAAGCAGTGCAGGTTTCTTTACTTTCCCCTCCTCCAAGGTGTGGTTATGGAGAAAGGCACTTAAGGGGCAGCTGGCTATGTGTTAGGTGCAGTCAGTCTGTGTTCAGGACCTCACACAGGTGTCCTGCCTGTTTGGCCAGGCCAAGTGCTGCAGCAGCCTCCACTACATCAAGGCTTTGTGTAAGTGTATATTTTTGAAGGGACTGTTCCTGTGCTCCAAGCGGTCATCTTTTGAATTTTTTTTTTTTTGCTGTCAACCTTATTTCTGTGATGTTTGTTGTTATGTCCTTCCCAGGAGCCCCTGCTCTGTCACAGCTGCAGCAGATCCCAGAGGGCACTAGTAATCTCAGCACCATGGCTCCATCTACTAAAGTGCTGGACGGAGGCTGGGGATGGGCAATTGTTGTGGCCTCTTTCATGGCCCAGCTCCTGGCCTATGGATCACCCCAGTCAGTGGGCGTCCTCTACCCCGAGTGGCTGCACGCCTTCCAGGAGGGCAAGGGCATGACGGCCTGGGTGGGCTCCCTTGTGGCTGGAGTGGGACTAATAGCCAGTGAGTAGCACACATTGTAATAATGTAACAACCCTTGACATGGGTCAACATTGGGGTTAAAGAGCCAAACTAAATGCCAGCTGAGTTAGACCAGTGATATGGGTCAGGGAGAGTCCTGATACTGCTGTGAAGTTTTGGAGTCATGTTTAGAGAGATTGATGGAAATTGAGAAAGATGTGTGTAATCTTGCAGCACTTTTTTCATTCAGATTATTGTTTTTAGCATGTGATAATTCTATGCCGAGCAGTAAATTGATATTTTGGCATAACATATTATTATAGGCAATATATCTGCTGACATGAGTCAGTGAGGGAGAGATATCATATCTGCTTGGTGCTACAAGTGTAGTGCCAGAGACTCAGCCTCACACCTATTTTCCTACCATTTCCTCAATACTAATACTTCATGATGCCACTGATAACAAAGCAGAGCCAATACATGTTCAAAGTCTGAAGTGACTGCCATATAAAGGGACAATCAAATGACCAAGGAGGAATATATTTACTATAGCTACAGGTGTTAAAGGGTTCTTCTTAATGTAATTTTTCAACAGGATGGAGAAAAAAGGCAATGCTGTCAGAAAGATGGGCACTCTGTAGCTCCCTGAGCCTTGTTGCTGTTATTGATTTTCCAGGAGAGCAAAGCAAGTGCAAGTCATCCATGCTATGAATGTAGGAGGATCACTTAGCCCCTGATGTAACCACAGAGAGAGGAAAATAAAGGCAGTCTGAGAAATTGACAAGGAGAGAAACACAGACTTAACAAATACTGTATTTGTTGAGCAAGGTGGCGTGTATGAACTTACTTGAACCCAGTCATAAATGAAAAGAGAAAAATGGAAGAGTCTTAAAGTTTGGCAGCATGGTAAACGCTGGAGTGTGCATGTAAGAGTTACTTGGTTAGAGGAACAAAAAAAAGCCCCATTAAAATTCAGCAGTTTTTCAGTAATGTCTGGACGATATTATAAACCTCTGCCCCTCAACTGTGTTGAGCAAACAGGATCAGTGATAGATAGTGGTCTTGGTTGACATTTCTGTCTAAAGCACAGCTTGCCTGCCAGCCTGGCTTCTTGCTGTCTTCTTTTTCAAAGGGTGAGGTGAAAATCATGACTGGACAGATCTGGCCGTGGGTCTGGCCAAGTCCTGGACACGTGTCCCAGCTGTCAGACAGCTGCAGCACTGCAGTTCCTGTTGCACAACAGCAGGGTCCTCCCCTTGGTTAGAGGGAAGGAAACAGTAAATTTCGCGTGATGTATGAGTCAAACAACCTCAGGATATGCAATTATTCAGCAAGCAGTGACAAAACATTGTATCTTGGCTTTGAATATTGCACCTAGTTGTACATTATGTAGCTCTAGTGAAAAGTGGGAACAAGCAAATAATTAAATGTGTGATGACATTGGGCAGTGAGGAATGAGTTGATTTGTCCAGCCTTAAAGCGAGTTAAAAGGGAAATTAAAGGGAACTGGATGTCGGGGAGTTAAACTATCAACCTAACTGGTTTGTGTAAAATGTTTAAGTAAAACATGAACACTAGACATCTCAAGATCCTCCTAAGTGATGTGGCAACCACTCTGACATGTTGCCAGTTTGAACCTAATGTAACATGGCACTGTCATGGTCAGGACAGGCAGTGCTTTGTGAGATGGGGTTTGATTGTCTCAGAAACTCAGCAAATTATGCGGCAGAATATCATCACTATCTTTTCTTTGTTCCTCTGTCACTCACCTCATTCTTCTCTGTGTCTCTTCCACTCCCTGACTCTATCTGTCTTTCCTCTTTACTCCTGTCTTTCTTTCAACCTCGTCTCCCTCAGGTCCTGTCTGCAGTGCCTGCGTGGACAACTTTGGGGCTCGTCCAGTAACCATCTTCAGTGGCGTAATGGTGGCGGGCGGCCTGATGCTCAGTGCCTTTGCTCCGAATGTGCAGTTCCTCATCTTTTCCTATGGGATTGTGGTTGGTAAGGAAACATTTCATGATAACCTTTGGGGGAATCCTCCCGTGTGGTTTATACAATGAACTACAGCCCTACAAAGTTAATGCTGCAAACAGCCCAGAGACCTAATTCACCTGACTGTCAAACAGACAATGAGAAAGAGGCTTAGATCTCGTCAGTCTGAGAAAAAAAAAAATAGTTTGATGTGGCTTTGGTCATGGGAGTTAACTAAGCTTCTTATCCGTCTAACATATGACAATCTTGTACCACATTGTATAATCATTTGCAACAAGCAGGGGCACATATCAGGTCCAACTATTATGTAACATCAAAAGCTGACTATATCCTCAATTGCCAGTTAACGATTTGCCACTAAATTTAAGATTACACTGAGACAAGATATACATTTGAACTTTGCACCTCTTATAGTATTTGAAATCGTTGTTTGGGATGTTGACAGAAAAATCATATTACGGCTTAACCTGATCCCCTTCATTGCCTCTGTAACCTCACCAATCTGCCTGCTTGGGCCCCAAACCACCTGTTATCGTGCATTAAGTGACAACAAAGCCATACTTTATCCTAGTGAACCCCTAACAGTCAGCACTGTCTTTCACACTGGCAGCAATGGAGATGGGAGGCCATGCATATTTGAAGGCAGTCATTTATTTTTAGATATGCCCCCTTAGACGATGGCTGTGGCTGTGGATGCACATGCTTCTTGTTTATGGCTCATCTTACGCTTCTTTTATGTTTTGCTGATTGTATTGCATAAGAAACCTTGAACATACAGATTTATGTACATTGTAAATTCATCTTTGTAATGATTTCCTGAGTTCACTGAAACACATGGAGCTGTAAAGTGGGAGACTAATATTTCTCATATTTCTAGAATTTGAAAGAAATATAAGTGGCCTTCACACATTGAACATATTTTTCTGATATGTACTGTGCAAATTAATTTTCCTTTCTTGCATATCTTTAGAAGTGAAAAGCCTTTACCCCTTTTACCTGAGCTAATGGAAATTCTTCTTCTGTATGTCATCTCCTACCATAGGCCTTGGTTGTGGTCTGGTCTACGCAGCCACGTTGACAATCACCTGTCAGTATTTTGACAAGAGACGCGGCCTTGCCCTTGGCATTGTCACCACAGGTACTACTGCCCCGTCTCTGCTCTGAGCTCTCTGAGTTCACACCAGTTCTGCATACTTATTTCATGTTCAAGCTGCTGGGAGCCTTGGGAAGCCGAGGTAAACATCTGTAGAGAAGCAAAGGCTAAGTGGTCTATTAGGTAGGGACATGGACTGGTGACCATTGACCAGATCTGGTTCAGCTGAGAATCAAAACTTCAACAGTAATGACTGGGAAAGTCTGACTTTATATTCTGATGCTGTATTAGACAGCATTACCTTTACAAGGAGGGTTGTTTTTTTTGCCACCAGTGGCAGTATCAGAAAGAAAGATTTGACCTGGGAAGACGGCAATAAATTAGTTAAATGATCACATAGACTGCATCGGTTTTCTTCAGGATTGTCTCATTTTTCTAAAAATAAAAAATCATGCCATCAGAATAATTTCACAGGTGCTCTACTCACATAAAATTCTACAGATAATGGCTTTAATTTGAATTGAATAATCTGTCACTATCTTGCACAAACACTTTTCTCAAACAGTTTTTCCCTTCCTCTACCTCATCCAGGAACAAGTGTTGGAGCGTTCATCTATGCCACCGCTCAGAACGAGCTGATTGTGTTGTTCGGCCTGGATGGCTGCCTGCTAATCATCGGTGCTGTAGCACTAAACCTCATGGCCTGCGCCGGCTTCATGAGGCCCCTTAACATGCCTGGGTACTACCTCAAACAGAAGGCCGCCCTGGAACGCAACACGGAGGAGCATCTTTTCGAGAAGCCCCAGCTGGATGACCTGAAGATCACGACAGCTTCCACCGCTACCACTCCGGAGAGAACTCTGACGGTGAAGGAGCTGCTCATCACCATTGATGCCAAGGACTTGGCCATTCAGACAGAGAAGAAGAAAGGTAGCTTCCTGGCTGGGTTGGCCATCATGAAAGTCATCAAAAAGAAGCAGCAGGCTTACTTCAGGTACATGCACTCTATGTATGAGATCCTGCAGGATCAAGCCATGGTGGCCTTTTGTATTGCTGTTTTCCTGTTCAGCCTGGGTGCGTTCCCTCCTGTGCTTTTTATAGAGGATGTGGCGCAGAGTGAAGGACTCATTGAAGAAGTTAGTGTGGTTCCTCTGGTATCAATAGGGGCCATCGCCACTTGTGTCGGTAAACTAGTGCTGGGTATCCTGGTGGACATCAGGTGGATCAACAGCATCTATCTGTACACCTTCACCATGTTTGCAGGCGGTGTGGCACTACTCCTTATCCCTATCACTAAGACATATGTGGGACTGCAGATCCTATCTGCTGTCCTTGGTTTCTTCTCTGGAAACTGGTCTCTCACCTCCTACATTACCACTAAGATTGTCGGCTTGGACAGACTGACCCAAGCCCACGGCATCCTCATGTTCTTCGGGGGATTTGGGATCATGCTTGGGCCCCCTGTTGTAGGTAAGAGACCTTGTCTTTATCTAACTTTGTAAACATTTCTACACTGGCAATTATTGGTTAGATAGAAGAGGTACAGATATTTTGATTTGTGCAGAGATAAGGCCATGTTTTCAGAGACATCTCAAAACACAAAATGTTAAATCTGGCAGGCAGGCACAGCAAGGCAAAGGGCACGTCGACCTCATTCAGGAGCCAGTTTTTCATTGTTTCGCTGAATGCTGTAACTGCCAGGAATCCCTGCTGACTGTGTCTGTTTTTCTCATCACTTCTCAGGTTGGTTCTTTGACTGGACGCAGTCATATGATTTGGCGTTCTACTTTAGTGGGAGCTGTGTGGAGCTGGGAGCATTTATTCTTTTTCTGCTCACTCTTCCCTGCTGGAACAGGAAGCACTCTGAGAACGACAGACCAGATGTCCATTACACCAGCAACTGTGACAAAGTTGCCTCTGTAGCCTGAATATGACCACTTTTGATAAGGACTCAAATCTCACCCCTACTGCCCAGAAACTTTCCGGTGATAAACTGTACCTGAACCTCTGGCAGGAATTGTCTTTTTTGAGTATACAGGGGTTTTCCCCTTATTTCTGCTGCCAGGTTTTAATATACCAAAATACTTGCAGAGGTTTTGAAATACAGGCCTTTCCTCTGTACTTTGCCTGCATTTCTCAGGTTCAAACCATATACTGCAGATATTTTTAAAGGTTTGACACTGACGCCTGTGTTGGTTTTGTTTTTTTATTATTGCCTCATTTTACGAGGCAATCTGAACAATACTATTCAACTCCCAAATTCTACACTGTGTTTATGTAAACAGTGGTTTTCACTTCACTGTAGCGCTGAAAAAAGACATGGTGCCATTTATAATGCTAAGAAGAAAAAAAACATCTGTACAATCGGTGGTTGACTGGTGTTATTTAGCATGGTAACAACATTTGAAACCACTCTGCAAATGCACAAAAATCTCCCAGGAATCTTACTGGAACAGAGAATACAGGGATTAGAATGAAAGAGGGAGTCTTTTTTGATAACTTTAGCTACACATTTTTATTTTGTATTTTGGTTATAATATATATCTTAATTATACCACTATGTAGCTTACCAAAGCATCAATGATCATCAATGCCTGTCAACACATAATGCCTGTTGGAACAATACAAAAGCCTTGCTTTATAGATATTTTTGTTTTAAAGTGCATTGCTTCAGTTTATACTTTTTTAAAAAATGGTTTAAGTTCCAGATACCTCCAGTTTATGGATCGGACAGAGACTTTTTGAATAAGTTATCCTGATTCAAATCCTTGTAAAAACACTGAGGAGATCTTACTGTATTTCCAACCTTAAGAGCATGTTGATTCTCTTTGTGGCATGATTATCATGACCTCTGCTGGTGTTCATTTTGACCAAGCTGGTCCTTTTCCATCATGTTGTTTAGGTGTATGTTTATGTGTACGTTGTGTGTGTACGTGTCTGCACATGCATGTTCACATACGTGCACAGGTTTATGTGTGTGCTTTGTTTGATAAAATTCTGTATTAACACTAATTTGTAAAGTCCTATGTGCTAGTGACTTTTATATGCACAAAACTGGCCATAAAGCTCTAAAAGATATTTTTGTTTAAGTAGGAAGTTGATTATTGTGATAATTGTAATGAATACGTTGCAACAAACTTTTAGAATCACTTGAATGAAATAGACCACTACAAATGTCTTTTTGATAGTTCCAGTTTCGTGCGCAAGAGTAAATCTGGGACATCGGTGTTTGCTTTTTGTGTTTCTAGAGGGTATTGACAGGGTGCAGATGAGGTACAATTAGTACTGACCTAGAAAAGACAGTATGTTTGGTTGTCCCCTTTTAGCTCCTTTTAATTTTTATGCCAGTATTATAATATTTATGTCTGTATTTCCGATTTATTATTCTATTTAAAAGGTGCCAATAAAAGGTGTTTGGATTAAAGATGTTGGGTGTATATGTTTGTAACATATTTACCATGGAGTTTGAACTACACTTTGAATCCTACGTAAAAGGTAAACGTAGCCTTGCGTCCATATTTGTCAGAAGTATCCGGGCAAAGCTGCCTCGAAAACAAGAAAAACATCGGAATTTGACAATATTCATTTCCACTTGAGCTTCTCTAATAGGGAGATAATCAAACTGCTCCCGGGGGAAATAAGAATAAAGACCGTTTTCATACTGTACAGACCAAATAAACTCAGTAGACGTACGGCTTTGCATCTTACAGCCCCTCTGCTTCGCCTTCTCCTGGCAACCCTTCCACAGGTCGCCATGGTTACACATTTGTCACGTGACTAGCAACATAAACAATTTTTCAGAGAGCTAACGTCACTGTGAGAAGTATGCTAACTCTACTCCCGTTTAACGGCGGTATTTTTCACTTATTGTAAGCCTAGAGTTGGGATGTTGAGGCCATGGCAGTAATTATTCCTCTTGCGATAGTTTCAGAGAGCGGAGCATCATGTCGACGAAGGAAAAATACGTCTACGAGTGAAAAATGGAGAGCTGTCCCGGTCCGCTGAGCTGAAAAATGGGAGCAAGGGCTTCAGTATCGCTCTGTGTAAGTTAAGCTGCGGCGGGTAGTTACTATATTATTACATTCTTCTGTGTTTAGCTGCTAACTTCACGAGGGGCAGAGAACTTCTCTCACAGTTTTATTATCAAGTAACTCCACACAAAGAAAGACAACCGTTGGTTTAAAATGGAAATATGCGGTGTCCGGGGGCTAAAACTTAGTTAACGTTAGCCATTTGTCGTTGCTTTTACAAGTTAAATGTACATTACATTTCGTGTCGTTTTATGGAGAAATATCCCATTAATTGTGTCCCGACTGACTGTATATTTTTAAAGCAGCTAACGTTTTAGCATTATACCATGGATCATTCAGGTCCATGTCAAGGATACTCAAGCAATGAAGTGCTTGACTATCCTGTAGAACACCTGTAGAACACCTGTAGATCACATAGGGGAGGGTTAGAGATGACAGGTCCTCCTTATTTTTCTAAAACCCTTCTGGTCATCCAGGAATGTTACTATAATAAGCTAATTTTATTTCTCTATTTGAGTAATCTGCTGCATCCCCTCTGTCCATGCAGAGCGACCCTTCTTCAGTGAGAATCCTGAGGCCCAGCGCTAGGGTCAGCCCAGAGCTCATCGCTCCCACCCTGGTTCCAGAGCCTGAGCTGGCTGCCAGGTGTGTGTTTGGTGTTTCCTTGGAAATACTGAGAGAGGAAGGGCAGATGGTCAGTGGAATACCCCTTGTGTTAAGAGACATGGTGGAGTTCCTGGATAAGAATGGTAATAGAGGCACAACCTGCTGTTTTTTCATTAATTTTTATTCTATACATCGCTCCTTCCTTCTCCATTCCTTCCCTCTTTTTTCTCTTGCTCTCTCAATGCAAAACGTTACTCCAGCATCACCTGCATGTACATACGGCTGAATGTACTTGTTTCCTTATCCCAGGAATGCACCACAGAGGTCTGTTCCGTCTGTGTAGCTCAGTACCACGGACCAGAGAGCTGAGGCAGCGGTGGGACCGTGGAGAGAGCGTGGACCTGGAGCATGAGGGAGATGTCCCCACTGTGGCTTCACTCCTCAAACTCTTCCTTCGGGAGCTGCCCACCCCCATAGTTCCCGAACCCCGTCGCAAACAGCTGGTTTTGAGCCTCACAGGTACTAGGAAAGGTACTCAGAAATCATGCTGGACTGGTGTTGTTAGGAAAAGATTTCATGAACTTTTTCAGTGTATAAATGTAGGCTTAATTAAATGAATGAGGTTGTTAGTGTTCTTCAGATTAGAACATGGCACTGCTGAGCTCCATCAATATGCCACTGTACCTCTGGCCCCCACTGAGAGCTACACTACAAACATTAAACTGCTGAGACAGGAGAGTAGTATAGTAGGGAAACTGTCACTCTAGGCCTGTTGCTGGAAAGCATCTGCCTTACTGAAGTGTCCCTTAGGTACGTGTAGAATTTCCAGCAAAAGAATCGTAAGATTAAAAAAAATTAAAATAATTGCTATACAATATATTATTAAATCAGATGTAGGCCCTTAAAGAAATGGTGAACAAATAATTTTCTGGACAGAGATGTTATATTGTTATCCACTTTATGGACAAAAGTATTTTACATCTCTTCAGTACCTCTACAATCTCCTCTACAATGGGGGACAAATCTTTGCTTAGTCAACAAGGAAGCAAAGGCGGAAATGAACAAAGTTGAGAGGTCTACAGTGTCTTGTGCATTCCTGAATATAAATTAATCTTAGTCACCATCAGTGCTCAATGTGAGGGCTTCAGGTATTACTTAATCTAATGATTATCCTATTGATTATGCTTTGAGTAAATGATCAAGTTACTTATTCAATCAATAAATTATAAACTATTATTGATAACTTTTTTATTTAGTGGGAATGCTTATACTATGTTATTTTATGTGTACGATGGTTGTTTTTAAATGGGTACTTTGGTCCTCTTGCATTAGTCTGTTATATTCTTACATTTCATGCTATATTTTAAGCCAAAAAGTGCTTTTACCAGTATGTTAATATACCAACTAATGCAATATATATTAGGTTATATGCTGTATATCCATAGACTCTAGTGATCGAAGTGCGTGTTAATGAATACTGTTTTGATGTTTTGGCTTATTTTTAGGATATGCAGATCAGGAAAAGATGAACCAGGCTCTGAGAGAAAATCTTCACCACCTCCCTGCTGACAACCTCATTATTTTGTCTTACCTCATCCGCTTTCTGTCCAGAGTGGCCGCTCACAGCCAATCAAATCACATGCCTGTGGAAAATCTGGCAACCATCTTTGGGCCTTGTATATTCCAGTGAGTTTCTGTTGTAAATGCCTCATTTAAATCCTTTCCAGACCAGTACTAGGACACAGGGTTCCTCCAGTCAAATCAATATAGTCTGGGTACAGTCTGACATTAAGCTTGACCAGACAGGTTAGTGACTTGTCACCGTGTAACTTTAAAAAAGAGTGTTCTCCTGTATATACATTTTAAAATGTTTGTTTTCACCCTTAGTTTTTAACAGATATACAACTGGAGAGATTTCTCTAAAAGTATGATCAAGAGCAATCTAGAGTTCAACAATTGAATGCTTGTATCAATAACTTGTCTTCGTCAGATCCAGAACTAGAAAAAAATACTTTGTTTGTCATGAGAGCAACCTTCTAAATGTCTGGCCCCATTCATCAGCCTCATTGGTTGTGTGTCTGTATGTTTCCACAGCTGTACCACTAATTTGGTGTGGAGTTGGGTTGTCCCTTCAAGGAAATGGGTGTGGATTATAGTTGATAACGCAGATCATGACACACAAAAAGAGAGACAGATATAACAGAGGCCATTGGGACTTTGTCGGTTGCTTCTCCCCTACTGTTTATAGAAGTCTGCAGTCACTGTAAACAAATACAATCTCTGTACGGCAACACACTTACATTTAGATTTGTGTTATTTGAGTTTCTGCCACTGTGGAAAAGATTATTATATTTATTCGACACCCTTTCACTGTTCTTCCATCTCTTGATCTCACAGTCGCATCTACTGTATATCAGTCTTGTTTTCCTCTGAACGTTAGCGGCATGTCGGTGGAATGGGATATTAGTCATGTTGTAAAGTTCTCCATATGTGGGGAAAAGATGATCCTAGCCAGAGGAAGAAGAGTTGGTTACGGGGTGTGGAGTTGGCATCAGAGGCATGGAATAAGTTGGGGGTGGATTTAGGTTGTGGTAGCTGCAGACAGTTGGAAAATTTCCTGTGCTTTCTGCCTGTGGTTCCCCAGGCATTAGAACAACAGAGGCAGAGAGGAATGGTAGAATAGTTTGAATGAAAAGGATTAAAAAATGAGTGAGAGATATATGCTGTAAAAAATACTCAGCTGAACAAAGCTACTATTTAGCCCAAAACAGTAGCTTTTAAGATAAGTTCATTTAAGTAAATTGGCTGTATTTTTACTTTTTGTGAGATTTTAATAATATTTCCATTAATTTAAAATTAAATGACAGACATTTTAGCAGATGTTCTTCCGTTGCAGCATGTGTGATAGGTCCTTTGGCTATGCCCCTCCCCCCATAACTCCTGCATATTTGACATCTAAGACTCTTTCTAAACAGCCTGTTGCCCTTGTATGTGTCTCTTATGTAATCCATGTGACAGGCTGTTCCTGTCCTGTAATTCCAATTGACCTGTGTAAACACACATCTATTAATACTCAGATTTTTCACATTCTCCTCACTGGGTGTATGCTATGTTAACTTTCACCTACCATGTATACATTGGAAAAGAGCTAAAGAAAACCCAGAATGGATAATGTCAACAACAGCAAAACATACTACGATGTACTAACATAACAAATAGCTGCTTCCAGGTAAACATGTGAAGGCTTACTGCTGTATTGTGAGTGTTATGACCAGAAGCTCCACAAATCTCTGAAATTTAATCAATCAATCAATCAATCAATCAATCAGAATACATGGGACAAAACATACAGCAGGCAAATAAAATAATAAAACATTAAAAATAAAACAACCTTTAAAAAATGTAGAAGTTTCCAACGTCAAAGGGAAGCTTTACAAGCTTTTACTGTCTGTCTCATTATTTTTGTCATTTTTGGCTATTTTGGGCTTTTATTTTAGTTTGTTATGGGAAATTTATTTTCCTAAGTGTTAGGTTTTGATTCATCAGACGCTGTCTGACCTGTTTATCTCAGTTCACTGGTATATATGCCTCCTTCCACTAGATGGAACCCTTTTCTGTTATGTTTGTTATAGCACTTACCAGAGGACCAGTTTGAATACACAGTGCATAGTACACGTGACACTGTGTTGTTGTCCCCACTTCTCTTCTTCATGCAGTGTTCCAGCAGGACCCAGGATGCTAGAAGAGCAGAGTGTATGTAATGACCTGTTGCTCCATCTTCTCCGGCATCAGAAGGTTCTCCTTCCAATCCCAGATGAGAACACAGCGGGCCACTTGATTGCCTCCTCCTCACCCCCTCCTCCTACTCTCTCTGCTCTTTCACACTTTGAGGTGAACCATATATATATTTATTTTTTTTAATTCCCTTCGACAGAATTGTTATATCATTGGTTTATTCTCATGGTCTGGCTTTTTGCACATTTTGATTATGTCAGTATTGCAGGAAGTAATCCCAGCACTTACCAACACATAGAACAATTTTGTAACTGTGGCATAGCAGAGTCTTTGAGTCTTTGAACTCATGTACAGTACTATATACAGGGTTTCTGCAGGTTGTGAAAAGTCTGTCAGTTCCCCTTTAGAAGACTTTAGAAGGTATTAAAAAGTAGTGAATTTCATTTACAAAGGTTTTGAATATTTTTTCTTGCTTGCCTTACACACTAACAGTATTTATAAATATATTTTTGTTTTGGGTTGGGGAGACCTTTTGCACCTTTAAACTAAAAGTGGGATTGTTGGAGGCTGTTTATTCCTTTTTTTGTGGAGTTTCAATTAGACATGTAGTAAACACTGTTGTTATTTTTAGCCATAGTAGCTAGGAGCTCATCAACTAATAATGGGTAAGTGTCAATTTTAGCAAAGAATTGAACTTACATTTATTATTTTTTAATCCATCAACTGTCTTCTGCTTAACTGCTTCCAGGTTGTGTCAATTGATTAATTATATTACTAGGAGTTATTATTATATACAGTTGGTAAACAAAAATGTGATATAGATGTCAATATATTCATACTCTTAATAAATAATCATAGGCCTCACTGTCTCTGCCAGTTTTCCATCATTCTGCGACTGGTATGATTGTGAACACGATATCAAATTGCATTCTGTGTAGTATGAAAAAGATCTTAAAGAGTCTTAAATTGAATTTGGTGAACACTGCAGAAACCCTGTATATAGTGTATGTAGATAATGCGAAAAAATGCTTTGAGGATTTATTATCCCTCTATAGTGGTGCATGTTTTTTCACTCCTGTTGTCCTTGGTAGATGCGACCCAGCAGCTGTCACTCAGAGCAGAGTAGTGTGGAGAGGGTGGAGGGAGAGACCACCTCAGTCTCAGTGACCAGTGCTTTTAACCAAACAATACGGATGCAATCTCAACTCAACAGGTACTGTCAAACTTAGCATCAATAACATTGTAACTGCACAAGATGGATGGATGGATGGATGGATGGATGGATGGATGGATGGATGGATAGATAGATAGATAGATAGATAGATAGATAGATAGATAGATAGTATTCATATGAATATACACAAGCCTGTCCCTTTATATACTGTATCTTGTCCTGGGGGAATATTAAGGACCCGAGCTTTTTCCTTGTAGCGTTTCACTCTATATTTAGCATTGTTTAGTCAGTTGTCAGGTTGATGGTTGTATCATTGGTGATGAGACTGAGACATCATTCACAGGGAATTAAGGCCACCGTCTGGAGGTCCTTTGCCCTCTGTTCATAGAAGTCACAAAGACAGTCAATCTGTATTGCTTTGTTTCATCATTGTCAGACAGTCCCACTTCTTCTCTGGAAACTAAAACTTTTCATTAGTGTTACACATTTTATTAGATGTGGTTCAACAAAGAAAGAGAAATCTAATCAAAGGACATCACTGCTGTTTTTGACATGGGTCCTCTGACAGGCTTATGATATATTTCAGTTCTTTACGTATTCTTTGATGTCTCACTTCCTCGGGCTTACAAAATGGCATGGGGACAATCAGTAGAAAATATAGGCTCAACCCCTGAATGATGCCTGCTTCTACCATTATCTACGATTATCCAATAACCAAGACGAGATTCTGGATTTTGGATTGCAGTGCTGTGATGTGATCCTTCCAACAGCTATAGTTAAAATTTAAAGGTTCAGACAAGCTACATGAGATGTTAAAAAATGGAGAAGTAGACCAACTTTATGATAATAAGATATTCAAGATATAATAAGTTATTCATTCATTTAATAGCCCAAGCCTGTTTGATTTTTCTTCAATAACAATATCATGGTTAGTAGGGGCGGGTGACAAGTTGGAAAATAAAAAAATTACTTTAAAGGCAGGTAGCAATACACTGTTGCCTACAGAGCAACACCTGCCTACACGAACTGTGAAACCCAGTATCTGTTGTCAACATGAAAAAGTGCCATTGCTTGTACAGGTCACTTTCCTTTTAGTCTAATGGCAAGTAAAAATAGCTTCACTCTTTTGCTGCTGGAAGGAGCAGAGAAGTAGAACAATGACAAATTGGTCCCCCAGACAGAATCAGCATACTAATACCCATCTGCTTGTGGGGAACTTTTCCCACTCAGAACTTGAAGGCTACTGTGCTATTTTCTATTTTTAAATTGTGAATGTGGGTTGCCACAAGGTAGCAATACAGGCATTAAATTACATTTATATATTTTCTGTATTTGTCTGCCCCCAGTCAGCATGTGACATGGCATTCATGTGCAATTACTGATTAATTTTGTGGCTGTCAGCCATGTGTATGAGTATAGTTGTGTGTCTGGTATCTTAATTTGTGTTTGTGTGTGGAATGGGACTGCATGACGCTAATGGAGATTAAAACATTTTCTTGTTGTCATTGTAAGCAAACGTGCATTTTGGTTCTGTTTACTTTGTGATGAAAAAGATCTGTCCTCAGTGAAATTCAGGTTAATCTCTTATCCACACAGCCTTTTATCAGTAGCTTGTGTTTGTGTGTGTGTGTGTGTGTGTGTGTGTGTGTGTGTGTGTGCGTATGTGCGTGCGTGTGTGGGCATGGGTAATTGAAGGGGTGGGTCAGCTCTATGCCTCCGGGCGTCACTGATGTTGTTGACCGTCAAGTACTTATCATCTTTGCTCTCTTTTCTTTATTTCTTTGGCTTTCTCCGTCCCTCCAAAGCAGCAGGCATTTCACTGTCACATGTATCTATGCTAGACTGCTGTGAGTTTGTGCATTTTAGCAAAGGATGTTTTCTTGTCTCATCTGCTTCAGCATCAGTGACAACAGTCATGGGTCTACGGTCCCCCACAAGTGAGTGAGGTCATGCAAGGCGATTTTAGACCCAGAGCAGAAATGTAGTTGCTTTATAGCAGGGGTCGATAATGCATAAAACTATTTCTTACATGCTGGTATCTAACAATCTTTGGTTTGACTTATTTGTGTGTCTTAGAATTTGATGACTACATTAACTTTGTAGTGTTTACATTGCTCTAACAGTATATGCAATAATTACACTTAGTGTTGTCTGCAGTTTTTGTCTGTCTCTCCTAGGTGGTCATTCAGAATTTGTTTTTGCCACTTTTTACCAGCCTCTGTTAAGATGAAGGATGTTTGAGGGAGGGAAACTTAAAGCAGAAAAGGTATTCATGTTCATAAAGCAGGCTGCTGTCTGCGTGGCTCATGTGTGACTAATAGCCTAAGCAACAAAGATTAGTTTCTTGCTGCTGCTGTACTGACCCATCTACTCAAGGTTACAGCTCTTGAATCACTGCTTTAAGCAAATACGTGACCGATGGGCTGTATTTGGTTGACGTCATGGCAAATCAGTTAGGCTTGTTTTTGTTGGGAGCAGCTCTGTAGAGTTTCATGAGACGTGTCGTAGTGTAGCATTAAAGTAAGCACTGCAGATTCACCTGCTGGATGTTTGTTCTCCAACCTGCTGCAGAGGCCGGCAGTTTTCTCAGGGATTAACTGTTGGACCTTCCAAATTTAACTCATGTTAGCCTTTTGATATGAAGATTGATAACCTTAAATTCTGTTGTTTTAGATTTTAAATGTGTTGGATTCCTGCTAACATAACATGGATCTATCTCAGTTTTATTCTACTGCCATATTCCACATATTTGTTTCATATTCTACTGATGTGGTTGGATTTCTTTATTCTTTCTTCACTGTCTTCAAGTTTGTCTATCGGCATTGTTATGTCATAAGAAAAGTTCCTTGTTATTCTTGAGGTCCTGCCTACTGCTTTTCTGTCTAACTCATTCTCATTGTAGTCTCTCTTGTCTCTCTTTCTTTTTGTCATTTTCACCTTATTGGTAACACTTTCTCATTAGGCACCCTTTATAAAGGGTTAAAAATTATAACATGTCGTATTGTAAAATGTATTAATGGTTAATAAATCTTTTACTAATGCTCTATAGATCCAAAATAAACCATGAATATAAAACTAATATTGGGTTGGCAGTTTCTGAAAAACCCCTTTAGTATTTATCCTCCTCCAGTCTGACATTTCTTTGTCACGCTGGACATTTGTTTTTACGTAGCCCTATTGTTCTTCAGGAAGACCTCTACAATGGGCCATTCAACCAAAAGCCAACGATAGCCCTCTGGACAAAAGGGCCACAGAGCACCTGGAAACAAATCCATTTATTAACAATTTATTAACCTATTTAAAAATGTCATGAATTATTGTAAGAACCCTATTAATGACTTTATCGACATTTGTAGTAGTTCCTATTTATGCCACATTACTGCTCTATAAAGCATCAGTAAGTTATGTATTATCTATTAGTCATTAATGAGGAGTTATAAACACTTTATAAAGGATGGAAATTGGTATTTCCTTTTCTCCTCACTCTCTGTCTCTCTGTCTTTCCAAAGTGCTGACACACTGGTGCAGGTTTGTGAAACCACCTCTGACGTCAGTGCTGACATTCAGAACCTGATTCCAGACCAGGAGGCTTTGGAGGAGAAAGGTGAAAGTACAGGGGCAGTCTGTGTGCTTTCCTGCCCCACTGACCCAGGGCCAGAGCAACATCCACACCGGAGCGGTCCATTCCAAAAGGTCCAAGGGGAGCCACTGGAGTTGGAGTGCACCACACAAGGGTGGGTGTCATTCCTGTTTGTCTTCTTTTTTTTCATGCACCGATGATATCTTCTCCTTAAAATAAATGGGTAAATGGGTTGTCCCTATTCACGTAATTTTGAGAGGCAACATTTGCCCGTTTAATTCTTCCCATCTGCCTTTCTCAAATCTAAAACGCACAATCAGTTTTCATTAATACAACATTTTGGAATTATGTAACTTCTCTACAGTTCAATGAGTTATTCTTTATCAACAGGACCTTTTCACAGACGTCACTGTTCACGGCCATATCAAAGGAGAAAGAGGAGGCAGAAGTAGACGAGGTAGATGATAGAATGACATTTTCCTCACCCATCAAAGATGACTATTTAATTGTGTGCATTGTTTATTTTCTCTTATTTTCTTTTTAGCTCTCATAGTCTTTGTTTCTTGTTTTTTTTCTTTTTATTTAACTTTTTTATCTCTTCTTTCTCTCCCTTTCTTGCACCCATTAAACCGAGTCTCCAGCTGTGAATATCATTCAGCAATAACTGTTTCCATGGTCTCTCAAATTTATACCTAGATTTATACTTAGATCCTAGAAATGTGGTTAAAAAACAATGTACAGATAGCTGCTGCTTCCCATATATGCCCAAAAATGAATTCTTTGTAGTGTGTTGTAGCACAGTTATACTTCTAATGTTTAAAGTGGAAAATATTTTAGAACATATAACCGGAAGGTTATATGACATGGATTAAATTGTTTTACAGGCTTCTACAGATTCAGGGCAGACATCATCTATTTCACTGTGCTGCATAACGAATGAATCGCAGAGAAAAACCCAAATGCAGAGTCAGCGCATAAAGAGGTGAGAAGAAAGGTTCTGCATTGAGACTACACAATGACATTTTGTTGCAGTTGTGTTTTGTTCCTTTGTTTCTGCTTTGTACTGTTTTCATAACAGCAAACCTTTGTTCTTAGTTCTTGTTATATAACATTTAAATAACAAAAGATCCAAGTGAAATAGAAACTCATAATTTCAGACTTTCCCATATCGGCTACTTGAAATTTTACCAAGATTCAAACGCAACCATAAATCAAAGAAAACTACTATTGTGAAAGGGGGAATGTTAGTAGTTTTGCATCAGTTAAAGTGTATCAGATTTAATTTTTTGTGTTCACTTTGGATGTTACAGTTTTTTTTGACCCGCCCCAATCCTGTGCTTGGTTTCCCAGTTCAGCTCATCTCTCAGCCCTGCAGTCAATTGGGAAGTAGGTTGTCGGAGCAGTGTACTCACAGTCATGGTTTTGATATGATTCCAGTCCAAATAACACTGACTGCCACAGGGGCTCACATGGAGCAGACCAACTAGCTAGCTAGACTGAGTCAACCTAGCATGGTGGCGCGCTGACTTTTTGTTTGAGCTGCCTCCAGACACCCACATGACAGGTCATCTCAGCTATGCCTCATTAGTGTCAGACGTGAATAAGCCATAAAGGTAATGGCAGAGACAGATGACTGTCTAGCCTGAAAACTACATAGAGTGCTGGGCAGTCCTGCCTGTGAGCACATTTGATATAGTATTGATTGTAAATACAAACAGACCACAATTTGTATTACATGGAGTCACACGGACTGTTAACTTTTCAGGAGGAAAAAACTGTGCTGTTTCAGATATTTTGAGGTTTTTTTTCTTTTTTGTACGTTTTTTTTACTAATATTTAATGTGATTTTATTGTATTTGTCTGTTGTTGACAGACTTTTGTTTTTTCAGTGTGCTGTGCTGCATAGAATACAAGAAAGAAGACAAAACCAAAGTGTCTGAATGGAAGGTAGTAGCTAACAAAAGATACACAAAATGCCCTATTTAATTTTGAGGGTCATGCAGCTAGGTGATGATGATAACAATGACGATAACTTTTTTCCAATCTGTGGGAAATTAGTTAAATTTGAAAATATATTGGTGTTGACTTTTGTTAAAGAAACTATTCAATCTGTTATATGGTGAAAAAGATAAAAGGAGCTAAAATAGTGATCTCTCTATTTGTGTCAATGAAACCTACAGTTTTGCTTGTGCATGGGCGGGAGCACTTACTGACACACTGGTGTGTGTCAGTAAGTGGGCTTTGCGAATGAGACTTCAACAGTGCGCATGCTGTCTGTTCCCTCAGGGGAGAGGAGGACGAGGAGGAGGAGGAGGATGTAGTGGTTCTCCTGACAGACATAATGACTGCAGAGGCGGGAACAACAGCTATGACGTAAGTTCTCCTTCCCCTCAGTCTTTTTTGGTTCACAAATTAACACTTTTTTTAGGCTGAGGGTATCTATGACAACAGGACCACTGATACCTCCGGTGATTGTGTGTGTTTTTGTGTGCCTGTGTGTCTATGTAAACACCTGTTTGTGTATTGCTAAGTGTGAGCTTGCCTGCTTGTGGGTGTTTTGCCTCACTCCTTCACCTCCTTTCCATCCTTTCACCTCCTCTGTATGACGCACAGTGTTTCTTTTTTTTATGAATGAACAGCCGAGGAGGGTGAGAAAGGAGGAGCCAAACCCTTATCTGCTGCTGCTGCCGTTGATGATGGCGATGCTGAAAATGATGTCAGAGCACCTAAATGAACAAAAATAAATTGCCCAAAACCAATCTGCTTTATAGTCAGGATGAGGTGGTCAGGATGTTTTTGGTGCTCATTACAAATCTTTTCTTTCACTCTGAACAGCACCATAAGAACGGATTGCTTATACACCCACTTACACACACACACACACACACACACACACACACACACACACACACACACACTCATGCCAAGGCACAGAGCTACGTGACTTCCCATAGCTCCATCACATACACTCCTTAGCTCAGTCTGACAACGTTGCCATGGAAATGCCTCGTCATATACTGTACCTTTCTCCTCCCTTGCGCACACACCCACACCACACTCACCAACATGAGCGGTATTCCCGCCGACCCCCTTCCTCTGTGAATGATGAATAATCCATGTGGAGGCAGCTCAGCAGCAGAAGTGGATAAAGGGATTCTCTTCGGGGGCCTGCTATACTCTCATACACTCACACATCCACAAAACGCAGATCAGGTGATCAAGGAATCTCAGCGATACTGTTAATGGAATTACAGCATGTTGCTCATCAGGGATCCCACGCCAGCTGCTGATGGACTGATAGGAATCTGACTCATTTACTGACAAAAGTCTGCCAGGCTGGTTGAATGCCTGGCTGGCTGACTAGCTTTTAGTTGCACAGTGACCTGAGGAGAGCTACAGCAGGAGAAGGTCCGTTTTTGTAATGACCATTTCTGTCTGCTTTTGTAGCTGGCTGGGAGCTTTGCAAGATCAAAGATTGTTGTGTTTTTTGAGAAGTTTGTTCCTCGTACTTCAGCCACCCCCAAAAGCAGCCTGCTTATAGAGCTGCATTCTCCCTTTTGACTCATACCTTTCTCAGAAGGACAAGGCAACCATTCATCTCATCGCTTCCTGCAATTCCCTGCCCAACCAAGCTACAGCGCCAGAATATTTCTTTTCATAGGAGAGAGCAAAATGGTTTTACAGGACTTCTCATGATTCTTGAGCAGCATGTGAAACGCTGAAGACTTCCTTCACGCAAACTACGACACATCTTTCTCACTTCTCCTTTCCCTGCTCGGCTGCATCACTGAAGCCATGTTCTGCTTCTGTTTCCAGAGCCCCTCCCTCAAAGTACAAGCCCTGGAGGCCGACTTGGGACCCCTTTCAGCACCGGCAGACCCCCAAGTTCAGGACAACCTACCTGCCCAGCAACAGCCTCTTTCTACTGAAGAGCAGAGCCTCTTTTTGACCCGCAAGCTAATCCTCCACTTGCCACCATCACCATCTGCTCAGGATAATCATCCAGTCGACTCATTGCAGCCTGGTAAGGCAATATCAGTGGCATCCTGATATACTGAAATGATAGTATTCAACGCTTCCGTTGTTAAATATTTTCTTCTTGCACTATGTTGCAAACAGAAAAATGATTTAAATGTTGTAATGACACATGGCCAATGATTTAATTGTCCTACTTTTACAAAGCACCTCACTGTAGAGCACTACAGGCCTGGGGGAGTTGCATTGAAAATCATACCCATTAACCTGTCAGTACAAGAGCCATACTCCATACATACTGTTTAAGTACCTTTATTAATAGTGTGTACATCATTGTCTGTTCCATTCAGAGCATCTTCCTAGCTGCTGTAATTCCTTTGGTGCATGTTAAGTAACCGTCAGTAAATCTTGACAGCAATCTCAAGTTTCATCACTTCCCAGAGCTGAGTGTGTCTTTTCTGGATAAGTGGCATGATGAAGCGGTACATATATTCAATAATATATAATAATTTTGATATCAAGATACTGATGTTGTTTTTTTATTTTTTATTTTCATGTCTTAGTTCAGGATATACACTGCAAGAAACCAGTGTTTTTTTTTTACCATAGAGATTATAACTGCAAAACGTGAAAACCATTCAGATTTGTTGTTTACTATATTTGTAACAGGCAGACCAAATAAAAATTTCCCAAGGAAAGATGTCAAATGTGTGTAGATGATTAGGAAAGAGCTATTTGTCATTCTTTCATTCTCTTTCATTCTGTACTCTTTGTTTTCTTTCCTACATCCCACTTCAATACTTTTTCTCCCTCTCTCTCATCTCTTATTTTGTCCCATCCATCCTAGGAGAGTAAAAATTGAGAAAAAGTTACAATTAATATAGATTCCAGTTAATATTTTGTCCTTGTTCTCTCTCTCTTACAGTACACACCCCATCCCCTCATTCATCAGAGTCCAGTGCTGTCCTCTCCACTGCCACTCTTGCTAAGGAAATTCCAGGAGATGATACCCTGTCGAGCCCAACAGGCTCTAACACCAGCCCACTACTCTCTCGTTTTACGATGACCGACTGCCCCGTTCCCTCGCCACGCTGCCCCAACCTCAGCCACAGCCTGCTCTACAACTTAGACCCTGATACAGCCCCTTCCCCACCGTGTTCACAGCACGTACGCATGTAAGATGAAAATTTCTTCACTAACTTTACTCAGGAATAGTGGCTCACAGATAGGATAGTCTGAATTTTTCCGTTCTTGACGTACTGGTGGACCTGGTGTGGATATTATGACAGTCCTCTTGCGGTGGCAGAGTGGAGGATTTCTGAATGGATACTATGTTAGGCAATCAGTTGCTCATAATTAGATGCATGTTAGGAGTATGGGTCCTTGCCCTTTGTAAAGGCATAAATATGCAGAATGTCAAGTATGCGAGTTGATCGATGTTTACTTTTCTCGCTTCGTCTCTAAATGCTTTATGAAAGCAACTGGACTTGATTGAAAACCATCAAGCAAGTCCAGTTGCCTTTGTACAGCACTTATAAATACCACGACCTGGATGACTGAGAATCTTCACAGACATTTTTCTGTCTTCAGGGCTCGATGCAGCGTCCATACAGAGTCAGATGAGGGCTCTGTCTCCATTTCAATGCTCAACAGACACATCCACACCCTAAGGAAAAGGATCAGGCATTTCGAGGAGCGCTTTGAACAGGAGAAGCACTATAAGGTGAGGAAGGAAATCAGAACTGCTTGCACAGCAGGATTCTCTTGAGTCATGATTAGATTGGAAGTTATTTCCTTAGAGTGTAAAACTCAGTGTTGCCTTTCTCTAAAACAAATAAGTAGTGCTCTCAGAGTCATGGAAGAGTTTGATTTTTCTTGTTTTTTTGAGTGTATGCCTGACTGTGTGTGTTAGTGATTTTTTAGTTTTAAACTCATTCTGCTGATGATAACCACAAACATCATTCTAGGGCGAATTACTCCCTCTGCTGGTACATTGGAAAAATTACAGTTTTTTACACAATGGATCCTCAGTCAATTGGTTGATAGGGCTACTGCAGCACACAGGATATTGGTAATCCAGGAAACTGACTTGACCTGGAACAAGGGACCAAGTAAAGTAACAAGACCCACTCCAGGTTATCAGTGCAACAGACAGCCCCTGTTCTATTTATGATGAGATTTGTTGTTATTGTTTTTCAGCCGGCCCATAATGACAAGACAGCCCATCCAGAGGTTGCCAGACTAATGAAGGAGCTCATCAAGAGTCGCAAGCAGCTTAAAGGTCAGTTACGTAACCATAAATACATAGTCAAACACATGAATGAATGATTGCAGTGGTGGAAGAAATATTCAACAATGTAAAAATACTCAATCACAACTAAAAGGCCTGCATTTAAAATCCTACTTAAAAAAAGGTACTAAGGTATTATCAGCTAAATGCACTCAAATTATCAAAAGTAAAAATACTAATTCTATAGAAAAGTGCCCCCTGTGACTGACATATTAGATTGTTCATAATGATGCATCAGTGAGTAAGTACCATTTCTCTGTTGTAGCTGGTCCAGGTGGAGTTAGTTGTAACTATTCTATATACAGTTACGTTAGTTAAGTGGTTTCCAACCCAGTTGTCTGGACCTTTCAAAGGGTCACAAGATAAATCTGAGGGGTTGTTAGATGATTAATGGTCTAGGAAAGAAGAAAAAATAAAGTTTATATACATACTAATGCATTCATTTTTGGGATATTCTCTGATCTTTGCTTTTTGTAAAATAAAAAACATCTCAGGTGGTTTAAATAAAACCAGAGGTTTAGAGGGGAATTCACTCTTTGGTGGAACTGTTAACAACTCAGACATCTGTGATGTGACAAGACACTTCTTTTTTGGAAAGGGTCACAAGCGGAATGGTTGGGAACTACTGCTTTAATCCCTGACAATGTACTTTATTTTAATAAGCTCATCATGTGCTTTTTATGTAATATCTTAATCTGAAAAGGATCTGTACCTATCGATACATGTAGTGGAGTAAAAAGTACAATATTTGCCTTTGAAATGTAGTGGAGCAGAAGTATAAAGTAGCAATCACCAAATGATTGCAACAATGTCAACATGTACACAATTCATCGTCAAGGAAACTTGTATCAGTAACTGGATGAAAGCCACTTTGGAAATGTAAACATGGAAAATGCATTTCGTTGTTTTCCAGAGAAACAAAGTCCACATTTTAGATTTACAGGGTCCTTGTTTTCATGTCGCCATGTTTTTCTGAACTATTGCCCTTCTTTCAGAGCTAAAGCTGAGACAATTAGAAGAAGGGGGGCTGAGAGGTCAGCGGGGTTTTAACCCATCGGCCGAAACATGCAGGAGCAACATAGACCAGAGGGAGGCAGCACTAACAGGAACTGAGCTACAACAACTTAACAACAACAGCAACACCAAGCCAAATGTGGAGGAGACAGTCAACATTATAACCAACAGACTGAAGGAAAGACGTCGAGAGCTGGGCCTGCCTGACAGCATTAAGGTTGATATTGCAGAGGTGTCTTCACCACACACACATAAATGTTGTTATTTCAGTTTGGCGGTCAGATTTCCTGGGCTGGAATGAAGAATCTGTGTGTTACTGACCCTGGATAAATGAAGTACAGAAAATCTCATATGCCTATTCACTTGCTATAGTAAACACCGAAACAGAGGTTTACAATCATCTGTCAAATTTGTTGACCAGGCTGATTGTCTGTTAACAATTTTCCCTGTGGCTGCATGTGCAGGAGATGACCCATTACCAGATGACTATGGAGAAGACCAGCATGCAAAAGTGTTTGCTCTACTTTGAGAGTTTGCACGGACGACCAGTAAGACCAGCCTTGATGACTTTCTTATGTGTTTAGCTCTTATTTCTCACTCAATGGCTCTGCTTGAGCAGTTCCATTCTCTTCTATCTGTCCTGACATCATTGGTTTCTCTTTCTTCCTATTTGTATATTACCACTTGTAACAAAGTGGTTTCTGTTTATTTTATCTGTATGTCCTCAGAGTACCAGGCAGGAGCGGACTCTGATGAAACCTTTCTACGATCGGTACCGTCTTCTCAAGCAGCTGCTGCTTTTTTCTGCTGCCTCAACAGTCATAACGACCATAGTGAGTAACAATCTCATACTGAATGCTGAATTTTGAATAAGAGAGTGTTATCTTGTAGAGAGGGAGGAGATCTCAAGAGCTACACAAACTCTCTGTATTTCACTCTTGAAGATGAAACTGACCATGGCTTCTGAGGCCATTGTCGAAGATTGTCACACTACTGCCATCTAACGGCTAGATATAAAAGCTACATCAAACTATTGTGAACCGCTTCAGTTCATTCAGCAAAATAAATGATCGCAGGATAGATAATGCTGCAAGTTATATTCAAGGTGAGTTGCTGTCACTCATCATTTTCCAATCTTGCTGTTCTTTGACCTAATAGCTAATTACCTGAAATACAAATCATCCCATACCATGACTAGTTCACCATAGTCTAAATGGAGCTGGTAAAGACAAACTGTATTCACTTCTATAATGGCTTGACAAGGATCGCCCTCCCTTTGCTCTTGAATGGTTCACTTCATCTTTTTTTTTCAAATGTTAACTTTGACAGAAAAGCGATCCCTCTGTGTGTGTGCACATAGGAAGAAGAGGAAGGCTCTGATGAAGGGCGTCCCAAACAGCAAAGCCCCAGGCAGCAGCCATTTTGGCTGAAACCTCCCAGGTGTGTGTCCTCAGACGAGTTACTGAATCTGCCTTCCCTGGAAATGTCTGAAACACCTCTGGTGTCCCCGCTGGAGGAGGTGAAGGGTCTCCAGCCACAGATCATCACCATGTCAACATTTCATGAAGCTTCCAGGTATGGTTGTGCGCCTGTGTAGCATCAACAGCTCAGTACAGTGTGTGTGTGTGATTTTCCATTGATTTTACCACTCAGAATTAGCTGTTGAATCGAATGATCTTGTCGTTTTTGTACCAATTATAGTACTGCATCCTTTATCATTACTAGGAATTATAGGAAACTCATATTAGCAAGTAGAGATTAAAAGAATATCTGGAAGTTCACATTTCTTTTGCTGTAACCTGTTTGTATTCATGGTTACAGTCAATTTAAGTTCACAGATTAATAGACAATTCAAAAGATCTAAGAAATTGTTTGATTTTTTTCTTTATACAGACCAGAATTACTGGATCAACTCAGGATGGCTCGATCAGAGAAGCGGAGGCTTCACCAAGTACTCAGAGAGTTTGAGGACCATTTCTACACACAGACTGGCAGGTAGAGGTTATACACGCAAATGACATACACAGCACATCCAAACTACTTGGCTTTTGAATTTTATTTTATCTTTTAATAAACTTGGGACATGTGGTTTTAACAATGCCTTGTGAAAAACAAAGAAAAAACATCAACAAAAAAAATCCCATCGTAATGGTACGACAGTGTAATGCACACGCACGTAACGTTAATACAGCACAGAGAGCTCGGGAAAGAGACGAAGATATAGAAGACGTTTGCTCTGAACTGTACACATCCTTCTTCCTGTTCATGTTAGTCATCCAAAGTAAATACAGTAAGTTTTTGATTACAATACACACTGTACAAAGCTATCTGAGTAAGGCAACATAGGGACTATCAACCATTATGGAAGCTGCTGCATTTTGTTTGGAAACTACAAAAAAATGTTTTGCCTTTTGTTTCCATCTTCTTCCTTCTGTGCATTTTTAACAGGGCTTGTCAGAAGGAGGAACGTGGATCAATGGCAGAGGAGTACTGCCAGTATAAGAACCTCAAAGCGAAGCTCCGTCTACTTGAGGCCCTGCTCAGTAAACAACAGGACTCAACCAAGACCAGTTGAGTGAACTCACAGTGGGACTTTATCTAACTTAACAGCACTCGATCATATCCGAAAAATCAGGTTGAGAAGCCAGTGGGTCTGGTCGTTTTTTTTATGCCATGCTCATTATGTTGATGCACTTTACATGAGGAAAACAGTGATGGAAATCGGTGACCATCTGACTGAAATGCTGGGCAACTGCAGAGTTTTTTTAGTCCCAAAAACACATCCCTTGTCATTCATGACGAACCTTACTATAAACTTGATGTAGCAAGTGTATGTTATATAGCACTAATCTGTGTCAAAGATGAAGAGCTGTAACAACTTGATGATAGTTACATATTAGTAATTTTAGGATTACTGTGCGTATATTATGGCACTTTGCTTTTTTTCCTTGCCAAAACACTATTTTTGGAAACTGCATTTTTAAAAAGTGCTTTTTTGGCAAAAAAGCTTAAATGCAATCAGTGAGACAATCCTGTAGTGTTTGTGCATGTCAGTTTTTTAGTCCTGCATTGTGCTATGATATACATTAAGAATTTCATAGTTGCTTTAAATTGTGACCATTCAATTTACATGTTCCCCTTGGAAAATATGTGAATGTTGGTGAACCTTGGCATCGTAGTGCAAGTTATATCTGCTGTCAAATTTGTCTTTATTCCCCATTTTGCCTATATTAAGTTAATTCCCCCTAAATGCTGTTGTTGACAATGATCAGAGCTTTTGACATTGTGCACTTCTGGTTTATATAATTTTATATATATATATGTATATATATATATATATATATACACACACACATATATATGTGTATATATATATATATATGAATGTATCAATAAAAATAAATATTTTTTCACATTTATTCTACTAAACACAGTTTATGGTTCTACTTTCTTTCGTTCCACTGACTACAATAAATAAGAGCGAATGTTGCAGAAAAGGTTGCTATGGTAGAGGTACTGACAGCTTTCATACTCATGCTGCTCAGAACTGCATCATGCTTTTTTTTTTTTTTTTTTTTTTTTTTTTTAAAGGTTAACAAGTTAATGAGTAGTTCACACTCGGTCGTCAGAGACTTAGTGAGTCCTAATCTTAGAGGTTGTTGCATTAGTACTGTTAAATTTCCACAGCGGTTTCATGTCTGGTTTTTAATACCTTTGGTATAAAGAAAGATGACTAAGGATGCTGCAGCCCTAGAAAATTGTAGTACCAGTCCATGCCATTAGTAGGAAGTAAAAAGAAGTCTGATTTTTCCTCTACTGTGGAATGAGAACAAAACATTTTTAGAAAGACAAACAGTCAAAGTTGTTGGAAACAACAAAATGCTTATCCACACACATAGTGGACACTCGATCAACAGCATATCAATAATAAAAAGGCAAAGCTCATTAATAAAATGTGGAACAACAGATTAAAATAAACAACAGGAAAATTGAATAGAAGCAGCCCGTGTTTTTTTAGTACAGTTAAAGGGTTTGGTCAGTACGCCAGTGTTGACTTGCAGGATGGATGGATGAATCTTTGCTCTTGGTGTCCCAGGTCTAGATTTCTCAGCTGGCGGTTCCTTATGTGGATATCTCTAGGTATGTTTTAATGTATATTTTCAACATTTAGGGTAACCCCTTTAAGATGAGGAGACAACGGTGCAGGTGTCAGTGAGTGTACCTTCCTCTATTTTTCTCCACTCTTCTTTGGGAATGTTGGTCTCTTGAGAGTACAGAGCGTGCGTCAGAGATATGTTGCTGTGCATGTCTTGGAGCCTACTAAATCTGCTGCTTCATGCATGTGTTGGTCTGCTTCATCAGTACATGTGGACTTCCTGTGTGTATAGAGGTCAGTCACCTCTAGTCCTTCCCTTCCTCTCCCCTCAATTTGCTGTTTCTTAGCGTCCCACACTGATGTTGCAGGTCTTGCAGCTGGGGTCCTTCTTAGCATTTACTGTGGACAGACTCATGAGCTGGTGCCCACTGATCTCAGCCACCGTGCCCAACGCCAGGTCTACAGGCTCCGTGTAGATCACCTCCAGGATGACGTCCTGGGCGTGATGAAACACCAGACCGCCATCACCTTCTTCATCCTGCTTGCAGGTAAGGAAGCGGTTGTTGCTGATGTCGAGTGCAGGAAGCCGCTGCTTACAGAACTCGTCACCTCTGGAGCCCTTTGGCGCCAGGACCAGAATAACATAGTGGTACGCCGTATACATGCAGTAGAAGTCTCCAAAGTACAGGTTGGTGTCAGGGTTGAAGAATGTGTTAGCTTGAACCTCAAAGCGGTGGCGGCCATAAGGGGAGTCCTGCGGAGGCTTGCCTGTGTTGAACTCTGTGTTGCAGCTGAAGAAAATGCCCTCCAGCTTGCCACTGATTGGTGAGCCATGGCTACCGCTGTTGTCCTTCACTGATGGCAGCATTTGGTTCCCCTGTACCTCCCTGGAGTTTGAATAAAAGAGAATGAAATGGGCTGTGAAAAAACAGCAACCATGCATCAAACATTTCCCTTTAGGGCCAATCAGTAATGAAACTGCACCTTTTTTTAATCTACGGTTTTTATTCTCCCCCTCAGCCAATCAAAGTAATTTCAGAATTACAGGAAAGCAGTAGCATCTCAGATGCCTACAGAGCCTCCTGTATACTCAGTAGTATTAAGGCCCAGCCCCACAGACCAATTAATCAAAAAGTTTAATTCAATTTTCAGACATCTTGGATTCTGTTGCTCCTCTGATAGTCAGAAAATCCAGAGCCAAAACTCAGCCAACACCCCTGCTCTTAGGTGACTATGTAGAAAGGCCGAACATAAATGGAACAAAGATAAGCTACAGGTTTCATTTGAGATACTGAAAGGCTGTCTGGCTTCTCAACAAAAATTAATCACATATGAGCTAATATTTCACCCACCGCCTACGACTCCTCTCTGATGTCTGCCCGCTCTACCATCCTTAACATCTTTCAGTCTGTGTCTCTGTCCCACATTTATGACACAATCTCTCACACAAAGTCCACCTACTGCCCCCCTGGACATTGTTCCTACATACTTCTTCAAGGAAGTATTACACACTGTAGGGTCTGTCCCAATTTCCCTTAATATAGATAGCAGTCTTGAAAATTGAACTGTCCCATTCTGTTTTAAACATGCAATACTCCTATCTCTTATTAAAAAGCCTAACTTTGACAAATCAGACCCTAAATAATTTCTGTCCGATCTCCAAGCTCCCATTCCTGTCCAAAGTTCTGGAGAAAGTTGTCTATCTCTTAGATTTCTTATTTAGACAGTAACAACATCATGGAGCAATTACAATCAGGCTTCAGGGCTCAGCATACCACAGAATCTGCTCTTCTCAAAGTCTACAATGACCTACTGCTGTCTTTAGACTGTGGTAAATGTGCCATTTTAATTCTTTTAGACCTCAGCGTGGCTTTTGACGCGGTTGATCACTGCATCCTTTTAAATCGTCTCAAGGACTAGGTTGGCATCCAGGGCACTGCCCTCAAGTGGTTTGCCTCCTACTTAGCCAACGGGTTTTTCTCTGTTAAGATTGCGAGGTTCTCCCCCTCTACTGCCCCAATCCTTTGTGATACATGGGTTGGAACCCCTGTACATTTCGGTTAGAGTACAGGCAGGACTTCCTTGCCCGTACCCTAACCCCTAGGCCTCTTAGATCCGCAGAACAACGGTTCTTAGCTGTTCCGTGATTGAGGCTAGTGGGTAAGGGAGATCGCGCCTTTGCAGTGGCGAGTTTGGAATAGCCTTCTGCTTTCAATCAAACATTCCCCCTCCAATGACAGTTTTATGACGAAACTCAAGACGTACATGTTTTCAGTGGCCTTTGGTTGCTCTCAGTGGTCTTAGTATTTTAGTATTTTATATTTTCTTTATTTTATAAATTGATCTTACAAGTTTTATCCTGTTTTCTGTTACATTTTTGCACATATTTGATATAGCCTTGTATCTTATCATTGCCATTCATTGTTTTTTCTATTATTTTTGATTTTACTACTGATGTAATTTTACTCACTATGCTATTGTTGTATCTTTAACTAAAATGTGTACAGCGCTTTGGACAACTACGGTTGTTTTAAATGTTCTATATTAGTAAACTTGATTTGATTTGATCACTTTATCAAGTTTCATTAAGATGTCATGAATAGTGTCTGAGACAGTGTGACAGATGGGAAAAAGCTGTCTGAACGTATAAGATGCAGCCTGAGTCCCACAACGCAGTAAACAGAGGGAACTCTCTGAATGGAATACAGATGCAGTTTCACTATTCTATTCTATTCACCATATATCTGGAGCTGTAATCATTTTAGCCAAGTCCAGTTTGTCTCACAGAAACCTCGTGAGAGAAAATAGCTTCAGTGAAAAACTACACATTTCTTTATCATTATGACAAACTGCCAGAAAACAAAAGCAGCTTTCAGACAGCAAATTAACATTCAAAGCAATGAATGCTTCTGCGGCAGCTGCATATCTTCCCCACAGAGTAAATCTGAGCTCCGAAGCGTCAATTATGAATTGCAATTATACTGCTATCAATCTTTAGTCATTAGTCATTATATCCATAATTGAGGCTTTGCGGGCATTACGGGATTATTCAGCTCCCACTCCAGGTCACAGGATCAGAGGCCTCAGCAAGTGGCATTGTCAGTACTGTTACTCCCCACATGATGGTGCAGTTTGACGGAAGCACTTTCAGTACACTGTAGCAGCTTCAACTCAGCAAACGGGAGAAGACTCTCCAAATGACGTCATGCTGTAAAGCTCCAACAAAAGAGTGCTCACAAGCTGTGGCTTTAGTAAAGAAACTGTGCGCTTTGTTAGGCGGTGAGCTTTTCCTCCGAGGGAGAGGATGGAGAGAAGACATAAGGAGGAAAGACAATACCATTACAGGAGGAGGACTAGACAGGAAGTTGGAGAATTGGCACTCACACCAACACAGCCAAGAAGAAGTATACACTGTGACTGCACAGTATTTCAGTAAACAACTAAAATAGGCTACTCCAGTAATATTCTTTCTCTCCTCTGTCTGTCAAACTCTCCTCCAACACCAAAACAGACTTGTTTTCTGCCACAAGATTTTTTTTTCTTTTCTGTCCCCCGTATCCCTTAACAACTGTCTGCTGTTGTCTGGCAGAATTGCACGAGGCTTTGGCCCTTTTTCAAAGAAAAAAATGGCAGTATTTTCTGTACTACTCAGATCTACAGCATTTGTGCAGAGGACGTTACTGGAAGAACCAATCTACATGCAACTTTCTCTGGAGGGGAACACATTAACCTAAAACTACATGGTCATCACTTCCCTACCTGGCATGGTCAAAATACTCTTTATTCTGGTTCCTGTAGAATACAGAGAAACGCAGCATCCGGCCAGCGATGACCTCTGCCTTCTCCAGCAGCTGGTTTAGATGCACGGTGGAATAATCTGCAAAAAGACACAACACAAATCATCATGACAATTAATATGCTGTCATCAGGAGGATTGGAAATTTACAACTGTCCTAAGCAGACATTAAATTCTTTAATTATAAAGAACAAGAGAGAGTGTATGCATAATGTGAGCTGTGCATGTGCACTCAAGGATCCCGAGATTCTTCCCTCCCTTACTTCTCTATATTCATCGGTTGAAGTGACTCAGCATTTAGGCCAAAAACATTTTCAGTCAGTCCTGTAATATAATCTACTTTCAGTCACCACCATGTAAGAAACTCTGCCAAATGGGTGTGGAGTTTATCCAAAGCATATTTTAAAAAAAAAACAAAAAAAAAACAACATAATGATGCAGGCATTTTCTCCCATCCTAATTTTGCCACAAGCACTTGAACAAACCAATAAGGAAGATTTAAGTAAAAGAGGAAAATTCCCTGCACTCTCATGCAACAATAAAGTTGAAATGAACCAAAATGAATGAAGACATACTGTTTATTTTGATAGATTATTACTATAAAGTTAAGCAGGTTCCAAGTCTCTGCATGTTGAAGAAAAAGTAATTCAGCAATGTAGCTGTCAAAACACATGGTCTGCCTTTAGGGATTCTCCATCAACTTCTCTTACTATGCCTTCATCAGGGTAAACCACTTTTTTCTAGACAGAAGAATTTTGTACAAATATTCATGGTCCCCAGATTACGAATCCTAATAATTTAGGTGATCTCCTGATTTTACCTCTAGCGCCAGCAGCAGGGTGACATATTTGGCTTTGAGTTAAATGTCTTGAAATCTCTTGGATGGATTGCCATTAAATTTGGTACAGATATTCAGTCCTGACAATCCTGAAGGGTACCTGATGACTTGTAATACCTTTGGTGACCCCTTAACCTTTCATCCAGCTCCATCATCACGTCAAAACTTCTATTTGTTCAATACTTTGGTTTATTACAAACTGAAGACATTCCCATCAGCCTCAACTGTACTTTAGCAAATGTTAGCATGCTAACACTCTAATCTACGATGAATATGTTAAATATCATGCCTGCTCAACATCAGCATGTTAGTATTGCCGTTGTGAGCATGTTAGCATGCTGACATTAGCGTTTAGCTCAAAGCTGGAATTGATCTAGAGACGCTGCGAGTACGTGGTGTGTGTGTGTTAAACCACGACAAGCCTCCCCACCCTCTTTGATAAATTCTACGCTCCAGTCTCCATGCCGTCTCCCCTCCCACACTCTAAGCCTCAAGCCAGCAATGTTGAACTCAGTGACCTGTGCATCAGAAAGATATACAGCACAGCTCCCCTCCCTCCTTTAAGCCTTCTCTTTCCTCACCACCCCCCCCTCCATCACTCCATCCATCTTTCCCTCCACTCAGTATAAATTAGCCTTAATTTAATAGTCACCCTCATACTGTATTGTGCTCTATCCTTAACTCCACTGTATCCCACTCCCTTAACACCATCCGCTATTGTCCTCTTTCAGTTGGTCACTGCCAAAATCAAAGGCAGCACCGATGTCACACATCCTGAAAATGGTTGTGCTCGTGGCACTGTAAGCTGTATTACTCACCAGCAGTGCAGAACTCGATGATCTCGCTCCACTCGGACACGGCATAGTCCCCGTCAGTCTGTTTTGATGCAGTCTGGACGGCCACAGTGTACTCCGTGCGTGGGCTCAGGAACCAGTGGCCCCGAACCGTCATGGGCAGGGGCACTGCCTTGGCCACCAGCTTGGTAGGAACATCCTGGAGGGAGGGAGGGAGGGAGGGAGGGAGTGCAGGCGGAGAGGAGGGATGGAAAAATGAGGTGAATGATGACAGGAAGGAATTAGTCAGAGAGAGATACTCCATTTATGGCCTTCTTTGAGCCGCATGCCGGAATTTGCAGACACCTGCTTGTAAATACACACATACACACATTTCATAGAAGTGGCTGACTGTACACCTGTCACTGCACTTTTGCCTATGTATGTACACTATTTTGTACACTACCCCCCCCCCCGCCTTAGCAGCTCATTGATTGGACCAGGAGCCCCTACCTAGCAACAGAGTCAGCCCATTAATCCACCAACACTGTTGCTACACACCAAATCAAAATACTAGTACTGGGTTGCCTGCTGAAACAGAGTAGAAAGAGTCAAGTTAAATTTTATTTATATAGCCAAATATCACAAATTACTAATTTGCCTAAAGGGCCTTAAGAATCGGTACGGCATTATGACACCCTCTGTGTTTAGACCCTCGAATCGGACAAGGAAACCCCCCTCCCCCAGAAAAAATCCTTTAATGGGAAAAAAAATAGAAGAAACCTCAGGAAGAGCAACAAAGGAGGGATCCCTCCCCTAGGATGGAGAGATGTCAATAGATGTCGTGTGTACAGAATAGAGGAACCAAGTAGATTTACAGTATGGGCATTCAGCATTATAACAACATTAAAGACTATAAACATTAATGAAGAATATGATGAGGGAGGACACTGAGCAACCTCCAGAAACTGCCAACAGGTAGGACCTGAGCCAGAAGACCTCTCCACCATGAGGACAAATTACACAAACATACAAGAGGCAAAAAACCAAGCACATCATTTACACGTCTAGGAGAAAGAAACAAAAACAAAGAAGGAGAGATACAAGGAGGAGGCTGGGACTCCTGGAGGACACAGATCCTGATCCAAAACATGTGGAATGACGCCCTGACAGCCAAGCGTGGGAGAGAGGTCCCAGGACCGTTGATGGTCCAACACAGAGAGCCTGATTGAAAAGAAAGGGCAGGGAGGAGAACATTGGGGAATGGGGGGAGGGCTGGACGCTCATGTGCTTGAGGGAGTAAGCAAACAAAGGGTAAGAGAGATGCAGTGGTTATCAGAGAGGAGAAAGAAAGGAGAAAAGGAAGGAGGCCGATATAAGGAGACTGTGAGATTACCAAACCAGATCACTGACTATCCACTGAAGGAGCTGCAGTCTCCCTGCTGCTGCTGGTGCAGTCATTGTCAGGCAGAGAGGGCTGTGTGAGTGATATTGGCCTATTGGAGCTCGGAGCAAGGGCTCGCTGTCGAGTCTTTGAACAAAAAAAAACATCTTGAAATGAGTGTTTTTCCCTCAAGCATGAAAAGAAGGGTTATCTTGGGGTAAAACATGCTGTACCTATGTTACGTGTTTAAGCTTCAAATCGATCATTTTATGTTTCAAACATCCAAGATAATCATACCTCCAGATGTTTATAGCATCCCAATAACTACCTTTATTACTAATATGATATTGCAGAATGGTTATGGCCATGAAGTGGCCTAAGGTGATTATGTATATCGAGAACAAGACGTCCTTTTATTGTAATAAGAAACGTGGTTTCCGTTACTTATAAATGCACATAACTTACAAACAGTTCATTTACCGTAGTTGTCATTTCTTGCCAAAATATTATATGTATATCAGATTACACCGTAGAGTATATATTTAAAAAACACATTTTACGATAAAATTCATTTGAAAAAAGTTTTGGGACATACATTTCATTTGAAGTCACTAAAGTACTAGTATGGTTTAGTTCTGTTCAACTGTGTACATTAAAATCAAAATCAATATGGCTTGGATTCACATAGTGTTCTACAGCTATCGGTTCCCTGAGTTAGGATGGAGTTGGGTAAATAAGCTTTTAAATGCACTGTCCCTTCCTCCTGGAACAATGTGCAGAAGGACTTGACATTGTCAGGAGTGATCAAGTCAGTTTGCTTCAAAATATATTGTTTTACTTTATTTTTATAGTTTTGGAAACTGATATATGTTTATGCATCCTAACTGGGTGTCGTCCATACTATTGCTATTTTGTAACATGTGACAGTTGTCTTAGTGTAGTTCTGTTGTTTGTATTTATTTTTGTAACCAAGTTTTTTTTTTTTTTTTTTTTTTGCTGCCCTCTTGGCCAGGTGCCTACTGAAAAAAAGAATTTAATCTCATGGATAGTTTTACCTGGTTAATTAAATAAATTAAATAAATGTTTTGGGACTGAATGATTTTGAGAGAATTATTCATATTTTTTATAATTGGGTAAAGGGTATTAATGATTTATCTGGATTTATTCTGGTGCATTGCCTAGTTTGTGCTATCAAGGCTGATTGTGATTTTTCAATTTTCTCACACACTGAATCACATATTACAAAAACCTCTTATTCATGACGCATTCCTTCTTTTTTATGAAATGCAGCAGAGAGACTTCAACGAGAGGCCTTCTGCTGAGTCATCTCTCCGCCGATTCGAGCGTTACCTTGTGCTTGAACTTGTTTGAGTTTTTGTTCTCCTTTTTGTTCAGGTCAATGAAGTAGTGCGTGATGCGCTCCTTGCTGCGCGGCTCCATGTCCCAGCAGATCTTGAAAGAGTCGCAGGTGATGTTGCTGATCTTGATGCTCTGAGGAACCGGTAGCTCCTCCATCTCAGAGATGCTCCCGTCCTGGGATTTACTCCCTGTGTAGTTGAAAAAACAACAAGCTATGTTGATCGAGTGGCTTATATCAACGATAAACAGAACAACAACATACACCAAAATAAAATCATATGGTTCGTATTTACTGTAGGAATCCTTTGGGAACACAGAGCAGTATTTTGGCCAAAAGAACTTACTTAAATTTGATACAATATCAGTTTTGAATTTTTGCACATAATGACTTAAGTGTTATGAGACATCGATCAGTGATCGTAAATCACATTTTTATTATCGGAGAAATTTGAGACCACATTAAGTCAGTAGTACTACCTGTACCTTTAAGTCCTGTATCAATGCCCAGCTTTTATTCAGACCTCTGAATTTTTCTTGTTCTCTTCTCTTTCTTACTGACTATAAACCCTCCATACTACTACAGTTTCTCAATAATTATTCCACAGACAGCACTCACAGTAGTACGGTATATCCACCATATCACACACGCACATAGGACTGCCTGCGTCGCAAACTACTATATATGTTGCCATGGAAACACATCAATCCCTCAATACACATATAACACCTAACTGGCTCCCAGAACATACACGGCATTAAATATTTCAAACGCTGGGGATTGAATCCCATCTCCTCTCGGCAGAGATGGATTCATTTATAATCAGCAGTAGGAAAAAAAACCCCAAAAAACTCAGCTACCACATCGCAGGCAAAACAAACGAGCCTCCAACAATGACATTTAAAATACTGTTGAAAGTCAGAGAACTTAAGGCATTTGTTTAAGTTGGGTAAACCGGGAAAATTTCAATTTCACAGTTTTTTTTGTCCCGTCATTCCTAGCCCATTTTGCCTAGATGGAAAGGCCACTGCAGCATTGTTTTCCCTCATCCATTAGTCAGGTCCCTGTAAGTAACACAACATGTAGCAAAGGAGTACAACCCAAAGTGCACACCGAGGCCAATGAAAATGTCAATGGTTGAATGAGAGCTTTGTAGTATTAGGATGAATATAGACTTTGCGTCGCACTCGGAGGCGCCCACTTGGCATGGCAACAATGTGTTTTCTGTGCGTGCTCTGGGGTCTAAACACGAGAGTGAGTAAAATGCAAGAATGCGGAATTTGGGAGTAATGCACAACAACGACATAACTCTATAGAGGGTAAACAACGGCGGAAGCAGCGGAGCATGGAACATCCATCTCCGCTCATCAGCTGAGAGAGGGCGAGATAAAAGAGTAATCCCATAATAGGGCTGTGTGAACTCTCCTGTCTCGCCTCCACACAGTGCTCTGACATTGGAGCATTTGTAGATTGATTCATCGTAGGAAATAGCCAACCAGAGGGTAATTCCTACACCCAATGTGTATCTTGCCCTTGAGAGATGCCTTGCAATTTTATCCGGGTTTGGCTCTTTTTCAGATAATGACTTAGAGTATGACCGTCTTAAAATAACATCCGTAAGAGACAAATATATGGTCTTTACCACCAGACCAGACCAGACCAGACCAGACCAGACCCCCCACTTACTTTTGTCCTAATCATTAGTTCCTAATCACGACTAGCTGATTACTGCAAATAATCATCTTTAACCTAAAAAGTAAGACCTCCTATTGTTACATTCGTGGACAATACTGCTGCTCACAATGAACTGAATGTAAATATATGTTGTGTATTTGTGAATATAGTGTGGAAAGATGACTTTTCAGTGATGAACAGACAAATCTTTGGGAAGTAAATGTTGTAAATCTTCACCCTGCAGTAAGACAGTGTATTTAAACACAGGAGTTAATTATCTGGACTTAATGCACAAGGCTGAAACAGTATTTTAGGGGCACTGGGGGTGGGGGATTCCTGAGTTTGCAGGCCAGCAGTTACATCCTCAGCCTAACTGCACTATGCTTGGTTCTCAGACATCATGCGGGCACTCCTATACCTCTCTGCATTGATTAGTAAGAAACGCCTCAGCCTGCTGCTGGTCCACATTTAACGACCCTCTCATTATACTTAAACCCCACTGAGCCGATAAGATTGGCTCAGACCGAGAGGGTCAGCACGGGACATGATGGTGCAGACCTCTGTCAGAAAATGCTCCACAGAGTCAACACAGACCGGATGGTGATCTCAGCACTGTAATCCCACCTGATACTTTCTGTTGTTTGACCTCCACCAAAAAAAAAAAGACAGGGCTGGTTCAGGGAAAGATGAAATATACCTAAAGGAGGTGAAATATTGCCAAGGATTTCTCTTGTAGGTTTTCAAAAATAGCTAAGTTCAGGCTCAACATAAAATTGCTGAGTAATACAGGCCTAAAAAAAAAGATAGTACAACTTTAGTTTAAATGTGGACATTATTGCTCATTTTATAGGAATTATTAATCACTCAGCGATTTTGTGCCAATTCATCACTGATCATTTATCATGAAACATGAGCTTTCAAGTTACTCATTCTGTCCCAAATCCTCATAACTCAGACTACCTTGCAGTATATGACTGTAAACATGAACCTAAACCAAACACCAAAGATGAAAAGCCTGCTAACGGTTGCCGTGTTGTGCCTGAAGCAGAGTAAGTTCCTTGTCCTCCACCCCTTCAAAATGTTCACGTCAACACTGATGTTTCCCTTCGAACACTCTGAAAGGAGACCCCATGCAGTCCTTTGCCCTCCCAGCTCCGTCTGACTCCACAACGCTGATTTAGCTGCTGTTTACGCCAATGCTCTTCTAATTAACCTGCAAATGGAGGCACTACACCGACACACTAAGGCTTTCCAAGTGCATTTAGATGCTGCCTACATCACAGTCTTGAGGCGACTCAGTCAAGCTAAAAGTGATGCTATCAGGGAAAACTAGCTCTGAAGGATATAGTTCACTGGGCAGAAATCAAAAGAATTGCTGATGAGACAGACAGAGACCTGCAGCCACCACTGTTCACTGTTCTGTATTTTTTTTTAAAAAAGGAAAACAATATATTGGCTAAAGAATTAAATAAATTAAGCAGTATGTCGACATGCTATTTAAGTCATTAGCAAAAATATTAAATAAAATTAACTGCAACTTGGCCGCACTGAATATGAATCTGAATATGAATATAATATTTAGCAGGTAGCCTTGCCTGCTGATAAACACACAGGCTTTGTGAGATCCAGCTGCTAAGCTCTGCTCTGAGTCTTCTGGGAGTCTGAGAGCACAGGATGAAAGATGGAGGTGCGAAGGTCAGGCATTAAGGGAGAGAGCAAAACCTTTTACCATCTCAAACCTCAGTGAGTCTTAACTTTATATGCTAGTTTTTTTTACCTTGGCTCTCCCTACTTTGCACTTGCATACAGGTTGCGACTTTAGCCAAAGCTCATTTTTTCCAGAACTTTACCGTGGAAGTCATTATACTGTAATGTATTTCTGGTAATGCTATGCTCGAGGTCGAGGGTGAGGGATTTTTTTTGCCTAATCGTGATTGAGCAAAATGAGTCAGTGTTTGAGCCCTTGCTTAAGAGCTTAGGAGCACAGGACGCTCATGCTGTGCACACATGTACAGAGGATTCAAAATGAGATAAGGGCACATTCAACTCGATACATAACAGCATTGTACATGCTTCAGCAGAGAAACAAAATGCAGGACACAGAAATATCTGCAGTACTACAAGCACTGCATTTCAAGAGATGGAAAGCCTACTCTGTTGAATCTGCTGAACCCTAACAAATGAAACTTATTATGTACTGCCCTTTTGCTCAGCGTGCAGTCAAATGCCAATGTGGAATAGCAATAGATGCAGAAGGATCAATAGAAAATCTTGTCAACATGCATACATAGGGCCATCCTAATGGCTCTCTGTGGTAGGATTTGTTCCGGACACACTTGGCTTGATGCTGTGAATTACTGGTTAGTGCTCCTTACTGGCGAGAGGAAAGCGATTGGATTTCCATTCAGGCCAACTACACAATGTAAATGTACTCATCACAACAGTGGTAGATGCTGATAAAACCATCCACCTTGTGAGACAGTGGTGGTCCATTTGAAGGTCCATGCTTCCTAATTTCACAACAGGTCATTTTTCAGTCAAGGTTAATGTTGAAAAATCAATTTGCAGGTAGGTGTACGATGTGGAAAAAGAATTGGCAGATGGTAGTAGCACAGACTGCACAAGTGGGTACTCAGCTTAGACAGACGAGCCTCCTACTTTTTAAGTTGCAGTGTTAGGTCTAAAATTGAACTGTAGACACGAGCAATGCAAAAGAAACTCACCAGGCATTGATGCTTGCAGGCCTTTGAAAATCACGCCTTTGTTCCTCTCAATGCACAGGCCAGACTGAGACTGAGACCGTGCTGGGAGTGAGGGAAGCAGCCAATGTAAAAAGCATCTTTCTCTCAGAGTGAGGTAAACAATGCCCTGTTCATCAGGGTCACCCAGTCTATGCTCCTAACAAATACCTAGCAAAGACGCTTGATTAACACACTTCAGTGGAGAAGAGGACAGATCTGTTTTTCTAAACTTGTCTAAAACCAGAATGAGTCATCAGTTCTCATTTGCATAGAATTTGAATTCCCATACAACAGGCTGCTGTAAAATCCCTCAACTTTTTTACAGTGCAAGTCTTTATTTTCTGTAAAGAAGGATTTTATGTAACAGCAGCCAAGCACTAAAAAAAACATACAGAAGGGAAATTAGCATGGATTCTTGAAACTGTTTGAAGCACTGCAATCAATGTCTAATGATGTTCTTAACTATTTAATACAGTAAAGACAGTTGCAAGTGACTATTATGCAGCTGATAAGTGGCCGCATAATTTGTACCTTCAGGCTACCTCTTGACAGCACAGTCATGGCACACAACTGCACATATTGAACTCTGGCCAAACTAAATAGCCAGCTTACTGAGACGATGTATATCATAAGGCCGGACTGCTGTTGTACCATGTTGGATCTTATTGGATAAGCGCTACTCAAGTCCACTGAGTAACAGTTATCACAGGAGTTAGCATTCTATACAATACTAAGAGTCTACAGCCATGCTAGCAGCTCTGTGAGGCTGTACTTCGACACAGCTTTGAGCTAAATGCTATCATCAGCATGCTAAAATACTCACAATGACAATGTTAAAATGTTGATGGTCAGCAGATAGTATTTACCATGTCATTAATTTTACAAGTATTTGGTCATGAACAAAAGCATTGGAAAAAGAAAAAAAAAATTCATCCTGAGGGGAACATGGACATCTCTACCAAATTTCATGGCAAACCATCAAAGTGTAGTCGAGACATATCACAAAACAACACACAAATGTCAACCCCATGGTGGCGCTCTCCTCTTGGGACATTGGATATCTATATCAAATTTCATGGCAATCCATCCAATAGTTGTTGAGATATTTCAGTTAGGAGCAAAGTGGTGGACTGACCATCAGACCAACATTGGTCTGGCACATTGCTAGCATGGCCACAAAAAATCTTTTGACAATTTCTGAAATGAACACATTTGGAGCAGTGAAAAAAAAACCAAACCAAAAAAACCAAAAAAAAAAAAAAAAAAACCCAGCCCCTGCATAATTGTTTCTCCCACTGCCTATTTAATCTTGCAAAACTTCTTTTCATGGTGTTTCTCAGCTCCTCTGTGGTTAGGGCTAGGCTTTATGGTTAGGGTTTTGCAGGGATTGAAAAGTAAGCCTTTTGTTCAAGATTTGTGGCACTGCATTTGAGGAAACCACGCCATTGTTGATTAGTAACTGGCAGGCTCAATGCTGAGAGCGCTTTTCTTCAATTTGACACAGTTGCTTGATGTTAAGGCACCTTTAGCAGAATGGGTTTCTATCTATCTATCTATCCATCTATCCATCCATCCATCCATCCATGTATCCATCCATCCATCCATCCATCATGGGGACAGACAGACACACACACACACAGCCAGAATAAGGGTGTCACAGCTGGAGCAGCAGTATTTTGGGCCGAGAGATTTCGCAGAGTGCAGACAGAGTGCTTGGTTGCATAAATGGCATTCATCCATCAAGTCAACTTAATTATGTCAGCGGACAAGGCACAAAGGTCTTGCGAGACATGTAGTGTGTATTTCATTATCCCCTGTAAGTACGCAGTAACTGTGGAAATAAAATCAAAATGGTGGCCCAAGTCAGCCTTGCAGAGGTTGGTGACAAATTTGTATCCAGTATAACATAAGTGAAGCAGTTCTCTGTGTCCCCAGACCTCCGCACACCAACATTCATTACTCTTAGGAAAACTTTCCCTACCCCCTACTTATTCATGTCACAACCCCATCGCTAAAATGAACCATTAAGGCTGTAACACTCCCTCTAACACAGGGTGCGCACAGAAACAACTTGTGTCCCACTATTTCTTTTGTGCATTGAAATGCTCAAACAGTCCCCACTGTGTGTCAGAGAGCTCTCTCCCACAGAATATTGGAGCTGCATGCATTTCCATTTGCTGGGTCAGCATAGGCACATAAGCCTCTCACGCTGGCAATTAAATATTAATGGATTTAGGAGATAAATTTAGAAAGCTATGTGAAACTGAAATAAATATGGTCCTTGAAAGAATGTACGCACTGACCAGATAATAAAACAGCCCGTTTCCAAGAAAGCTGAAAGTGGGCTATGCAGTCTTCTACATGGGGTGTGGCAGGGGAAGTGTAAACCATACGGTATTTCCGGAGGTCATCTTAAATGAGAAACTGCTACATCAATATTCAGGAGGTGTTCAAAATAATAGGAACACTAATGTAATCCAAACGCGACAAACGATTCTCAACAGAATTTAACATCGCAAGCTTCACTCACTGTTTACTGAAGGAGTATTCTAATCGACTGCATTTCACATTCGTAGTGTGCAAGTATGTTCTTGTGTTCATTGTGCATCTGTCAAAACCAAATCTTAGTGGTCAGTCTGAGTAGAGCAGATCACCTCTGCTCTACTCACCCTTCACCATGAAGCTCAAAAGTATCTTGTCCACATTCATGAGTGAATTTTTGCATTTATAAGAGGCAGTATGGGCAGATTATAATGGCATTAGCATGCATTGTGCAGTGATGATATTAAAACTGCACAGATGATAGTATATCAAGTAAACCATTTGCAGTACATGAATCACTGTATCTGAACTAACGTTTCTAGAAACTACTCGGCTGTACTACAACCACCAGTTGTTCCAGGAGAAGGTAGACATTGTGACTGTGTTGCTCCATAAACAGAGAGTATGTGGGTGTAACAAGGAAGGAGAGACACTATTTACACTGGGTAATCTACTTGACACGTAGGAGAGTGGCTGTTAGGCTGCAAAGGTCAGGTTTATCAAAAAGCTCACCAGTAAACATGCAGCATAGGAGGCACAGCACTGGCACAGGCGTCGATTAGAGAAGTCCAGCCCCAGCCTATATACCATTATTAAAATTACAGCATCAGAATGAGGGCAGCAAAGCGCTAAGAGGATATAAACTGCATCCAGCTGTATTCCATTATGAAGAGCAGCTCTGGCAGATGAGAAAATGAGGCAGTGTGGTACAATGACTGCACTGTGATCGGATGCTACGGGGTCCTTTGCCGCCCTAACCGGCCAATCCAAACACAGATCAAAAAAATCTGGCATAGCTAAGAAAAACCAATCCATTACATCCATTCAGCTATGAAAAGGCGCAGTCTCATTTCATTGCCACGGATGTGAATTCATCTCCAATTTTAATTAAAAAGGGATCTCTCTCACCATGAGTCTCGACTCAGATGTGGAATCAATGGTTTGTAATTGCACTGATGGGTGTGTAGGGCTGCACTGCCTGTGCACACACACATGTGGATGCAGCCATGTTTGAGCCTTCTCATTCTCTCCTGATGATGACTTGCTTTTTTCCCCTCCTCACCGTTATATTAGCGTCAGGGTTAAGCCTGTTCATGTAAAAACTGCTTATCCAGTTTGACATTGTGAAACTGGCTCACAGCTACCTTCTAACCTTTGATCAAATTTACATCAACTCCTTTTTCGATGGTTAATATCCAGGAAACTTTTGAATTAGGAGGAGTCAGCCACAGGCTATCCAGCATAAATGCAGGTAGGTGACTTGATGAATTATAAATTTAAACCCAGGGGCAGAGTTTTTGTGAGTTGAGGATAGGACATTGGGTCAAAAACAGTCATTTTTTGAACATAAAATTGTATAGGCTGTCATGCACTGTGGACTTGATGAAGGCAGCTCCCTCAGAGGGAGAGAAAGAAAGAAAGCAGCAGCGGTTATAGGCGGGGTGGCTGCCGGCCTCTGTCCATGTCTGTGGTGCTGAAATAAGGTTCATTCAACACTTGACATCGCCTCCTCGCCTGTGCGGGATCGGTTCGCTGGGATATACATTTCCCTGCGCGGGGAGACCCTTTCTCCTATGAATGAACAAAAGCACGTTGCCACTGTAAAGACACTCAGCGATTCCACACACGCACAAGCGCACCGTCCAACCCGGGGAACCGGCAGAGCGACCGGACCCCTATTCCCCTACGAACACACAATAAGGGTACAGCATGCAGCTAAAAAAAAAAAAAAAAAAAAAAGCGATGGCAAACAGTCGGATGCGCTGCAGTGACTCTGAAATTAAAAAATGGGTCCCGATGCCCCGATATTCTGCGCAAATGTGTCAACACCCCAGTGAAGAGCAGACAAACCCCCCCTTACCATCTCGTTCGCACAGCTGTATGGCGTCCAAGCTCAGGTCCTTGATCATCCCCTCGCAGGGACTTAGTGGACTGGTGATGCTGTGCGCCAAGCCCGGTACCTCCATCTCTGCAGAAAGAGCCTGGGTGATGCCGCCGGTGAATTGCTGTCGCTCGTGAGATGTCGGACGTGCGCGACGACGGGGCTTCGGTCCGCGGTCGTCGGGGAAGGAGGAGAAAAGAGAGAGACAGGGTTTCCAGTCAGCCCCCTCGCTCGCAGCTCTCCTCTCTGTCTCCTGGGTGATGCGGCTAGTGGTGCGTCAGCGGAATCGTCACGGGCGCGAACAGCGCGAGCCGCCAGCTCGGGTTTGCAGCGGGAAGCATAGCAGCTTCTGCAGCGAGATGCATTCAAATGTATGGACCCGGGAGATGGCAGTCCGGGCGCGCGTCTTGTTCCGTGCGCTCCTCGTGCCCCCGGGGCCGCAAGTGCGCGCGTTATTCCGCCGCGGGACGGTTGAACGGGAGCAGTTTCAGCGGATTAGCGCAGAGACGCTCCGAAAATGCAGCGGGGTCTTATGTAACCAGATTAGCCCTGGTGTCCCCCCCCCACCCCCTCCGGTTTAGATCTCCATCTAGACCGCTCGCACACTCCCGCGCTTTCCCGTTTCACGTTGGGCGTCATCCAGACAAGGGTCTCTCGCATGTCCTTATTTGGTGAAGCCGTGGCCGTCTCTTCTCAGGGGCGCAGGTGTGGGCGGACCCCACACTAACGAGCTGGGGGACGACTCTGACATTGGTGCCCGACAAAAAATGAACGAACGGCCTTGACTCCGCGTGTCTGCCTTATTAGACGACCCCTCCCGCGAACCGTAGACACAATGGCACGTAACAAAACGGAAAACCATGTCCGTTCACAGCCTGAAAACCACAGGCCACATTATGCTGGGGTGTGTGTGTGTGTGTCTGGGTGTGTTAGTCGTTATCTCCCTTAGACTACTACACCCTCTTTATCAGGGGCCCACAGAGACAAGGACTGCCACGGCATTAAAAAGGTCAAGCGCGTGGGTCAACTGTGGCTAAACACACAACGACGGCTGCGGGCGCCTCCCCTAACACTCTATATTGGCCACGCAGAAGTAAATTCTGATCATCACGGAGTGGTTGTCACTTTATTATTTTTATTTCATTTCCTAAAGCAGTCCCCGTCTCCTCTCCCCGCCCCGCAGGGGAGCGGCAGAGTGAGGCGGTGTCGCTTTCTATTTGCTTTTGTCCTCTCTCGGTGTTATACACGGCGCCCTGAGGAGAGGCGACAGGGGTGTTTATCTATTCAGCGGGCAACGGATTGTGCAGCTGCGCCTGTGGGGCCCCTGAGTCATGCCGTTCAAAACGGCAGAGATGGGGGGGGGGGCGCCGGACCAGTCTGCACTGAGTTACGAATTACATTGGGGAGGCCACCATAACCCATCTCTGTTTGAGACATACTGACACAGCATCAGCATCACCCGCTGACTTTTGCAGCAGAAGAGGAGGGAGAGTAAGTGTAACGGAGTAACGAATCTCATTTTAAAATCCCGTGCGTGAGATACAGTGAACTATAGTTGGTGAGCATTTCCGTGCGCACTGCAGGATTAGAAAAATGGGGTTATGGCGGGCAGGCGAATTAAACTCCTAGTAAGCTCATAATCACTGTGGCATTCAGATTCGGTAGGAAAGATATGAGGCGCGCCACTGAATATATTCCACGCTCCGACTTCACGAGGGCAACGCTGCATCTGGCTCAAATTGCCTGCCTGGGAAATAAAACTCATTAAAAGTGAAGGTCAGAATGCTGATCACTCCCAGCAAAACACAGAGCCATCTGTGTCTGAGGAGAGGGTGCTGCTAGAGGCCGTATCAACAGATTGAACGATCGCTACTTCAAACCAAAGTTTGTTTTTTTGGAAAGTTATAGGTATGATTGTGCTTTTTATATGTTTACTATGTGACTATGACCTACCCTGCTTTCTAAGATAGCCTGATTACTAAGGAGCTTTGCACTGATGTCCACAGATTAACGCAGCATCTGTTTAAATGACTGTTTCCACTAAAATTCCTCAAACCAGTGAGTACGCTCACCAAAAGCCTATGGACAGTGATTAGAAACAGAAACCAAAAGAACTACAGCTCAGCCAATGGCCCAAAGTACACCAAATCAAGGAAAGCCCATTGTTATGTAGTCCATCGTCTATTTCTCTTTGTCGCCCTCCCCCTACCCATTTCCCTGCTCCGCCTGCCGTGCTTATCTAGTACGGGAGAGGAGGAGGAGGAGGAGGAGGAGGAGGACGAGGCTGACCGATTCTAGAGGCTTCCTTCTCATCCTACCTCCATCCGTGGCCCCTTCGCCATCCCTCTCTCCTCCCACCCGTATCCCCCTCCAGCGAGAGTCATCCCGTGTTAGTGTCAGTGTTTCCAGAGCTGCCGGAGGATGAGAGAAAGTGACACTGTGTCCCATGTAACACACACCCAGCCAAGTTCACCCCCCCCAACCCACATCCTTCTTCTTTTCTGCCTCACCTCTCCTACCTTTTTTCCCTTCTTCATATTCAGTCACTTGTACCTTCTTGTCTCATTTTTCTTTCTACATTACTACATTACATTCTCACTGCTATTACTTTTAGATCTCTGTAGTGCATATTACCCTGCAGTGTCAGCGTGTGTGTGTACACTATATGTCAGTGTGCCCTGTATTGGCAGTCCACTCTGATTTGCTCACTCTGCCGTGCTTAGAGCTCAGAGGCCACGTGAACACAGTGACAGATGGAGAAATAGCAGGGAGAGAGGTGTAGTGAGAGTAGGACAAAACAGGCCAAATGGGTTTGAAAATTATAGAAGGATGAAGAAAAAGAAGTGATCCAAATCCCAATATCTCTCTCATAATATTTACTCCTTGCTCTCTACTTCTTCCTCCGTCTCTCACACACCCACACACACACCCTGCCGTCACTTCACATCGATTCTCATCCAAGGGGTCAGTTATGAGCCAGTATATGGAGCACAGACCACAACATTTTACATTAGCAGAAAACAATACCAAGTCTCCAGGGTTCAATGTGTGTGTGTGTGTGTGTGTGTGTGTTTGTGTGTGTGTGTGTGTGTGTGTGTGCGTGTGTGTCCCTGCGTACCACAAACACATTTGTCTGAGGGAAGCAAATGAAGTATGTCATTGACAGTTTGATTGATAATCGCCACGTGTGTCTCTGGGTCGCTAAATAAAATCCCAGTTTATCCGAGCTTTTCAAGAATGAAACGCCTTCACTATCCATCCTGTTGTTACAGTAAAATCAAATGATTTATGAAGTTCGTCGTTAGCCCACATTCAACAGCAAGTCCACACAGTTAAACCAGCAGAGATTAATTAAAAACAGAGCTGAAAGATTCATCAATAAAGCAAGATGAACTGATAGAGTGCACAACATAGGAAAACCTTAAAGGAACAGCATGGCATTTTAGGAAATACTTAGTTGTTTTGTTGCACAAAGTTAAATGATCGGTATTCATCAATATTGATCAATAGGCCCATCAATATTGGTCTAATGTCTGTATGATAAATATGTAGCTAGAGCCAGCATCTGGCTAATTTAGCTTAGCATAATGGCTGGAAACTGGGGGAAACAGCTAGCCTGGCTCTGTCCAAAGGTAACAAATACACCTACCAGCACCTCTAAAACTCATTAACTAGCACATAATATCTCGTTTAACTGGTACAAAAACTAACAACGCATTGTTTAACAAGGCGTCATGTGCTGGACTATTTCTTGGCTGGGAACAATAATATCCCGGAGTCTCCATTGGTTGCCTTGCCAAGAAATAGCGGCGGTATGGTCCCCGTAAAACTACAGCTTGTTGGTTTTTTTTGTTGTTTTTTTTTTTAGCCGTTTAAAAAAGACAAGGTATAAAATGTTAATTAATGAGTTTTAAAGATCCTGGTAGGTGGGTTTTGTAACCTTTGGACAGAGCAAGGTTAGCAACGTCTCCATGTTTTCAGTCTTTATGCTGAAGCTATTCGGCTGCTGGCTCCAGCCTCTCACCGAACATGCAGTCAATAGGGTGGTATCGTTCCTCTCATCCATCTGTTAGCAACAAAGTGAGTTAGCGTATTTCCCAAAATGTTAATTTATTCCTTTAATAGATATCATGTATATGAAAAGTATTTGCCAATTAGACCTCATTTACCTCACTTTGAAATTGTTGTCTTTGTCATGAGCTGCACAAGAGTAATCCCCGGATGGAGTCTGGACAGATGTGGGTGGATGAGACCTGGAGGGGGATACCTGGGGCTCTCACGCATCTCTGGCTCTGAAGGAGACTAGAGGTGAGGGTTGGTAACATCAGTCAGACTCTGAAATGACATTAGCCCAAAGAGGTTAAGTTTTACACTGTGACAGCAACAAGAGGATTGGTTAACTGGGGCCGGGGCACTATTGGATTGGTTGAAGTGAATTGTTTTAAATGCCCTGAGCTGGAAGTGGAGAAAGAAAAAGCTTATACAAGAGAGAGAGTAACGTTATGAAAAGTAGTCTTCCTGAATGAACTAAGCTTCACTTGGGGTTAGACCAACATTTTCACTCCTATGAAAACATGCCTGTAGGGCTGAACTCAAAATAGCTGTCATATTTTAAATGGTCTGGCTTATGCTGAAGAGAAAATGTTATGCTAGAAATGGCAAATAAATCAAATACAAAAAGACAGTTTTGGGTCTGACATTGAAAGAGCTTTGTGGCTCTATTTCTTAGAAAGAAAAATAGTCACGAAGCCTCTCTGTATATTCACAGTGTTGAGGTGTTCAGAGAATAAATCAGTGAGTCATTTTTCAAAATCATTTGCCCTATTACTGCACAATCTCATACTGAAATCATGTTACCGGGTGCACTAAGAGCTGCAGATATGCAAACAGTAGGAACTTTCTCTGTTTAGTGAGATTTTTTTCATTTTGCAGATGAAAGAAGTCGAACACGATGAGCCAGACTTATCAGACGCTGAGCATATTGTCCACTGGATAAGAGCCAGGTGTTGTGAGGTAGCAACCAAGTCACAGCTTTTCTCATTTACACCTTTCCTGCAGAGGCAAGCTGCCCAGGAGAACAATATGTGATGCTGTGGACCCTGCTGGTCTTCAAGCGGGGAAGTTGACAGGATGCTGTATAGATGCATGGTTGGTTAGTGATAAAAAGCCCCATCGCTCCTACTCTCTGCAATTTAGCCTTCTTTCACATCGTCTCTCACAATAGAACATGAAATTGAAATTAGTCATGCTGGGCACTGGGAATGATTGCCAGCTGCACCCTACATATAATTAGCCTGAGTGAGACAAAGAGAGACTTTGATATTTGTGATTCAATAGCTTTTCTCCAGAACTATTATGCTTGTTGTATGTGGAACTGTTTTATCGGGTAAAATGTAAGTTTTTTTTTTTCCGTGGAAACTAGATCTACTCTAAGATCAAACCATTTTCTGACTAAGCGAAAGCGGATTATTTTACCGTACTGATCTATTTATCACGAGGACACGGCGGCAGACACCATAATGAATGTTTTCTTAACATCCTTCCTACACATTACCCCCCCAAACTCCTCAGGATAACATACCAGTATTTATATCCTATTCAGGGTTCTGGTGTTATGTAAACATGAAGGCGTTCTGTGTTCTTTACCTTGCGAAGCTCCTGTGGAAAATAATGGCAGAGGGGGAGAAAGTGAGTGAGTCACAACGTGCCACTGAAATATGTTCTGTGACCACTTGTTTCTGTTAAAGGCTCATTTGCGTTGGATGAGTCTCTCCCTCCTTCTCTCTCTCTCTCTCTATGTGCCATCTGAACACTAGTCTGGTGCCATAAACCGGCCTGTGGATGAGGTTTAGAGCAGTTAATATAAACATAAATGAAACGGAAAACCAGATCACCTTCCTTACCTCAGGCAAAGTACAGGTTGTAAAGGTGTTTGTTTTGTATTTTGTGAGCATGCATGAAGTCAGTCACGCACACTCACTCACACACACACACACACACACACACTTCCTCTAAAGTATCTGCATTTCAAAACCTTAATTCTGACACTCACCTCTACAAAGTAAAATATGTGTTAGTGGAGACACCTTCTGTTTGTTACAAAAAGAGTCTCCAGTCTCATAAGTAAATGGTATTTTGCTCATGAAGCATGTTCATTAAATCCCACAAATAAGCCACAGGTAATTTTGTTATATTACTTAATAATTTATAAACATGTAATGATGTGTTGCTGAGTAACCATTGTCCATTTTTTGCTAGAGAAGTGAGTGACAACACTGCCCCCTTGAGCTTTTAAATAAATCAGCCTTTGTTTTTACAAGGCAGAACACAGCATATAGCAGGAAAACAGTGCAATAAGCCAAGTGGTGGTCTATGCTTCTGGTGGTCTCAATCTCTAATTCTGCTGAGCTGCTCATATTAAACGAGAGACACTGTCATGGCTTAATGGAAATGGACCACATCTTGGCAAGACAGTGCCGAGAGTTCGTGACCGTGACCTCACTCAAACGGATGACTTCAAAAACTGAACTCATTACCCGACAACTTATCATGGACCAACTGGATTGAATTGAAAAATATGAAAAAAAAGAGAAAAAAAGAGAAGAAACCAAATAGAACAATTGTGCAAAAAAAAAAAATTCTCAGTTATTTCTACTTCTTTGATGGTCCAGTAGCCAGGTGGACGGGCCAGATGGGCAGTGATTAAAAGCCCCAGACTTGAGACTGAGCTTAAAATGAATTTGTTCTCATGCATTACAGTATATATCGTCTCTGCCAGCAGAATCATTCGGTTGGATTAAGCAGATCCTGGCTACGTGGATTAGGCCTCATGTAGGCATGCATGGTGCTGTAACCACATGGCATGGGACTGGGAGGTTTCTCAACCTGCAGAGTGTTTTTCCATTGTGTTTAGCCATGAGGCTTTCAAACAGAGAAACCAAGATAAAGTGAATGTAGTGTGTGGCCAAACAATCCGCTCATATTTATAAGCCTCATTTTTTAATTTGTCAGTGATATTTCTTGGCATTTATAATATTTAAAATGTACTGATTTTAAACTATCACATTAAAAAACACTGGCTACAGCAGGGCTTTCTGTGTATCTGTGCTGTGGTACAGCCTTTTTAACACTTTTTTTTTTGCTGCGTCCAGAACATTCTGGGAGGTAGCAAGGTTATAGCGCCTTACAAATACTGTAATCCTGGATTGCCTGATATCTTAAAGATAATATCATCTTTTTGGAGACGGTACTTTAGATGATTATTGACACTGATGCCTTGTCAGCCTCAACATTTCTGTGTTATACAGAAAACAAAACCAAAAAAAAAAAAGATTTTGTTTGCATACATTTATTACCTTCATTATATAATTTGAATGTTTGAACAAACTTTTTTTTGCCTGGTAGACAGTTTCTCAAAAAAGTCTTCTGTTTATGTCTGTATTACAATACAGTTAGAATAACAATAGCATCAACAGTGAACAGAGCTTTGGCCACATGGCAATGTTTATACACAAATTCTTCTCTATGGAACTCTGTGCAGAATTGTACCTTTCTCACACAAAAACAATGGTTGCAGAAGATGAAAAAGTTGTACAAAAGTTATGTTATACATCACTTCCTTAGTGGTTTACATTTATTATAAATGTACCATTCGATTGCAGTACAAAGACTCCTTCAAATAAATCCCTTTGGGAATGACAATATGACTAACACAACAAATCAAAGACATAGCTGGGAAACTATCCTATCAAGGGCAAAGACTAGACAAGCTGGCAGTAAACCTTTTTGACTTAATGAGTCCCTTCACTGATCCGTAATAAATCTGCATTAACATGCATCAACATTTTTTTTTAAACAACATTCACTTGATAACAGAAGAACCTCTTCTGCCCTCCGAGCAAACACATCCGAACAAGATGAAGGATGAAAACAAATGTCTGCTAGGCAGGAACACGAGTCACAGCACTGGGAGAATCACAACTCAAGAGTTTCAATGTAGTACCATGATGAGTGGGGGTGAATTGGCCCCAGGTTTCCTCTCAGGATAAAGGGAGGTGCTCTCCCCCCGTTTTTTCTTTTTTTTTTTTTTTAATTTTTACATTTATTTTTTTTTTTATTTACTTGTTGGCATTTTTTTTTTGCCTCTATAAGGCAGTCAACAGCGAAGAGGCAGACAGGAGAGATGGGGTGAGAGAAGGGGGCATAACATGCAACACAGGTCCCTTAAGTCTTCAAAGGAAAAAAAAAAAAAAAAAAACAATTACCTGGTTGGTGTCAGCAACCATGTCAGAATATTATTTAGTATAGTGTTATTAACTTGACAACCACATTGATAATGGCTCAAATCAGATGCAAGGGAGGGTGGAAAGTGGTTAAAAGTGAAAATGATGAACAACAAATCACCATAAAGGGAATCGCTGCAAATAGAAGAGAGGCGACAAACGACCCACTTCTCTCTGAGATTATATGAGGACTGCTGGTACTTTTCATAGTTACATTTGTCTAGATAAATGTTCATGCACTCGACAGTGATAATTTCTCGTCCTCTACATACTTGATAGATTTTGTACACTGTACTCTCATTTAACCAAGATAAGAAATTCAGTCTGAGCTTTTAAACTTATTGTACTGCAAATATAAACACATTTTCCCAGAAAAGAAAAAAAAAGAAAAATCTACAAAGAGACACATAATTGCACTTGATACGAAATGCTCAGGACCTTGGAAGATGGATCGGCTTGTAGGCTGAATCTTCAGATAAATCTTAAGAACATCACACAAAAAAACAAGAGTTATCCAAAGTTAATGAACTGTTGGAAAAGGATGTTTTCCTTTTCAAAACACACGACTGAAGAAAATACAGGAGCCTCGAACTAAAACAAGCTTTTAATGATAAATGCTGCTGCTGCATGCATAATCCTGTTACTTCATTAAACACTGCTTAACCAGGTTTTCTGGATATTAGATTGCAAGACTGATACTAGAAAATCACGGATTTTTATTTGTTTTTATCTTAAATCTCACAGTCCTTTTGATAATTCTGGTTCCTTATTTGTGTCTCGCAGAAATGCTCATATGAAACTAAATTGGCTGTGAATATACTGGTTCTTTGTGTGATGCACCTCCTATTTGGAGAGCAAGGTCAGACCAAAATATTAGTGTTCTTAACAAAATATCTCCCTGCTGAAAAACTAGTTATGTACATTGGCACTTTTCACCACAAAGGCGTAGCCTTGCTCTGTTACTAGGTCTTTCCTTGCTCTAAACGGGACAGCCAGTGAATAGAAAGACAAAAAAAAAAAAAAAAAGGCACGCAGTTCTAGCATAGCAACTCCTATTCCGGATATATGGAAGAGTGCACTGAGATTTTAGTGCACACAGAAGGGGGCCGCAGGGAGGCCAACACTGACAAATAACAGATGAGACAAAAGACCATGCACTATAAACAAACAGAGAAGGGAAAACCACAGAGAGATGCCCGTTGACACAATCAGAGAGAGGCCTATAAAGCTTAGCCTAACTGCCTCATGTCTCTGCTGCTGTCTAATGGCACAGCCATGTTACGGCTCCACAGATTAAGGGGCAGAAAAAAAGTAAAAGATACTAATAATCTAATTACAAAATTATAGAAACTCATTCATGAACGTATAAAAAAATACATATGTAAACTGATAACCGTTAAACATCCCACCCATTCCCCTAAAATGGTAATAAAAACTAAAAATAAAATCAAAAAGCATAATGAATACAAAATATTAGATTTTTTTTTTTTTTTTTGTCTAGAAATACACAGACAGACAGACAGACTGTGGTTGGACACAAACACTGACCTTGGAGGAATGTCCACCAATCAAAACACTAAAGGCAGCCAAAGGTCAAAGGCCACAATGATACTTTCCTTTGGTAGATGTGTTTAAAGTTGATGAAGTCACCACTCTAGTGTGCTGACCCATTTTGCACTTCATTTGGTGGTGCCCTAATCTCACCGGCTAAGTGCTTACATTTGGTTTGGTACAAAATGCATCTGTGCTTTTAGTCAATAAAAATGCATAGTTATCATTATTTCAGTCTAAGGAATTAGGCTTTCACAGGCAAAAGTCTAGTATTGTTAAAGTGCATGTCACTGATACAACAGCATAATACAAAATGCAGGTGGTATCAATGTGTAAAATGATTGTACTAATCATTCTGCCTGTTCCCTTGAACAAAAAGTGGACAGAAATACTGGACAGTACCCTTTCTTCAGAACCATAACAACAACCTTCATATATAAATGCTCCAAATAGACTGAAAGGCTCTATAAGGAGTGAACACTGAACCTCATGTGTATGAGAAATCCCTTTTTTCTTGTTGGCACTTCAGGTAAATGCATGGCTTTTATAATACATATATATTTATACTATATGGCAGCAACAACATTCTGAACTGTCTTAATTCAGCTGAAGCTGAAAAAGGGTAAACAACCACTGAAACCTGGGCTGTTGAGGCACAGAAAGACACTGGAGGTGGATCTCCTTCATGGACGGTTCTGAGGTGGGCTGGAGGTCCGGAGGCGCCTACCATCGCCCACTGACACTGGCCATGTCTGCGTGAAACTGGCGGGAGAGGCGGCCGCTCGCTCCCCCTTCCAGAAAAGAGGACCTGATGGGTGGCTCAAATAGCTTCCTCCGGTTCTTGTTTAGTTCTGTGGGGGGAAAAAAAATAATGATGAATTTAAAAAAAAAAAAAAAAACTACCACTAAACATCAGCTGAGGCAAAAGTAATAAACATGGTCGTTAATGTGAGCAATGTCTCTGATTATTGCTGAGGGAGGCATATTAAATCAAATTAAATAAAAAAATACAACCAGGGAAACCTGTATGTTAACATTTCTTTTTAGCCTCCATTGACCAACAGTGACAAGAAAATTGGATTCAACTCACTCCAGTATTGCTCAGATCAACAAAAGCCCTCTTTGTGTCCATCTGGTTTTATACATTAACTTGGAAAAGATGCTTTCACGAAAATATCAGAAGCACACCCTGGCATCTCTGGGTCGTTCATATGATAGCCGTGTTATGTCGCTGCCAGCATAAACCTTCAGTTAGATTCCCGGAGACAGGCAGCTCGCCCCAGAAGCTCTTTTTACTGGCATACCGGCAGGAAGTTAAAACCTGGACTGCCTTGACTGGCAACGACTATCTCCTTATAATGAGAGGCAAAAAACACAGAAAGACAAAGACAGACTGAGACGTGCGTGTTCCTCTTTTGGAGCCGTCGAGTCCATCAGCGGAGATTAAAGTTGACCTCTACTTGGCTGAGGCGACAGGCAGCAAAACCAGTTCTAGCCTAGGATCACTCTGCTTCCTTAATAATCAGAGCACTGGGCTCTCCATTTCCGCTTGTTGCTCCCACTGTCGACCCTGGCTCTAGTGTGAGGTTTGTGAACTGAATATTTACAGAATATCCAGGAAGCTCGCGAGCATGATGAACCGCCGCAGCCTAACAACTCCTGCTATTACAATGTCCAACATATGACATCAGTAATTAAGTGTGACACCAACAACGTTCCTTTTAGACCCAGTGCGATGACAGGAAAGAGTCTACACCAGCATCAGGGAGGCAGCTGGAGCAACTGGAGAAATACCAACATACTCATCTGAGAAGAATGTGCCTTAATGCCATTTACGCATACTGGTGCAAATTACTGCAACATGGTTTCTTCTATCTTTAGAATCATACATTTGTTGGAAAAGTACTGTCTTGAACCTCTCTACTAGAGTGTGCAAGTAAGAGGGGCCACATGTAGCTTCCAGATCCAGAAGATGGCAGCGAGGATGTAAGTTGGAGTAGACATTTTGTCTTCTGCACCTTCTCCGGCTGGCATCAGAAAATGACTAATGTGAGCCAGAGGTGGTCGTATGTGGGAATCCCTGTACCATGTCTATCCTTATGTTAACAGCTGATAGCAGGGAAAGACGAAAGACGGGGGGAGATGAGAAAAATAAACTAAGGAGAATCTCTGCTCTTCTTCATTTGTACCTGAGATGGCGAGCAGCATTTTCCTGCGGGCTCCAAAGGTGGTGATGCCCAGTTCCTTCAGGTCCTGGTCCGTTAGAGTCAGGAATGTCTGGAGGTCAATCTGTAGGCAGCGACAAGTCCATTTAACACTGCTATTGCCACAATTCAGCACCTTCTACTCCAGTAAAAGGAGACCTTCAACCATAAATGTCATGGCTACAACAAATGGCATCCTTAGTGCAAGTGCAGACATTTATGGTCCTCTGGGGACCACAAATGTCTGTGCAAAATGTCATGTCAATGGATGCAATAGTTATTGTGCTATTTTGTTTGACCAACTGACCAACACTGCCATCCCTTGAGCCACGCTACTAACATGGATAAAAAAATCGGAGATGCTTGGCAATTTTTAAAAAAGCCCGCGCCCTTCCTCAGGTCAGATGGTTCCCCGCCGTTAAAATCACAACACTAGAAGAAGTGGGTTGACATTCTACGCTACCTCCTGCTGCTGGAAGACGTCTGTGTACTTCCCCAAGCCCAGCTTGCTGAACAGCTCCGGTAGGTCTGAGCCTTTCAGAGACGAGCTCAGGCTGCAGCCGTTGCTGCCAGTTACCGAAGGGATGCAGTCCATGTAGTTGCTGCTGCTGAGGTAATGCTCCGCAGCTGTCCATAGAAGGATTAAGGCAAAAATGAAAAACACATGATAATAATTTAGAAGTAAGCGAAAAAGCTGTCCCATCTGTGAGCTATCACAGATGTGAAGTCATGCAAAGAAACAAACTATATTTAGCATAAACTGATCACAATGTTTTAAATCGGTAAACAAATATGACCAATGACAAAATTTAACTTTCTATCAATTTAGACTGAGACAAATACAGATCCTGTTTTACAGGCTAGTGTTAGATTGGCATAACAGGGAGCTTCAACGGAAGTCAGCTTTAGTGCCATCTTACAAAGAGTAAAGGAGTGAGTACACTGAGTTCATGAAGCCGCACAACACACACACGGCATGCACACACCAAGATCTGATCGAGGAGATAAGAGTGCTCACACTGACATTTTGAAAACAAGTTCGCTTTTGATGGTAGATGGTGTTTTCTCTGGTGTGTATACTTCATCTGTTCTCTTCAGTGTTTTATAATTAACAGTGTGGTGTGTTTTTTTTTTAAGCTAAACAAACACAAAATGAAATGGAAAATATGACCCTTTCCACCTTAATCTATTGAGTACTTCTAAGAAATTATTCCATCAACACCAAAAATGTGTATCAGATTCTGGTAGACTTTTCCGTGGAACACCTCTAACAACAAGTGATGTTCTGGTAAATTGCTGTCATCTGTGCATAATTTGCCCGTGCAATGCTTGGAAATGACCAGTGCTCGTTTTTCCTTGAAGCAAAGATACTACAAAAAGATGCTACACTGACCAGACTTGTTCTGCTTCCTCTTGGGGCTGCTGACAGCGGAGGGGAACTCGGCGTGACTCGGCAGGCCGTTACCGGTGCCGTTTCTCTCCCGCCAGTTGTCCGAGTCACTGCCGTTCCCGACACCTTCCCGGCTGCTGGATCGAGACAAGGACAGCGGGGAACCCTGCGAGAGAGAACAAAAAGAAATGCGATCCAAACATTAACGAGGCGTTCTGAATGACCACGCTACATCTCAAAATAGGATTCAAAAACATCTATGTACCATTGTCTATGGTAAGTCAAAAATAATCTATAACATGCACATAATGAGAATAAATTGTAAAGAAGGTAAACTCAAGGATGGCAAACACTCAGAGCCCTTAAATCTGACCTCGTATGTGGTGCTCATGCTGGGCTTGTATGAAACATGATTGGCCCTCCGCAGCTCCTTGATGGTCTCAGCCGGCATGGACTTTGAGAAGCCCAGACCACTCCAAGTATTGGTAGGGGTCCGCACCTCCGTCACCACAGGCTTCTTTAACATGGCTGTGTGAATACAGACATAGAGTGATGCACACATACACCTATAGACTGATAATGTCAAGTAACCTTTCATGTAAAAAAGCTAAAAACTACCATAAATGACCTGTGTGTGATTTATTCATTTTTAATCTCATGTTCCTTTTGAACGGCTTTAAAGTTAGATGAAACCATTTCTTCACACTGATTCCCGTGTTACATGTGGTAAATGTTACGCGTCTACTTGTTTCAGCATTTGGAAAATTTTACATGTCATGTGCAGGTATTTTTATACACAACATAGTTCACATAATTTGTACGTTTGGAATCTTTACTACATTTTTAGATAATGTTTTGTTTATCTGAACAATGTAGTTGTTGAATTGAGTGTAATTACTGATCCACTGACGACTACATATTGTTAGTCATATCCACAAGGATAAAAGTTTGCAAAAAGGAAATTCAGTCCTCTTTCAAAAATAATGTAGACATATCATAAGTTGATGAGTTTACTGGCAGTTGTGAGCTTTGGATTCTGTGTCAGTCTGTCTTCACATAGGCTAGATTTTGGGCTACATCTATAGTATTTGACCGGTCACAAATGTCGACTTACCTTTGGTTGCCAACAGCTTTTTCTGTTCATAGTCAAATGCCTGAAAAGACAGCAGATAGTTTTATTCCCTTATTCCTTGATACCACCAAAACTGTGTATTATGTGTGTGTGTGTTTGTTGGATGCCTGAATGTGTGTACCTGCATGTTGGCGAAGGAGGTCTGTGGTGCCAGTCTGATCCTCTCCCTCTCGTTCTGCTGTGCTGCCCTCTCAGCTGCCCGCTCGCTACCGGGTGCCCTCTTATCCGCCACAGGACTGTCTGACGAGCTGGACTCGGCATCCGAGAGAAGACAGTCAGAACTGTTTGGATTGCACAGAAATACAGTATCGTGAGCACGGAAATCTATCCAAAAAATAAAAAAAAGGTAGAAATAGTAGAGAGCCACGAGGCATTGCATAACCTTTCTTCCATCTCATCTTCTAACATTATCACTGAGGCTGTTAATGTTCCTGGCTCATTGGGTTTGACTGCACACAAGTTACAGTTGGTTATTGTAAGAAACATGCTGGTCCGGCATGAGCCTGTGTAAACCCAGTCCATATGGCAGCCAATCCCTAAACTCATCATTTTCATGTGGGACAAAATATGCATCTGTGTCACTTTCAGTACTATCTCGTTTTGTCAGGCTTTTAAAAATTAAATCTGTATGCCTGGGTTTGATTCCACTGAATGCAATTTCCTCCCAGTATTTCTGTGGCTGTCCACACTTTGTCCAGGTCTAATGGGATTAATAGATGACTGCCAAACTGTAACAGCATGGGCTGTAAATGATCTCAGAGGGGATGCCAAACAGTAACAAAACGAGCTGTAAATGACCTCTAGATGCAAACTTACTGTAGATGGGAATTCTTGGTGCCCTGCAGGAGCTCCACGGCCTGTCGTTTCCCTGATGACGTCTTACACGAAGCCAGCATTTGCTTCAGCTCACTCCCATTTGCTGAGTGAGAGGGGCTCCTGGGCATGCCCACTTCCACAAATGTGTCAGAGCCTGGGGGGAGAGAAACGCAAGCATATTTGGATTATCCCTTTTTATTTCTTTCTAGTTATTTGGTCCAATGTTTAAAAAAAATGGGAAAACACAGAAAGAGTTTACAGCTGTCCTCTTTGTTTTCTGTACAGACAGTACACAATATTATGACAACCTTAGCTGAAATACTTCTTGTTTCATCTAACTTTTCAATTTGTGCCATACACAGTCTCCTCTCAGCAGTGACGGGGTCGCACAGTTTAACGGAGAGTGTGCGGCTTGGTGGATGTAAGTACAGTATGTGTGCATGCATTAAAGTGTGACAAGTCTCAGCTGGATCCTGGATTAATTAAAAACATAGCAGCTGTAATTATAGCGGTTTTCATTTGCTACTCTACTTTCAGCCCGACAGGAACCTGCTCTCTGTAACAGGATGTGCATTTGTGTGAGTGTATGCTTGTGTATAATCAAGAATATCTGAATGTGCACGGTGTGCTGTATGATGTAAAATAATACGATGTCAGTCAATCTAACGATGGTCTGTGGGGTTTCATATATGAATTCCCCAGCATTCCCTCATTCCACAACGCAGAGTTGACTCGGGCTGGGTGGGTCAGTCCAAACACACTCTGGGACACAGGAGGAGGTAAAAAGGAGAGGAAACCTGACTGGGACGCACTGCGCTGAGGGAGGGCCAGATTAAAAGACAGCGGGGGAAAAACGAGACGCGTGAGAGTTGAAGGTTGGAGGGGAAAACCGCGGGTGTAAGACGGAGAGGAAATGAGGGCCTTTCTGAACCGCTAGGAGACCAGCAGTTAATCTGTCTCCATTCCAACACAATAAAAGTAGTCAGAGGTAGTTAGGAGGACAGTATAGAGAAATAGAAATAAGTTCATTCAGGGCATTTTCCTCAAAGTGGGTTTAAGAGTTACATAAATCTCAACTGGAAAAGTTTAAATTGGACATTTATGTTAAGTCTGCACAGCTGAGGTCCAGCAGAGTTGAGAATGTTAACAGCTCAAAACTTTTGTCTAGCCAAGGTGATAAATCACACATAAATCGACAGATTTCAAATTAAAAGATTTGAAAAATTAAATTAAAAGATTAGATCAATCATAGAAATTATTTAATAGTAGTAATAGTAAAATTTTAAACATACTGGCTGTCACCAGAAAAGTTAGACATGACAGATGACAGGCATGTGGGTATTCTGCCCACCTAATAACTTACAAATACGAAGAGGATAGGGTTGATTTTTTTTTGGATGGGAGGTGTTTGGCAGATAAGATAGCTAATGCAGGTACTAGCCCTCTGTATTCCGTAGGGCTTAATATACTTTGTGAATATATTCAAAACAGATGTGGACAGGGTTGTACCGTATCTATACTACATTAGATGGCTGCATAGAAAGGCATGTTTTTACACGTTTTTCGGTGCGCGCAACCTCCGGTCTTAAATTTCAGGCTGATGATTTTCATCATGTGAGGTGTGATTATAATTTGCTCTTTAACAACAATAGAACAACCCTCCTTTTATTTTTCTGAAAATGACATGATGCAATAAAGGTTACTTTTTACAATTATGCAAGATTTTGCAGCAAAAGTGGCCACTGGAAACTGCAAAAAACACATCTAGCAGTCACAAGGACATTTTTCTTTTCAGCAGTGTGTAGGCCAGGCTAGTTGAGTTTCTTAATGAGTTTACATAGAAGGAATACCTTCATCTGGGCTGGACTTGCTTGACAGTGGTTCTGACGGATTGTGTCCGCTGGCCTCCTGGACTGAGTCACATGGGGCTGGACTCAAAACTGTTTCTGCAAGTGATGCAGTTGCTATCCTCCCATAGACTGAGCCAGGATGCTGTAGGTGTATGCACACACATACATACACATCAAGTGAAAGAAAAATACATGACAAATGAAATCCACTAAACAAAAAATTCCAGGTGAGCTCATAGTAATGCAGCAAACAGTAAATAAATAGGTCAACCTTGACATGTCCATTGAGAGTGCAGGGGCCCTTGGTGCAGTCAGGAACCCCGTTGGGCTGCTTGTCTATGGGGGCAAGGCCAGGTGGGGGGGACGGTGTACTCTGTGTGTAACCCTGCACGCCTGACAGCAGGATGCTACTCAGGGTGGCCTGGGTGGCAGGGTGCAGCATCAATGGAGAAGAGAAGCCTGGGAAAAAAAAAGAAAAAAAAAAGAAGGTAGCATCAGCAGTTTTCAGAATTTCAAATATCTACAAGGTTTGTAGGCTTCTGTCTGTTTATGCACGTACCTATTTATTCAAAAAACAAGTGAAATAATGATAAAGAGATCAGTAGTTCCGGGAAAAGGTAGTCCAACAATTGACTTTGAAAGTTCACCCACAAGTTGCATGTTTTTTTCCATGATGTACAATATAATCTCTCTTCAATATCACAATGTCTTCAAAAAAAAAAAAAAAAAAAAATTCCTTTAATTTGAAATTTCGATAAAATGAGAGTGCCAAGACAACCACACAACAGTACAACAAAAAAGACATCAGAAATACTATATATGGACCTTGGGTGCTGGTGAGTGAACTGGGCCAGAGGGAGGGGGGGGGTGTGGGGGTGGTGGGGCTCTGGGTCTGCAGAGGGCTCATGGAGGAGTTTAAGCTGTTGAGGACAGCGTTTGGGGCAGCTGAGTTGGTGAGGGAGTGGGGCGCTGTTGCACCCAGGAAACCTGCGGAGAACAGAAAGGAACAGGGGAGAGAAAGGAGAGAACGTGAGATGGAATAGATCAGCGGTGGTCCTGTCAAAGCGTAGAGCAATTTTTCAAGTTAATCACACGTTACACTGAGACCCTCAGAAAATAATCTTGGTCTTCCAGCTATTTAGCTGGAGTTCCGTCAACCAGACATCAAATGAGAGAAAGAATTTCTTAAATTTCTACAAGGTCATGGATGCAAAAGTACTTATCTAGTGTGTCCTCATACCCAACAAAACCATGTTATTGAGAGCAACAACAATGTGGTGCTTGGTGTCTTTACCCAAATACAGTGTATGAAAACAGAAAGAAGCAGGTCTGTGGCTTTAACAAGGGGCTAGTTTGGCTCCAGGAATAAAGCCAGGGATTCTACTGGCAGACTGGCCTGTAATCTGAGGAAGAGAAGCATGTAGTAATTACTAAAGGCCAGGATGTGGCCGTCCACAGCTTCACCCCCAGGCCCCTGGGTTTAAACAAGAAAGCAAGATACCCTTTCCACTGTACTCGGACTTCATGGCACATTGTTTGTTTGTTTTTGTTTTTTTTTGTTTTGTGACCAATCTTTTACATTTCATTGTCCCATCTCATTTGGTGGGGACACAAGGAAATAAAATAAACGTTATTTGAAAATAATCCATAAATCCAGTACCTGCATACATTCTCATCAGAAACAAACAAAATTTGCAAAAATCTCTCTGTTGAATTATATATCTTTGATTTTCGTTTTGGAAAAATCTAGCAAACTATGAGTTTAAATACTGACCCTATATCAGTTCCCACCTACCCCATATGCCCTATATACCTATAATCCCATGGCTGCAGAAAATAAATAAAAAAACATTATGGATATAGTTAAACTATTCTGATATTCCTTCTCTTTTTCCCCTCTCTTTTAAACATGTAAAGGAAATGTCTAAGTGATATAATGTAGATATACCTACACGAAAAATGCTGCATTTAAAATTACAATACAGATAAACTGTGATAGTTTATAAGCAAGAGTGTTTATAGCCACGAGCTGCTTCCTGCCAGCTTATGCTACTTTCTGTTTTTCCTACTGCCTTTGATGCATTACTCATGTCCTCATTTTCGGTTTTTAAGACAGTCTGTAGCCCAACAAAAAGCAGATAACTTGGGCTAAATATTTATCATAATACTACTCTTACTACAGTCAATTAAAAGTCACCCTTGGAGACCAAAAATATAAATCCCGACATCTGTTCCAAGCTGAACTCTGTGCCTTCATGCTGAGTTCAGCGCTGCAGACAAACAAACTCCTACGCAATTATAACTGTTCACCATCCTATGATTCATAAGCTCATGACTCATTCAAACTACTGCAACTAAACTCGTATTGAGGTTATTTTCTGATGGTTGGCTGATCAAAGTTTTGCACATGTGGGACTCACTTCTTGGCATGAAACTCATACCCTCGTGGTGAGGGTAGTTTTTTGCAGGCAAACAACTCCTACTGTAAAGTGCATATAGAGATGATGGTGCCCTGACCCACTGGCTGTGATTTAGGTGGATGCTGGAAGGATTTGTGTATCTGATTCTAGGGATTCAGTGATTCAGTAAACCAGGCGATAGGCGGCTTAAGGGCATCTGGCTCAGAGATATCTTCAACAGACATTTTTGCTAAGAGAGAATACACTCTGTTCTGGAGTGTGTGACTGGTACAGACGCGAATGACATTGATATACGAGGACATTAGTTCCTCTACAAATACATTTAATCTCTAATGCACTTCATGGAAGAAATAAACAGGGTAGCATCCCTCACTTGTAAGTCTCTTTGGATAAAAGCATTTGCCAAATGAGTAAATGTAAGTATTATCTTTCCTCACATATTTATTCTCTCCCTCATCATGGAAAAAGTAAAAAAGGTTTCTCAACAAGTTAGATAGAGTCATTACCCAGATTGCTCAGCCCCAGGCCAGCTGAGGCCAGGATGTCCAGGCCAACGGGGCAGATGAGGGATGGGGACGGGCCGTTGGTGGTGGGGTTCAACACCACAGAGGGTGAGGAGGACGACACCCCGTTGCTCTCCAGACCCAAGAGGAATTTTCGTGCTTCGTACATGTTCACTGCATTCCTCTCCACACTCTTGACTATCACAGACTGAGCGAGATTGAGGGAGAGGGAACAGGTGATGAGAAACCAAGAAAAGAAAGGTGGGGTGGACAAGGAAGTCAGGGGGAAAATGGGAAGCAGGCATGGAGAGATGCAAAAGAGAAGGGGGGAAAAGCATGAGAAAGAGACAGAAGAGGAAAGAAAGGGGAGGATAGAGGGATAGATAGGGTAGGGAATGCTGGCACCAGAGATAGGGAGTGAAAGGGAGGATGAGGGGGAGACAAACATAAAGGGGAGGAAGGAAAAGGGAATTAAGGGTAGATTAGAAAGATAAACATTGAGGCAGTGTGGGAGAGAGAAGGAGACATGGGAGCAAAGTTTGAGAGAAAGCATTTCTTAATCTATTGCATAAAATATATATCTAGTTCACTGATAGGAGTGAAGAGAATATGACGTAATCCAAGTTATTCAATGACTATTATACTATGAAGCACTATATCAACAATAAGGAATTAAAAATAGGAAAGATTTTAAGTCAGTGAGAGAAACGACTTCTACATTTTCCACATCACCAGAAACCCTGCCCTTCATCACCGTAAAATAAAAATGAAAATGAGTATAAATCATGTCCTGACTCTATGTGTTTTGCCAGAGCTGTAGAAAAACGAGTTCAAATCACGATCAGTCTCCCTGACACAAGCACACAAACACACCCCTTTACGGGTCTGCCAAAGTGCCGGGAGCACGGAGGCTACGGAATGCATTTGGACGGGCCTTTTTGGATTACTGCTGTCACCTCGTTAAAATGTTTAAGTGAAGGGCTCTTAAGAGGATCTGGGCTGGGTCAGTGTTTACACTGGCACCTCCACTCCAGTCCCCACAGGGCCTGTCTGGTTTGGGCATCGAGCCCTGGCGCAGGGTGGGACGTGGGCACCTTGACGAGACAGCCAGGACTGGGCCAAGTGGTGAAATATGATTATGATTATGTATATTATGTGTTGTAGAACAGTAGACCATGAGTAACATTAGAGGTTGGCTTTGAATACAATACAGGTGCACCACAGTTACTGTAAGAGGTTTCAAATCCTAATATATTATGAAAAAGATCAACATACAGTATTTTCTAAAAGGCAAATGAGGGTACATCTAATTTACTATCTAATTTACTAAGAACACTTTCAAAGAGCCAGCTATTTTTTATAGCTGAGGCATAATAAAAATATTTAGTTTTCCTGTCCATCAGGTGAAACGTGCGCAGCAGATTGTGTGGAAAAGAGAGAGTAGATCGTGATTCCCTATTGTGGCAAATGTGATGTGCCAAAGCTATTCTCAGTGTTGGTATGGCATGATTCCCCTCGGTATAAAGGTTCCAGTTTTTTCCCTTTCAAATTTCTTCACATGTCATGAAATGTGACATGGCAATCTATAATTTATTTCAATGTCATGCTGTGGCATTTGACGGAGAGTAATTTTCAAATGGAACAGTGGCCTATTTGTTTCTTGGTAGTCTTTTTTTCCCCTCTGCCTGACTCAGCATTTTAACAAGTAAGACATCAGGGTCCGTCCATCTTTTGGTTATTTGATTTTTTTTTCCTGTCAGAGACGGATATTAAAAAAAAACCAAAAATGAGTGGTTATTTGATTTTTATTTTAAAACCCCAAAAATTCTAATTAAAATACATTTTTCTTTTTCATGGTCAGAAAAAGGAAGAGCGAAATTTTAAAAAATGGTTTGATTTTCATTTTCTATTTTTTATAACAAAAAAAAAAAAAAAAAAAAATGGCCAGTTTTCATATTGTGAGACAATAATTTCCACTTTAGCTGTGTGCGTTCCTGCAACAGATATTGCAGTTCTTGGCAGGCAGGCAGAACTCTGCATAACACCTGTCTCACAATATGAAAACTGGCCTTTTTTTTTTTGTTATAAAAAAATATAAAAATTTCGCTCTTCCCTTTTCTGACCATGAAAAAGAAAAATTCCTTGTTTTTTAATTTGAATTTTTGTATTTTAAAATGAAAATCAAATAACCACTCATTTTTGGTTTTTTTAATACCTGTTTCTGAAAGGAAAAGAAATCAAATAACCAAAAGATGCACGGACCCTGCTGTTTTACTTGCTTACTTTAATGCTGAGTCAGGCAGAGGAGAAAAAAAAAAAAAAAAGACTACCAAGAAACAAATAAGCCACTGTGCCATTTGATAATAATAATAATCATTATTACTACATTTCATCACCATGTGATGAAATTTAAAAGGAAAAACTGGAACCTTTTTTCTGAGGGGAATCATGCCATACCAACACTGAAAAAGGTTTTGGCAAATCGACATCTGCCACAATGGGGAATCACAGAAGCTCCGTTTTCCTCAGGGTGAAAAGTTAGGATGTGTTCACTTCGAAACTTTACGGTTTTGTGGAGGTTTAGGTTTAATGGGAATGATTCTATGCCCTAACATTGCCCCTTTAAATAGACATTAACATTGACTTACAGGTATCAGTTCCAAGTTAAAAATGTACATAAGCCAGCACATCAGACTCACTGTTTTCCTCCAGTTAATCTGATTAGGAGACCAGTGCATGTAAGAGGCCCACTTTAACTTAAACTAGGGTGTACACAGCAATTCCTGCGGCTCTGTGAGGCTTCTCTTAGGCGAAGCGATGCTTTGAGCTTAATGCTCATGTCAGCATGCTAGCAAGGTTACAATAACAATGCTAAATTATTTAGCAGAAATGGGCATTGCAGACTATCTTGGGTCATAAATGCTGTGATATGTGGCATTGGTGCTATTCTTGTCTCTATAGAAATAAACACGAAATAAATAAATATTAGACAAATTGCAATTTTGAACTGACGGTGACGATAGATGAAAAGCCAGCGGATCAACACTGTTATTACAATGCATCCACAGGGTAACAGGATTGCCTGTACCAATTTGCATGGCAATCTATCCAAAAGGTGTTGAGACATTTCACTCAAAACCGCAGATTGGATCTCATGGTGGCCCTAGAGGAAAACTCAGGAGAACACCAAAGTCATTAGGATTCATCCTATGGGCACCACGATTGTGTGTATAAAAATGTCATTGCAACCAATCCAACAGTTGTAGAGATATTTCAGTTTGGACTTACTGACACTGCCATCTACAGCCATGCCGCTAGCATGGCTAAAAATCCCCTAAAACTTTCCATGCTCTGCGAGTGTAAGCCTTGTGTCATACCTTGCTTGGCTGTTTTGGCTTTGGTTTGATACTGATGAAGACATCCAGCTGCTCCATTAGCGCTGTGATACACTGGGGCTCCACCTCAATGTCCTCTTTAATGTCAAACATTAATACCAGAGGCAAGCAGCCCTGCAGAGCAAACAAAAAAATACAAGTATATCAACAAAAATACAATTTTTTTTTTTTTAATGTCCGCTGCAGGCTAATATCTTTCAGAGCCTCACTAGTATACTTTAACATTTCTGTGTTCCTATGCTATCTGCTATTTCTCATAACTGCAGTAAAGTTTCCTTTATACTTTACCATTTGTAGAACTACATGTTAGCCATACCAATAAATACACAATTCACTGCTGGATTCATCCCACACAGGGCTTGGGAAATTCCGCCAAGAGCAATCTGTTTTGCATGATCACCACCACAAGTGCCACAGACATCTATATTTTGGGCCGAGAGCTGGACAGCGCTCCTATTGTGAGTGGGTGTAATTAGCAGCAGAGTATAGGGCCAGGCTGGCTCTGACAGGGCCTGAGATTGGAGCTGTAATCTACAGTCTGGCTGGAAGAGGCCAAATCACACAGTACACTACTGCGGGCAGGACGGCTTCTGCTTTCACAGCAACTCCCCTACTCCTCTTTATCCCCCTTCTCTTCTTTCTCAACCTCCTCGCCCATCCCCTGCTTTCTGTGCTTCTCTCAAAAGTCAATTGTTTTCTACGCCTAGTCCGACAGTGAGAGGTACCTTCTTGTGTGCCCGGTTTCCGGACCAAGAGAAAGTCATGTTTAGTCACTGCAAAATCTTTGGCATGTGCTAAATGTCTTTGGGGCCAAATGGGAGACCGCAGACAAAGAAAGGCAGCTCTGGTAGAATTACTGCCCCACACTATGGATCTCCAATAGAAATGCCAAAGCTGTTTATGACTGAGATGTCTTATATGCACCAGCTCAGCATAAGCATTAAGCCAACAGTAATTAAACAGCCATCACTTTTTCTGATTATATTCTTAAGTAATTCAGAAAAGGGTAGCCTCAGTGGTCACGGACCACAAGACAATAATTACCGCATAACATTTTTAACCCAGCAAAATTTTAAAGTGAGGTGCTTCCTCCTGGTCCAAAACACTAATGCTAACATGCTGACCTTCGAATTACTGACCGGGCTGAATTCCAGTCCACCAAAATCTACTGTACATGCAAGCCAAACCATCAACACCAATAAGGGTAATCTGTATACAGACAGGACATTAAGAACTCAAGCCAAGCTGATGCAGATGTGTGAGTCCATCTGCCATGCAGGTATGTGGCAGCAATAAATCGTGCAGGCTAACCTTGGGGTGGTTACAAATTGTTTTTTAACTGACATGGACATTTCAGCTGTTTGAGAAGAGCCAAGCAAATCTCTCTCAAGGCTATTCTAAACCCCCAAATGCAAACATGGTTTTCTCCTTGAGCCCCATCTCAAAACCCAAGCATCATTCACACATACCATGATGATATTATTGAAACAGTGACATTCATTACAGCTACCACACAGAATATGGAATCTCTACATATAAAGGTATACATTGCCATTACCAGCCTTTAACCACAAAAACAAAGCCTAGCAGTTTATAATAATTCTTTTCAACCAGCAGACATCAATAAACAAAACACAAAGTACACACCATGAGGTACTGTCGTGCCAGACAGACCGATTCAATGGTGCCCTGAATGTAGACTGTGGATTTCTTCTGGGGGCTGTTGGGGTCAGGGAAGTGGATCTGGGCACCCGTCCTCTGGGTGATGTGCTTGATGTTGCTGCCATTGCGGCCCTTCATGAAGAGGTGGTGCTGGGGTGCGATGTCCAGGTGGGTGGTGACTGAGATGGTGCTTGCCAGGCTACCAGCCAGGTGCTCCAACAGCAGAGCTGTACCCCTCTGGGCAAACAAGGATTACAAGTGACACATAATTGACAAACTATATGAATATAGAAGTCCACCTCCATTAAAAACGGGTTTTGTTAATGTGACCCTTACTATTACATTTCTCATGGGTCTAAGGACAAGGGTGTTGTAGGGCGGCCAGATTGTTAGACGCCTTGAGGGAAAATTTGTGATTTGTGATATATAAAATTTGAATTGGCCATTATTCTAAGCAGAGTATTATTATACTTTATGTCTTAAAACATGTCTCCAGGGGATCGGAAAAAAAAAATACAAGTGCAGTATAGCTAATTTTTTAATGTTTGACACTTTTGCGCGATAAATATTTTCTACCATCAATTGTTAAACCAAAATTTCTGTAGATACACTTTCTGTCATTCATCTTAACCATTAATCAACATCTCACTTCTGCAGCAATGCCAACGCTCATTTTGTATGAGGAGTTTATTGTGTGAGTTTAATAATACAACAAGAAGCTGCCATCTCATTTTGGATGCATGCTAATATAGTGATAGTGATTTCTCACAAGAATATCAAACAATACAAATGAAATCACACACAGACATAAAGAGGCAATTTCTTTTAAAAAAAACAAAGGTATAATTATATTTAATTAAGAACATTATCCAGACCACATTACAAACTAATAAGAGAGAAGTTAAGTCATTTTGACCGTTTCCCAAAGTAAACACCAGTATTTTCTATATAACCATTGGAAACTATTATTTTTATTACGCTTTCTTCCACTTCCACAGTTGAACAGTCTCATTCCTCACTGTCTCTGCTGTGCCTCTGCAAGCCATCACTTGGCCTTGTAAAGTAAGTCATTTCCAGTGTGCAACGGGAATCTACACACTGCGGCCGGCATAACACAACAATCCACGGCGGTTTTGGCAATCATCGATGGTGTTCCAAGGGTCTCACACCACCACCACATAACATAGCACACATATTCCTCTAATCCTCCAGCTTTCATCTGGCACAATGCCCAATCTTGACTGACCCCTTCAGACCTACCACACACTCGGGGGCTGTGCTGCAGCGCACAGAAATATGCACATATTTAGTGTACACAGAACAAAAGGAATGAGCACAGATGCCAAAGGTATGCAAATCCAAATAGAAGTTGACAAGCATACATGAATAAATAAATGCAGAGATGCATATATGCCAAACTGAAATGAGCTCCATACTGTTAACAGAGGCCTGGCATTGGTAAAAAGAGAGGCGGTGGGTATGATTTCTTGCCAGAGATGATGGGAAGACTCCTTGGTAGGCTGTAACTAGACGCAACGCAGATGCCAATTCAGGAAGCTCATACGTAAATTGTACGGTATGTTTATGAACATACACAGCTGCAGAAAGGAAACACTGCAAGGAACTCTAAAACCATTTTAAAATAGAAATGTAACTCAGGACAGATGTTTGGACTTGCTGGTACAGTAGTGGGCTTAGCTTAAAGAGCAGTGTCTCCAGAGCAGTGTGTCAGGGTTCAGCCCTCCACTGGAGAGCTTTCCAGTTCAGACAACCAAACATCTCTCAGCACTCTCTTGCCCCTGTGGTGCTGAAAGTAATGAGGCAGTTTATACGAGAGAAGTTAGGAACGCTGACAGTGTTGGTGGGCCTTGACATGGTGTGGCCCTGGAATCCTTTTCCTGGTCTGTGGCTTGCCATGCAAACGGCTGGAGAGGAGTGAGGGTGCTAATGCAAATATTGTTACTCTCTGAAATGACTGACAAGGAGTCCACAGGTCAGGGTTCAGTTAGTTATTCAAGCATCTTTAATACTGGCTGTCGGGGGGATTATTACTTTACAATTTGGTCTCTTCGTAATTTCACTTCAATTTAAAAAGGGAAAAATCCAAACTGGTCAGTAGAATATCAGAACACAGACAAACATACTGTAGTTCTCTAACACGGGAATTAGAGCATCAATACTGAAATGAACTGATGATGTGACTGAGCTGGTTAATTAGTAGCTGTGTGCTCATAAGGAATTTACATCTAGCACTGAAACAATTAGTCAATGTAGAGAAAAATATAGCACAGTGTCTCCCGATGGTTAGACAAATGTCAAGTGCTGTCTTCAGTGTGAGACTGTGCGCGTACGCATGTGTGACTGAAAGACAAACTGTAAAGGACTTTGGCTTACAGTGCTATTAAATGCACTCCATGGTTGTCTCTTTGAAGGCAACAGCTGGATCTTTTCACAAAATAATTTGTATGATTTGCCAAACCTGTACAGAATTGTTGGTTTACACTTAGATTTTTGTGTCTGATTAATTTCTATGCATCAACCAAGGAACAAAGAACACTGATAATCCAATTCACACAACTATCGGACACGTCCAACAATCTTCACTTCATAATTACGAAAGCCTCCTCACCTTGACTGCGTTGGCGTTATTCTGTGAGCCCCGAACCACGCCCGTGGCCCTGTAGAGACGTGTCGGGGGCTTGAAGGAGACTGTGAGGTTGTAGGTTTGCGAGATGTGCTGCACGGTGGGGGAGCTGGGGTCAGACTGCATGATGGCGGGAAGCTCAAAAGACAGCACAAGAGGGAGCAGCTCCTGCAATATGGGGGGACAGAAGGGGAGGAGAGAGGGGGGAGGATGAACATCCAGACAGCGAGAGAAAGCACATCATATTTCTATGAGCATGGTGTCACTGAAACACCATGACGGCTGCTGGAATACTGCAGTTATCTGAAGTTAGAAAGCCTGTCATTATTCTGTCACTGCTTCTGCAAAAGAATAGGGAAATGCAACATGTACCGACCGTTTTCTTAACAAAATCGTAAAGGGTACGATACAGAGTCCTGTATCATACTGTGCAGTTATTTTGACTTGATTAAGACCATTTGGACACCAAGTAAAAACACAGAAGTAAAAGGATGATTTTTTTTTTACAAAGTGTAAACTTTAAGTGTAGATGTTAATCGATGCACAGACATAACAATACTTCCTTTAGCAGAAGGGGGCACGTAAATCTGTCAGCTCAAATAAATTGAGAGAAGTTAATCAACATGAGCACAGCAGTGCCTGAAATAAGAGACACACCCTTTGTTACAGGAAATATGCTATAGTGTGTACTGTAGTGGTATCACTGGGGTTCCTTCAAACTACTACTATAAAATCTCAGCAACACATCAGCGGTCTCTGATCTGTTCAGTCTAATACATTAATTTGAAGTCATTGAACCAAACCGCAGGAGCAGCAACAGACATTAGCTGTTAGTCATTTGTATCACAGCCGTATATCAAACAAAATAGTTGCAGACAGGAAGGCCGCGCTCCATGCCTACACATACTTATGCATGCATGGGAGAGAAAACACACAGGCACACACCCATACACAGACAGACTGAAGGGGAATGTACACGTACACACTCACAAAGAAGGGAATGAATACACGCGCTCTCACACACACACACAGCGTTATCCAAACACTGACTCTTGGGCAGAGCTCCACTATGGTTTTGGCTGCCAGTGAAGGGCAAGCAGCATGAATTGCTCCAACCAAAGAAATGCATCCCTGATCAGTCCCATATGCGCTTGGCCTTACATTTATATCACATATCAGCACTCGCTCTCCGAGGGCTCAAGAAATTTAGGTCAGCACTGAGGGTAATGCAATAGAGGACAGGCAGAACAGCAGGAGTCAGGCGCTGAATGAAGAATAGGCGGGTTTTTATGGTGGAGCTGACCTCAGCTTTTTTTAAAGTCTACCTGGCAGATATAAGTTTCATATGTATTCAATCTGAAAGTGCTGTTAAAAGGCCTCAGTTCTCCTGACATAAGGGTGAGAGACGAAAAAAAAATTAAAATACCTTCAAGGTAAAGCAACTGGCCAGACCTTTCGTCACCTGCCTGTCAGCTCCACGTCTGAGAAATCCCCCGAGAATCCATCACCTCAACAACCGACTCGTTACAGACTCAAACAGATCTCCAGCCAAGAAGGCCTCAGAAATACAGTGGAGGTTACAAGTCCACTAAAGTATAGCTGAATGTTAAAGCGACATGATGTTCATTGCTAATGCAGCACAGCGAAGGGAAAAAAAAAACAAAAAAAAACAAAAAAAACAGGCACAACGCAGCCACTTCTGGTTTCCAGAGAGATGGGGACGATGCTGTCTGAAGTCCACCAAGGATCAAAGACACAGAATACTGTATAGTCTGTAAGTGCTCTGCAGTACCCTGGGAACTGAAGAAGCCTTTTGGATGAGAGGTGAAACGTATTCAAGAACTTCAACAAAGTCCAGTGGCCTTCGCAAAGCACTTACAGAATACCATGACCTGGATGACAGAGAATCTTCACAGACAAGACTGTATAGTGTTATGCATTGGCAACCTCAACAGTAGGTAACAAACAATGTGGTGCCTTAATATCGACACAATACACCTTTCAAAAATCTCCTTTCATTCCTTTTTTTAAAAATAGATTTAAGGAATAGCTTGATATTTTGGGAAATACACTTTTTTCCAATTTCTTGCAGAGGGTTAGATGACAAGATCGATACAATTCTCATTATGTATCTTTCCGTTTAATATGAAGGTGGAACCAGGTCGTCAGTTAGCTTAGGTTAGACTGAAAACGAGGAAACAGGAAAAAAATGTAAAAATGACAATTTGCCATTATAACTTGTAAAACTGCAACCTGTCCTTATTTATACTTCTTTTTTTTTTTTGATATCATGTGGGTAGGCGGCAAATTTTTTAAATCTTTGGACACGGCCAGGATAGTGCCAAAAACTATTCCTTTAAAGCAAAACTTGTGCAGACACAAAAAGGTATATGCTTGTAAAATGTGATGTTAATTAATGAAACATGTACATTTGTTTTTTTCTGGCTAAAAAGACGATTTCTGAAGTTTAGAAAAAAAAAAATCCTTCAATCACATTCACTCTGGACAAGTTTTTATGACTGAATAAAGACAAAGATGCTTTGTAGATGAGCATTTTTCTATGTACAGAACTGAAAGTGGACAAAGTGCAACAATGAGATGAAAGAAAATCTCTCCTATGTGCGCCTTTCCCTTGCTGCATTTCATTAAATCGCCACCAGGTTAAGTGATGTACAGTAGCTCATTCATGATTAAGGTTACGTGTGGAGGGACTGTCTAGTTGTGAGTATTGAGTGTTTTATGGATTAGCATTCAAGGTATTTGGGGCTCTTGGAATGAGGCGGTTATCAAGGTCTGGTTCCATCAAAGGAGGCCAAGCTGACTGAGGGGGAAACCTGTCTTTAGATCCACCCCACTCATCCGCTGACTGTGTTCTTTGGAGGCCAGAGCAATCTTTGTGGTCCTCTACAGCTTATATTATAAACCCCTTTGTACAACACTGGTATGGTTAAGGTTTGACTTTCTTTTTTTTCCCACCGATAGCAAAAAAAAAAAAAAGAAAAAAAAGTAGATGAACTGGGTTGCGGCCTGCTGCTTATGAAAACATCCATTAGGCACGGAGAGGTATGGGTATGCATACATGCTCACATTTGCCAATACACACTGCACAAATATCCAGCGTGACCTTCTCTTTTTCCCTCTCTCCCCTCATCACACACACTTAGTCTTTCTCACATGCGCACACAGCCTTGTTGCTTTTGGTCAGTCCATGGTGGAGGAACGTGTTCACTGCAGTGAAACTGCTGCTGTGTGGAAATACAGCAAAAGTTCATAGATGTAATAGTTCACACGAGCATAGAGGTCCTTCTGCCCAGAGAGCTGAGGCCGGAGGTCGAGCTTCTAGTCAGAATGAACTCAAGATGGAGATGAGGCTTGAACATGGGCTGGAGATTGGCCTGCGAAAAGAGCTGAGGCTCTCGTCTGTATTTTACAATTGTGTGTAGGGAAGTGGTCTGGGAATAAATTAGGAATGTGCTTGTGGCTTAGAGGAAGTGGTGAAACTGTGCCTGGAGTAGACAATTACCTACTGTAATACTGGTGCTCTTCCATTTGTAGGATTAGGTACGCAACTTGGCTGTCTTGAGTCTTATTGAGGAAGGAAGTTTATTGAGGAAGTAAACTGTTTTGAGAGATGCAACTGGGAGCCAATCAGTACACTTCAACAGAATCCTGCTTTCTCCTCTGCTCGTGTTATTTTGCCATGCAGCTATAAAACAAAAATATAAACAATCAAGATTTCCTGAATGAGAGGTCAATCCTTCCTCCTCTCTCAAGTGTTTGCAAATGTGAGAACCTTTCGATTTTGCATGTCAGAGTTCAGTCTGGTTCAACTCATGCATGAAACAAAGGATGCGGGTGAATTTGCTTCACTCCCTCCTACATAGAAATTAATGGGAAATGAAATCTGGTCTGAGTGCACCATAATCCGTAAAACTAATCCACATGGCTGCTCCCAAGCTCAACAGGGTTATCCTGTGTCCAAACTGAGGCAGCAGCAGCCATATGTCTAGCAAAAACATGACTGCTAGGAACACACTGATCATTCCGCTGCAGGAGTGGTTTCTAAAGTTTTTATGGATGTTTGACACTGTAAAATTTGGTCGGTACTGAAATCAGTTGCAACTGTCAGAAATTCAAGCCGACCACTATCGCCTTGCTGCATGAAGGTCCAAAGTACAACCCTACAAGCCTGCCTGGAATGGATGTTAGATACTCAAAACCCGGATTTTGGATGGAGTATCCCTTTAAGACATAGGCGGCTGAGTTCCAACTTACCCTTATTTTTACTCGAGCTGCCTCGACTCCTCCTGGCTGACCTGCGATGGACACCTGTTAACAATAGAAAGAAACGTATGTAAATCAGCTAGCTGGTTCTAACCCATTCCAAAACAAATAATGGCTCAGACCTTTGCAAATAGTTGCACTTAATTTCAGTGTTGAGAGCAAAATCTAGAACAAACTTCTTGAAAATAGGATGTTTAAAAGTCCTTCTCTAAACTGAAAACTAATACCTTTTTGTGACATATTTTGTGTTCATGTTTTATATTCTTGAATCACATCATTACTAATACCATGAATCTAACCTCATGATTAGGAAAATGGCCTTCACAATTTAAGTAATTTACTCTTTAACAGAACCACCAAGTTGAGAGGCTCGAAATGAAAATGCTAATAAATAGTCTCATTAGATTTCTCCTCTCTCCTCTGTCTTTTCCCTCTTTAATAGGCAATTGCCAAGAGAACCAAGAACTGATTCACAGTGTTACTGCTCCACATTAAATAAATCCCATTTTGGGGAGCTCTTATTGAAAAAGAAACAACTAAACAAACATAAAGCAGGTCAGTCTGGTTCATCTCTGGCCCTCATTACTTCCATATGAGCAAAACACATAAGTACACAAGGCAGAAGAGTTTGTAAAATGAAAACCATTGTTAGCCTCATGTTAGCAATCATCTGCCCTGCTGAAGTGTGCTTAAACAATATCTGATTTAGATTTTTGATTTTCACAGCTGTCTATATTTTGTTACCACCACTGCACTTGCTCTGTATGTCCAAAGCTCTGCTGCAGTGAGAACACTTTTGAAACCAGAAAAAGACTGACTGGCTGCTTCAGGGCCCTTGGGCATAGAAGGCGTCTCTTGCTACTTATCAGCCTATACTTGCGTCATTAGAGTAAGACTCGAGGGGTGTTAAGTCTCTGAGAATCGGAGTGCTGAGAAGTTTAATGGCGTGCACAGGGATACCACGATGCAAAACTCAGAGATAAGGTTAAAATCAGTAAAGTAGACCCTGGAAAAAAAAAATTAACGAACTTGTCAGCACTTTCATACACAGGTGCACTGTAGAACACCTGGGGCAAAGATAAGTAGCCAATGCTGTGGCTGGCAGTGAGCTCTCCCGAACTCCTCGTGCTACACTTTAATGGTAATTATAGCAGGATCCTACTGCTCTTCTAGTGAGTCCAGCCAAAACACACCGGTTTCCTCTGGGCTGTCCAAACAAAACAGCCAACCAGACCAACTCTCTGCAACCTGTCCAGTCAGAGACCCAGTGACAGTTAGTAAATAGACTGGAGTCATGCATGCTCAGATTAAAAAACACTTTTCAGGACCTAAAACCTAGCAACCTAAGCTGCTACTGAAGAGAAACAATTGTGAAGGGATGATGATAGTAAACACTCAAGCCAGCAGAATGCAATACACTTACACTCAAACATAATCACGGTGCAATGTTGTGGTTCATTAGATTAAAGCAAAAATATTTAATGAGGCAAACTCATCAAACCAGCCAGCAGTAAACATCTCATTCTAACCATCTATCTCTCGAGCCTCAGTGCGACTGCACAGTAAAAATCTGGGTTTTTAACTCCACAAACCTGGTTGCTTTTCTCTGTCTGGTTGTTCCTGTTGGAGTCTGGGAAATGGATGTGGCACCCCGTCTCCTCCATCACCCTCTTGATGTTGTTGCCACCTTTGCCGATAACGTGAGAGTGCTCTGTGTGGGAAACGTCCATCTTCAGAGTTACCCTGTTACTCTAACGAGCAGAAAAGAAAATGTTAGGGTAAAATGAAGATCGATAACACTTGCAATAGTTCTGTGAGTGGAGTATGGTATTAGAAAATGTGCATGTTCTCATACGTGAAAGGCACTATAAACAAATATGGAAATTACAAACAAAAAAAAAGACAGACAGTCTGACCAATTATTTATAAAGTGAATTTCGTCCACTCCATTCATTGCTAGTTGCACTGCAAGTAATATATCGTTGTAGCTATAACTGTCTTCCCTAGATGACGTGTGTACACTGCAGTCAATAGTGTCCCTTAGGAATCAATATTGTAGCCAATATCACCACAGACAGCTTATAAAACTCACTATATAACCACCATTTTCGTTCAAATAAAATTTGTCTGTTTTTAAGGCTATGCGATATTTTAAGGTGTATAAAAAAAAAACATCAAGGACGACAGGACAAACTGCACTCTCTAGTTCGCACCCTGCCCGTCTGAATATAAATGTTGCTTTGCTGAAAGTCCAGTGCCGCAAGTGCCCCCTCTACTCCATCTAAATAGTCACAAAACTTACAATTTCCTCTCTTTTAAACACTTTCACATGCTGCAGTCATTTATAAAAGAAGCAAATATGCAGTACTCTTAAAAAAAAAAAAAAAAAAATGTAATTACCAAATAACTCTGTTGTGTCTGCCAGACTAAAAACAGCCTTTCCGTGACAAAACCAAATGAAATGCTATAAACTAAGCCAATCGCACGTTGCTCTTTTGTGTGTGGCTGTTTCAAAAGTGCATGGATGGTCGCCTGCCCCCAGGGGGTGCTACATGTGCAGTTGCCCAGGTAGGTGATTTCTTGTGTTGCCGTGGCAACGAAGCCTTCATCCACACACTCCAGTCCACAACAGGATGTCAGTATGTGGGCTAGATTACTGCCAAGTTGCACCACACTGCTGTGTGCAATCTGTCACTTGGACAGCAGGAGAGCTGGTGAAATACATTCCGTCCAGCTGAAGGCCAAGATAGAGTGAGAAGCAGAGACACGGAGAGCAAGAAAGAGGACACAGGGAGAGAATTACACACATCAACATGAAGTCCATCTTCAATGTGATAAAGATGCATACTGTACCTTTGTGTCAAGGACAGACATAATTCTGTCTTTGGCTTCCCTCACATTCTCCCTCTTCCCGCACACCTTGATGTGTGGATCTGCAGGGAATGACAGGGGAAAAAAAAGAAAGAAAGGGAAACATTAAGAGCGAGAGAGACAGCATGTGTTTCACACGTGCGAGTGTGAATGAATGAGTCAGTGCTGATAAATGGACAGATAGAATGTGAAAATTGGTCACAAGTTAAACTCCATTTAACCAAACATGACACAGGAGTCTGAATTTGTCTATGCACTACAGCGTCAGAAAAAAGCTCCGCAACAGTGATTGCTGCTTTGATATCTGCCGAGTCACAATAAGTCGGCAAGTAACCACATGGCATGGGAAAAGGGAGAGGGGCTATTCAGGTAATCCAGTCAGTCAAAAGAGCCCACAGGAACAATGTGAGCTGAAGATAACGGTTCTTCTTCAATTTAGCCTCAATAGAAGACAGAGGCAGTCAAGTGATAATTATCATGTCATTTTCCTGAACCTCATTCTGTCATTCAGTCCCTGCAAAAATATCAAGTAATTAATTTTTCAGCTTTTTTTTCAGACTTCAGTTACACAGAGTCAGTGTCCACGTGTGTGCGCTTTTTGTCAGCTGACACACACAGAACCAGCGCTGTCTCCTCAAATTCAAGAAACGACGAGATATCAACCCAGGACAGAAACTGCGCCATCCTAATTTTCTGTGTAAATACACTGAGTGCACGCACAGAAAGGCCCTAATAGCTTGAGCAAACTGTGCTCCCACAGACCTCTTCAGCCTCGAAATACCTCAGTTAAAATAACCAAACACCGCATAGCAAAACCATTCAAAGCTAATGCTTGTGTCTGTAGCCTACATCTGGTTGTGCTGCATGCCGGATGCCTGGAGAACTGAAATGTGAAAACACAAACACACATGAATTCAAATGTGCACACACATGCACTAAACACCCACGGTCCATTGCCCCTGTGTTAACCGTACTGAGCTGCAGGAAGTCCGGTAAGCCCCATTCCAGGAATACCCCTCCCCACACGCACACACTCAAACACACCTCAGACTTAAAGTATAGCCGTCACACAGGGCTCACTGGAACAGATTTATTGTTACAAAGTCACTGGGACCTTGGAGAAGCCCACAGTTGCATGTCTAAGCTTTAAAGGAGCTTGCATGTGAAAAAAAAGCTTTAACAGTGCAGATATGAGAACACCTAGAAAAATATGGTCAGAGTATTCTTTGCAATGGCAAGGGAAGTTCCAAATTTACAGAATGTTTCTGATGATGTTTAACTACCAGCATCAGCTCACAAAGCCAAAACAAGTTCTCCATGGAGCTGAAAAATCGAGGAGAGCACATGATCTCAGTCGTCTTTAGAAAGCAGCGGAACGTGGGTTGGCTAGAATGAAGAATTCTGTTGCTTTTAAGTATCAGAAGGAGCTCCAGAGCCCTCTGTTAAATGGGCACTGGGAACTATATAACCACAGAGTGCCAACCAAACGCACCGATCTTGTTAAAAGTGTCACGAGGGTCAGGCAACCTCAACACAAAATCAAAGACATGCTACATCACACGAGGGAGTAATAACAGCGCACACACGTTTTGAGGGGTAAGAACTAAACAAAAGCCAAGCTGCAGTCTGAGACAGGGAAACAAAACAAAGGAAAAAGAGCAGAGAGAGCGGTCAAAGACCTATCACAGTCTCATCACCGGTTCCAGGAAATTTTCCCATCATTCAGCTGTTGCCGTGAACAATAGAAATCTCTCAACTTCTTCCTGCGGCACCCACTGTGACCATTGGAGGGAGTATGGTTCTTCCAGTTACTAACCTGCACAGCACATCTGGCAAACATTAGCCAGCCTAAACGAGTGTTGCAGTCGTGATGTCGAACACCCCCGCATTTTTAAAATGGACTGCGATGTATGCTCTGTTTTGATGATTGATTGTGGAATAAAAAATGAACACCTTAAGACTTAATTTGGCACACATAACACCTATAAAAACAATCACAAACAAGAGTAGACTTACAGCTGCAAAAGGTTAGTGTTTTCAACTGCACAGATTTTACAGAGTTTCACGTGACAGAGAGGAAACCTTTTGACCCTGAGTTCTGTACTGGCAAGGCTAAAGCATTTTTCCAGCTAGGGACTGCATTTGAAAATACCACACAAATGAAGGGAATTAAGTCCTTTTGGCTTGGCGTTTCTCATTCAAAACATCTGTGGAAATTTTGAAACAGACAACTGGCAAGCAGGAGTAGTATTAGGATATTTATCACATAACAACAGAGCAAACATCAAGTTTTTAGGATTAAAACTTGCTTAAAAACACAAAGACGGGTCCATTGCGGCAACCACTTTGTTGCACAGTTCTGAGGTTGCAACACAGACCTGTCTCGTGCATGAGCAATATGGGTCCTCACTGTATTAAATCACTGACAGCATACTGATGATAGCTTGCCCCTCAGGCTAACAACTGGCCTTATCACACTTATGCAGGTGGCAGCAGTGGCTACCTGCAGGTGACAAATGAAAAAGGAGGAGCTGGCATTTTGATGGAGTGTGGCCCTGTATGGGCAGAGGTTACAAACGTACAAATCCCCTCACATCTGCCGCTGTCCTGCCGAGTGTAACTCATTCCAGACTGCACATGAAAGACAACACGAATGAGAAATTCCAGGAAAACGAGGCAAACTAACACCCTTAGAGAGTATGAGTTTAGATTAGGATAAGTGAAAATAATGTTTTACCTTGCACCAACAAAACATCTACGTCATAAGCTATTTTCCGGGCAGACAATGGCAACGGTGTGAGTGAGTTTTGTGTTGTCATAGCCTGTGTTACACGATCAGGGAAGAATGGAATGTGGCTCGTTACAAGTAATTTTCCTGACGGCTTCTGTGAGGTTTAAACCTCCAGGTGATACATCTTCAGTTATCCTGAGTAAAATTTAGCGCCTGGTGAATCTGTAAGAAGCAGAATATTCTTTATTTAGCCTCTTGCCCTTGCTCTTCCCCTCACTCCCTTCCATGAGCCCAGGTTGTTGAAACGCACAGTCAGTTCCACAAGTCTCATAAGATAAACTAAGTGATTAACCAACACTCTTCCTCTCTGCTCCTCTTGGTCTATGCAACACAGAGGAAAAAAAAAAAAAAAAAAAAATCTGACAGACTCCAGATCATGGGTCAGAATTTTAAATATTCCCACTTCCTACACAGAACATCATTCCCAGGTGGCGTTGGAGGCAGGTTTTGTGAATGAACTAATACTTGGCGTGAACGGATAGTTTTGTGTGAATGGATTGCCAGGACTTACAGTTGATTAAGTATCCAGAGGGAAAAATGTTAAAGATTCTGATGTAACCCTGTCAACTATTTTCTGTACAGAGTGAGTGAGGAAGTTACGTAATGACATTGGATTCCACATCTGGCTTGAGGACGCTCAGTGGGAATTCTCCTGAGAACAACAAATTGGGCACAACTACACCTACTCCTCACCCCCTGCCTAAACCACCCCCGGAAGAGCTTTAAATAACCGTGATAATATTTTATTGGTGACACAGCGTAGGAACAACTTGGCTAATAAATGTGTGAGATTCAATACAAGCAACTCCCACCCCTCTGCCTCTACAGCAAAATCACAAATTCCTCAGTGCAGATGAAGTTGCTGGTTTGTGGGGGACAAAAAAAAAACTCAAGCTTTCTTGTTTTCAAACTTCTGAATTAACTTTGTAATAATGAAAGCTAGCGCAACCTTAAAACACATTCCTCTTGTTGGTCTGAGTCCAGTGACTTTACTGAGAACATATTTCTGGTTAAAACAACATTGACTCATAATCATTAACCTGTGTTGTTACTTAAGATTCACACATTAGGTTTAGCTGTTAGTCTTGTTGCTATACAGCTTATAAATCCCTTGTGAGTATTAGTGAAAGGCAGTGAAGTAAAATGTTTAAGGAAAGTCGTGAAAACTATTTTGCTGAAGGGCAGAACTAATGGCAAGATTGATCTTTATTTGAAACCACATACACACAGCCTCTAGGCCTGCCATTTACCAAACTCTCAAGTTGCACGAGGCAAAAGCAATGTAGGCAGGTTTGGGATCCACCAAAGAATAATCTAAATATGGGACTCAAAAGAAAAAAAAAAAAGGGGGGGGGGGGGGATAGTTACCTTTTTTGGACTTGGCTCCAATTTTCAGTTTTGACGGCCAGGCTATCTGCGTTTGGGTCTCATCCATGATCTGGAACAGAGCGAAAGAGAACTGACATTAGCTTATCACATATATCAGTATTGGCAGATATATTGTGTGTTTGCAGGCAAAAACAAGCAAACAAACAAACAAAATACAATATTGATTCTTCAACCTTGACAATCAGGATTATATAGTTTTATAGCAGCACACCCTGAACTCCATTGCTTACATCAGTTTGCAGCTTGAGTCGGCAGAATGTAACAGATTATCCTCCTATATACAGCATATGTTGATCATGATTATTTCATACATTAATACCAGTATTGGTGACAAAAACTTGGGCTTTAGTCAGTATTCTACTGGACCTTTGTAGATTTTTTTCAGTGTCTAAATGTGGATTTCACTTAGCTTTAAGTGTTGCCGACTCTTCACTGAATCTCCTGGGCTAACAAATGTGAATTTTGTTGTCTTTACATATTTAACAAGGTATTAGCAGCCAGCAGTTACAAATAAAAGCCTTACATGATGAAAATTGGGGCAGAATGCTAAAAAAATTTAAAATTTAAAATAGAAAAGAAAAGAAAAAACATTAAGTTCTGTTGGCTTAGGAACATAAGAAAAATGCTATCAACAATCTATGCGTAAGCTCTTTCACAAGTGTAGTCATTGTAACCAGGAGCATATGTATCGATGTGAAAAACGCAAACTGCTGGCGGTACAGAATTAGTAAGGGGCTGGTCAAGATGCTGTCAGCAGTCCAATCAGGGTAAGTCAGGAAACCCGCTGAAAACTGCCCACATGAAAAGCGGTTGATGTTCGTGGAAAGTAGAAAAACTAGGGGAAAAAAAAAACTGTCAAACCTTCCGCAAAAGTTGAGAAACCGACATGCTCTCTCCTAACGGCTCTGTCCTCGATGTGCACTATCCTTGTTTTCACAAAGGTCCTAGGGTGTTTTGTTTGTTTTAGTACTGTCCAGGGGTTTGTGTTCTCAGGGTGAAGAAGATATGAATTTTTCTTCTTCAAAGCCACGTGACAGGCCTGTATTCTTAGGGAAACTGGTGCACAAATCTAAAAGGGAAGTGCTTAAATTCCTCCATATGCTTTTCTGGAAGTAGCATGGTCTGTTTGGCATCCTTTACGACAAATTCTGACAGCGTAACCACTGCCAGTCTCACACACCTGTAAAACAGAGAGACAGCTTTGCTCTTTGCTCGGCAGCTATATACTCAGGGTCCATGATGGTTGACTGGAAGCCCTTTCAAGCCTCACTGATTTTCTACAACATCCTAAAACCACATATAAAAATGGACAGCCTTGATGAGCAACAGCTTGAGGTACCTCTGTTTCTAGAAATCCAATATAAAACTAGAACCTGAATTCAGGAGTGCAACTTTTTAAAAGCACCTTGCTATTTATCAAAGCCAGCTGTACGAGTTATTTATTTTTTTTAAGGGTTTCTATGTTGTAAATCCACAGCAGAAAATGAAGAGCTATCGAAGGAGAGTTTGTCCGTTCTTTAGCAAAGCAGGATTCTCCTCACGAAAACTCATAAAACAGGCCAGTGTAAGCCGATGAAATCACTACAAAACACATTTGTACAACAGAAGTGCTTTTTATGTTTTGTTACATTCTTCCTTTCCTCTCCTAAACTCTTGGGTAATCTGTGGTCATAATCATTATTATCTAACGGCAGAGAAACATCCGTCCAGACATTCTTATGTCGTCTCCCGCTTCTGGCTCTATGTTTACGTCCAGTTTCTAAGTGAATCACGAAATTAGAAGAACTTTGATGATCATTCTGTGCCATGAAAATAAATCCCTTTCAGATGATCTTGCTCAGCTATTTTTGTGAGGAATTCTTCTGGGATATCATTAAAGTGACTGAACTAAAAGCAGTTCTAGCTTTATCATCCAGTATGCTAATGAGCCCCCTTTAATGTCCTCTGATTTAAAACCTTCTCTTCCCTCCTCTCTGAAATATTATCACAAGTCCTGCAATAATATTATCAGTCTGTTCACTCAGATGGTTTTACACACAATGGAATTTAGGCCTAAAACCAAAATCCGATGAGTTCTGTGTTCCTGGATTTAGTAGCTCGAGGCACAAGCAACTGTAATCTACAACATGACACCGTCCCACGTCGTCTGGCATATGTGAGAAAGGACAATAAATCACAAATATCCCTGTAGCTAAATGCAAACCTTTTCTTCATTAACTGAGGTCACATGTTCACACCGACAGCTGGATGTATCACAAACAACTTTAAAGGACATTCTGTTCTCAGTGATAAGGAGAAATTCCTTACTTTTGCCTCCAACTTTCAAATTGTTTGGCTTTTGTTCTTAAAGTCAGTCTTCTGGGACAAGGGCAGATGTGTCTGGATTTTGTTGAGGAGGCTTTTGATTTAAAACGAAATAACACTACTGCAACCTTTCAGACGTCGTTGAAATTACATTGGCAATGTAGAAGCAAATGGCAGATTATTCACTGTGAGATCCAAATAAAAATGTCATTAAAAAGTGCAAATTTACAATGAAAAATGGATTTTTAGTACTTTTCAGCAACTGTGTAAAAACAATGTTTTTCATGCGATGCACTGTGTAAACCCAGTACAGTAAAAACTTATGATAAAAAAAAAAAAAAATGACAAAAGTAACATCATATCAGGAATAACTCCAATTATACTTTCCTAGAATTATCAAACTTTATGGCCTATGCCTCATCAACTTTTTCTCTAAAAAGGGCCTTGTTCAGAGAGACCTGTTTCCTGTCCAGTGTTGCTGTTCTTGGCAGCGTCCTGCAGATGGGACTGATTTCTAACAGACCACACACCATTTTAAAGGGTGGATGGTGTTTATTTTTATGAAGGAGCAGGCAAATACCTCTCAAATGGGTCAAGATATTTGCACAAATTAAGTTACCTTCGCATTTAGTGTTCCACCCTTTCTTCTCTGCCACCCCACCCTTTCTGAAATGATTAAATACATAAATGACTAAGGTTCTGATCGGTTTCAAGGCACGACCTTGACATGATGATTGGTTCTCAGAGGTCTGCAGCTGGTGTGTGCAGACGTGTGCGGAGCTGTAGGTGAAATCAAACAGATATTATATCAAACAACAGATATTATTAAAGTAATGTCCTGAAAGACAGCACATCTATTCAAAACACGTGACTGTGTGGGTACGTCTGCATGCGTGGACATATAGCAACAGCGGCAATCAACATGGCGGAGGCATGTTTCCTGGCCCGCACTGCAATGGTGCAGCTGTTTATTCAGCTGGAATGTGTGTGTCTGTATGTCTGTGCATGTGTGTTCGGGAAGGGGGGCACACAGGGCTGTTGGGGGGGTGTAAAGACTTTGTGCGCAGAGCTAAGAGACTGACTGAGGGAAGGGCAGGGCTCAAAGCTGACAGCGTTGACTGAAACCTTCCCACGAGACTCAACAATCATAACTGAGTTCATGTTAACAATCCAAGTGCTAACTTGCAGCTGAAGCGCCATTATACCTCGTGGCTATTGATAACATATGCATGGTTGTAAAAGGGCAGCACAAATTTACAAAGACGACACTCCTGCCGAAAACCAAGACTCATTCATTGCAGGAAGCACAATAAACTAATTTAAACTGCTTGATAAAACACAAACATTTGTTTAAATATATTTTGCTTTGATGGCACTCATACTGACCTAGTTATGTCAACATCTCACAGTTTTATGCCAAACAAATATTTCATCCTGACAGTTAACTTTTCCTATTTGTCCTGCGTCTGCGCAGCGAAATACAAGATGCACCAATGCTATAAACGAAATGAAATGATTTAGGCCTGGCCTGAGATCTGAGTGCACTGGCACTTACATATCATGCCTGGCATTGTTTACAGAACCACAACTCCTGGGAAAGAGAGATGGAAGGGGGATCACAGATGAACTGGATAGGGGTTCAAAGGCATCTCTCAACTCAAATCCACTCCAAGCTCTTCTGCGGTAAACAGTTATCGCCTCAACCAGCCAAGCTTTTCTGCTCTTCACTGTCCCTCGGCTCAAGTTCTGCACAGCTCTCCAAACAGCTTATTGGCCTGTGCCATGAATTGACACTGAAACAGTTCACAATCCAAAACTTTCACCGCAAAACAGTGTGTTGAACTGTCCACTGACGCAGTTTTTTTTTCCGTTAAACAATCAAGCACGTCACACGTGGAGAAATCCCCATCTTAAACCAGACTGATAGCAATGACACACCAGTGGTTTAATAGAGTTAAAAGATGAAATAATATTAAATCAGGAGGGACGAGGCGAAATGAGGGGAGAGCAGGAGGGAAAACCCGAGGCTGAGATAGGAGACCAAAACGAAGACTGAACAGAAAGACGGGCATTTAGTGGGTGAAATTCCACCGTGCGAGCTGCAGGCACTTGCACATAGCTAATTTCCCAGCTGTGGTACCCTCCTGTCGTCCCACTTTGTCTGCTATCCTCTTTACGCTTTCATTAACTACATGAAGAGGGTGGACTGTTTGCTCTCTCATACAAAATCCTTCTCAAGGAATCAAAGGAAGTCCAGCAGACACTGAGTAAGAGAGTTTGATCAACCACAGCGACTGGGGAAAAAGTGCGGGGGTGGACCATTTTATGTTGCTCTCGTCAGCGACTGAACTCTGAATCTCACTGCTGAGGCAACTACAAAATCTCATTCCCAAAGCCTTGGATGTAACAGTATGTGCGTCAGAAATGACCATATGCTTTCTTGTCTGAGGCCGAGAGTTGCTATGCATATACTTTATTAGTCTCCCTGAGTGTGTGCGGTACATGGGTGTGTTGGTCGGGCAGGAAGCAGTCCAAGTAAGAGTTTCCATTTTCATCAACTTCAAGGTATTTCACACACCTCATCCATATTCTTTCAACAATACTGTTCCACAGTCGCACTCATTGTTTATTTTCCTGACTTTAATTGGGCATGTATGGTGATCACGCTATCAGAGGGAAACTCTACAGAGTTATCCAAATGGAAATTCTACAATAAAAACACGACTTTAGCTCTCCTCCTTTACTGCTCCTCACCAGCCTGCCAACACAAACAGCTGCACACTAACTTCTAATTGACAAATTAACCTTTGGTAACCACCGTTTCTTTGAACGAAGTGTGACAATATTTAAGCCAGAGACTTTCAGAACCATGACTGGCAAAGATGATACACCAAGAGCCGTATTTTGTCAGCATAGCTTTTATGGAATGGGGGTAGACACCTACACCGGATATCTTAAACATTACAGTTATATCCAAACCAAAAGAGGTGAAGAATATATATCTAGAGTTCCTGTTAAAATTCCAAGGAGGGGGATCTTAAAAGGCGCCTGGTTTGCATTACTTGGGTTTTTGAAAAACTACTTCAGGGACAGTTAAATTGCCTCGTTCTTTGACATTTATCTCAGCTTCCTAACCTCCAAAACCAAATAAAGAAAACAGATAAAAGGGGAATGCTAAAACAAACAGCTGTCCATCATTTATTTCATTAGAGCCCATTAACATACGACAGAGGGAGTTTAACATACTCAGAAAATTGAATTTTAAACACAAAAGAATCCACTTGAGATACTTAAAAAGAACCACATGATTTACAAGATACCTTCATAGTAACTGCTGTCAAAACTCAATTAAGGCTAACAGTTAACTCTGATTGTTGAAAATGTGATTGTTTTCATTCTCAGTGCCATCTGATCAGTCTCGTCTTGATTCATTTCAATATGCCGCTTCATTGATCATGCCAATACTGAAATTAGACACCACCACACACACACTTCAACGTGAGTAGTTGGGTGTAAATTAAACAAATGGGGTGTATCGGGGTAATTTGTTTGCCAGTTCATAAGACATGTACACACTGTCAACTACTGTTAATGGCTGTTTTTCCCAATAATGAGGTCAAATTTTGCTGCACAAATACAATGAATTCTTTCTCGATTATGTTTGGACAATAAGACAAAACATTTATCATGATTTTTTTTTTTTCTCAGATAGATATACAGCTCAGTGAAAACATTTTAGGCACTTCAGATGTTTAGATTCTTATCCATCAGGGAAGCCAAAATTCATTGTCATGCAGCATGACAACAACCCTAAACATAGAGCCAGAGAAACGTCCTCAGTGACAAGAGGAACAAGTAGTCCTGAAACAGATTTTCTGGCCCCCCACAGAGCCCTGATCTCAACATTATTTCAGTCTGGAATTACATTAAGAGACAGAAGACACTGAGACAGCCTTAATCCACAAAGAAACTCTGGCAAGTTCTCCAAGATGTTTGGAACAACCGACCTGCCAAGTACTTTGAAAAACTGTGTGCAAGCGTACTAAGGAGAACTGGTGCTGTTTTAAAGGCAAAGGGTCGTCACATCGAGTATGGATTTGATTTTTTCTGTGTACTGCATTTTGTACGAAGTTAATGAATAAATAAAAGCTATTTATCGCATCATTTTATGAAAGCACCAGTCTCTAACTGTCTTATTGAGGAAATTTTCCATTACAGTCATAGTTTTATTAGGTTTATACACTACCCAGCCCTGGTCAGGACTAGCTGTAGAAATAGAGCCTGATGAAACTCACTGCAGCGTGATGAATAAATGGTCAGAATTTATTTAATTGTTAGAGACAGAGGACTTAATAGGACATGTATGTAAAAATATTATTTGTATGAATGACATATTAATTCATAAAAACAACTATTTAAACTCTACATTAACTCTGACACGGTCACACACACTTGACTGATCAGTGAGGACTAGTGAGGCAATGTGAGCAAGTTGTCACTAAATGATAATAAAAAAAAAAATAAAAAAAAAAATTCCATTCAAGACTATTTAAGATCACTCGAGCAGATCCTTGTTTCATTGCACATAATGAAGCTTCAGAACATTAATGAAATCGCTGGCCTGATCAGGCCTGTGTTTAACCGCTCTCACTTCTTAGACTGTGGGCATAATCTGGTATATTATGGTACATTATGTAAGTGAGAAAGGCCCAGGGTGTTGTGTCAGCTGTGTTATAGGATCAGAGCCCTGGAGTGATTTAACGTCACTTTCGTTCCATTGTGTTTGTTTGTTTTGATTCGTAATCACGAGTGACTGGAGGAGCACCTGACATCTGCTCCCTCACCAAGAGAGAAGCACTGCTCAGTGGGCTTGAACACAATCCAAAGACAAACCAAACACTATCCAAGTGCAGACTACACACTCACCTTCTGAAAGAAATCCTCCCCGCCATTGACCCTCCCCTCGGAGGCAGCTAGAGTGAGACAGAGAAAGAGAAAAATAAATTCATAAAACCACACAGACCTACTCAGTTCTTAATACACAATCTAACCTTAACACGGCCAAATCACACACAGATTATCCATTCTCCTCAAAGTGTTACGGTATCTTCACTCGGGGCAGTGTCTATGGTGGATCTCAATTTCTTTGGATATTATGTTTGGCAGGGCTACTGATGCTTCTCATTTGCAGAAATGGAATAAAATGTTCCAAGTAATTTTCTATAATCCTAGAGATTGGATATAGCTTCCGTGTAACAAATTGATGGATACAGTGAAAACATTTGGGCATTTTACAGTAGCCGTTAATGGAATATTTCATACCACACTTGGGTCAACTGGTGTCGGTTTCAAACTTTAAAAAAAAAAAAAAAAAAAAAAGGGCTTTCATACTTTTGAAATTCGCCTGTCAGCATACTGTACACTGCCGGCCTTGGGAACTGGAGTCTATGAAAACTTGTGAACAACCCGTAAACAAAATAAGCACTTAGGAGAGCCCTGGTGTTTTAAAGTAATTTTCCAAACAGGTAAAAATGCCAAGAAAATCCCTCAGCTGATACAGTAAGCTGGATAGAAACAGATGGCCAACTACCAAAGTAAGCTAGGCCTGTAGTTACTGAAAAACATCTGCAAATCCTTCAAACTGTGGCAGCTCTGTCGATGCAGAATACATATCTGCTCTCCAAGGAGAATTCTCATGTTCCTCTATCATTTGGGAGTACAGGGAAAGTTTAATGAGGCACTTCAGCCAGTGTTCTCGAGATGGATCTGTTGCTGTCTGTGCAAATCTGGGTCAGGAGCAGGAGCCGAGTCGAAGTGGGTTATACAGTTCAGTCATAAATGTTGCACAAACCAGAATGATACTATGACTAAAAGAAAACCAATGTCCTGCTGTGTTTCATTTTTAGAAGACAACTTTATTTCGGATAAGCAGTTGATTGATATCGAATTTAAAAGTGATTAAGGACTTTTGATTTCTGGATTGAGCACATGGCGCTGAAGTGACTGCCTGACTAATCCATCAGTCATTCAACAATGATTATTAGCAACTATTTCTATATTCAATTCAACTTTTACGTTATTTTTTTTGATGCAAAAATATCAAAAAGTTCCAACTTCTCTTTTGTAGGGGTGTGTTGATTTTCTTTGTCTTATGTGACAGTAACTCTGAAAAACTGTCGGCAGAAAATAATTGGCAGATTAACTGAACTAGATAACCAAAGAATTTTTGGTGTATTGTGAACATATATCAGCTAAATATGAGTTCAGGGAAAAAGGATTGTGCTTGTGTTTTAATAACGACTAACGATAGCTGAATGATAACATTTTCTCCTACAGACTGAAAATGTGTCATGGTTGTGTCAAGTATGAGTCACAATTGGAGATCCTTCCTTAAAAGCTCTAAACCTCAAATCTACAAATTTTATGTAAAATTTCTTTAAACAAAAAAATCGGTTCCCCTTAGAAAGAATATATCATACCTGCAGTGCACACAGTACCATGATGATGATCACCATGTGAAACCCGGGCGTGAAAAGCATTGCACATTTAAAGGAAATAAAAACCCTCACTGAACAGTTTCATTTTCAACCAGACTCAACATTATGGCCTTTAGCAATGCAGCAATGTCTACATCATAAGCATTTAACACATGTTTGTACTTACGCAGGCTGCCCAGTAAACAAGTCCAGGCCACAGTTTACATAGAAGTGGAGAAAGGTCTGCCTTGGCTTGAAGGGTAATTTAATTTCACATATTTGTGTACATCGAGTGCTCAGCATTCCATTACATTGATAATACATGAATTTAAGGAAACTTAAGAGGGATGTAGATTAGAAACTGATGGCCAATGTAGTGTAACACGATAGTTTCGCAGCCTTTCGGATTCAGTTTTCGTAGAGCGGTTACAGAAATGAATGAAATATTCCAACCACCAGCTATCACCCTTCTGTCATTCTTATGCTGCTTAATCTACTGCATAGCTTCAATTCAAACAGGACAATGTCCAATTCAATACTTCGCCCACAAAATAAAGAAACAGCCTGCCAATCCACTGACCTCTGACACGTCCTATTATGCCACTGTTTTAATCACATCCCTTGCTTTGGAAACATAGTAGTAAGAGGAAAATTCCTACTGTTGTGACTCCCATGGAAGAGCAACATTAACTGATGGAAACTGTGACAGATGGGGGAAAAAACAAAGTTGCTGAAACAAAGTTTACTGCTTGTTCAGATGCTTCAAGAACCTCCAATCTTTGTTTAAAGTTAAAGTAATTTTACCTAGTGGCTGATGCTCAGAGTGAAAAATCAGATGACGGATAACACAGATAATGGTGAAGAAAGCGGAAATGGCATGCAGCTAGCCCAAAACACTGACGTGGACTGAAATTGACACTTTAATATTTTATTTACGCGTTAATGAATCGGAAAAATTATCAATACATTAACTGACGCTTAAAATGAGCGTAAGCGGCAGCCCTAATTATGGCTCTAGGGGAGGATAAAACAGTCTGAGCTGCATTCACACAGAAGCAAATACTGCACATTTGATTCAACTAGATGGCAGAAGGTTCAAGTGTTTACATCCAATATTTAGTTCAGTATAGAACAGCTCTGACAGAAGCACTCAGTTCCTAGGTGGCCTGAAATTATCCAAGATTATGAAAGACCCTGTTACTGGAGGCGTTTCCTGTAAGAACTAAGAAAAAACAAAAAGTGCAATAACATCCAACAGTCTTTTTTTCCCCACTTGTCTACTGAAACAGTTTAGTGAAGAGAGTCAGCTGCTCTTTTTCTCTGTGGTTTCTAATCTTTCATCAACTAAACAAAAGTAAATCCCAAAAGGTAAAATCTCTGTCAGTGGCAAATTCACGAGACAGGGCACATGGTAAAACAATTTAAATGTCACTTACAAACATGTAACTTGCATGAGGACAATAATACTCTCCTCCTAATGATGCTGAACGTTTTTGATCATACATTATAACTTATACGTTTCACTTGAACTGTCATGGATATGTAGGAGATGTCTCTTATTATTCATAGAGAAAAACATGAAGAAAAAAGAAAAACAACCTCTGCTGTAGGTTTCCCTGAGTTGTGGGAATGCTCTCGGGCAAATTGACAAAAGTGACGATGTGTAGCTATGGCATAATGATGCTTGGCAATGAAGTACAACAGTTGGATCAAAAAATGACTAAACAAACACCAGCAACGGCACATTTTAATACTAGTTCATTAACACTTTTTCTAATTCCATTTCAGCCTCACCCAAACTGTGCCTGATAGAAACTGATTTTAACAGTAATGTAAATTGGAACTTTCACACAAAGATGCATTGCAAGCTCATTTTCACGCATGCTCCTGTGAGCATTTAAAGTAACATCAGCCTCCAGTGAGAAATGTACACATGTGCACATATTACGGGATGGTTCTTTCCTTTTTACTCCAGTTATATTAGCATAAGATGCCAACTGATGAATTAAAAACAACACACAAACACTTTGTTTGCTATGCTACTACGTCAGCAGTATTGGATTTTCAGATATTAACATTCAAGTCAAAACTCTAATGCCAGAGTCAAATAAGAAGGTCAAATGAGGCCTAATGACATGACCCAGGAAACCAATAATTTAAACAAACAAACAAACAAAAGTTCTTTTGTTAACCCTGCTAAAACCTGAAATTAACACAAACAATGCAACGGCTCTTTTGGTGTGTGAGTGTAGGAATCTGATATAGAACTTGAGTAAAAACATGAGCCATGTGCTGAGAGCAAAAAATCCTGTTGGCACATCCGTGGTGTATAAACGGACCATGGGAGAACCCAGAGGAGAGACTGGAGGGGTCAGCAGGGCGTCCTGTTTTGTCCTGTTTTTTTTTTTTAAACTGACCATTGAGAGTCTGACCAAGTTGCAGGAGTGAAGTAACTTCCACAGCTTCCAGGTCGACGGAAAACGCTGTAGACGGGGACAGATAAGTCAGTCACTGATTGGTTGGTGCAAAATAAAGCCCCGCCCTAACAGTAAACTGCTAATATGAACATGATGTGACTGATTAATTTTGTGCTGACCATTTTGTTAAAGTTACTGTTGCATTCAAGGGTGCAATGACATCGGCGTTTTGAAAGTCAGATGCTGACTGGCACACTTTTCAATGCTGGAAAGCACCAAATTCAAATATGGTGGTCAACAAATTCATTTTCTCTTCTTCACAACATAAATGTTTGCTTGTAGATTTGATCTGCCATCAACAGTAGATTAGAGGGGAAGAAGCAGAGCAGAGAGATCTTTTACATTCATCTTTGCCCTTTTTCTCAAATAACTGACAGGCATTTTACCACAAAAATTCATGCTCATGCCTCATTACTAAGATAACCAAGAAACCCATTATTTTGTCTGTCAACCGAAAAACCCTGTTTAAATTACAGGCCTTCCTAAAGTCAAATTGACTGAACAGTTTGACAAGAGTTGAAGAGCACATCTCTAGTTTTAAGTATATTTTTCAGCGTTTAGCAGCTCTGGTTTGTATCAAAAAGACTTTAATTTGTTTCTCAAGTGCTAGAATGGTCTAATAGTGTTTTTTTGACCCAGGTTATACAAGGACAATGCAGTGCTCCTCCCTTCCAGCACAGCAGATTGTAAAGGGATCACAGCTGAAAAACGACACAAGACCCCTGGAGCACATATCACATCTTGCAATCAATTCTGTCCTCTGGTGTTTTTTGACAATATGGAACAAACAATGTGTCACTCATGTAAAACAGTTATCTCAATTGTCTATTAATCTGAAAAGGTAAGCATGGAGGTTGCAGTTAATCAGATCCAAGCCCTCTAATTCTCACCATATCATTATTTAATTTACCTAATCACTGTCACTGCATGGAAAGAAAGGACTGAGAGAACTTGCAGTTGAAAGACAAAGGACTTAATTCTGGCAGATGGAACCAGGTCTGTTATCCATTATTTTGTGGAGAGACTTACTTTCTGGGAGATTCCACTGTTTTAACACTGAAGGAATGTAAACAGCGTTGATTTCTACAGTTATGGCATCAATCCACACACAACAATTAAAGAAACAATAGAGACGTAGGCCCTAATAAATCAAATCAAAAGACATTTTTGAAATGAATGTTTTCACCATTAGCTAGTTTCACTTTCTACACTATCCAGGTTTAATAGAAAGGTTGAGAATGAGCAGCAGTTTAACAAGAGCCAAATTAGAGTTGACGAATCCACAATGACTTTTCCAATAACAAGAGGGCAAATACCTCATAGCTCAGATTTAAGCCAATATTCATTTATTTTGAACATGCTGTATCAGTCAATAATCATCAAATAATGAAGGGAGTTTATACACCTGGTTACCCCGATACTTGCGCTGTGCCAGGATCACCGGGCGAAATCTTTCATGTCAAAAGGATCGCTACAAAGACAGGAGCTTTTAGATTACAAAAAGCCACCAGAGCCCCTAAAGACACCAGCTAAACCTCTAAACTGCAGAGCTGCTTAGGCAAAATCCTCTGCACTGGCAATAATCACACGAAGATTTAAGGTGAAACTTAGGAAATTCACAGTAAAGACTACGCAAGCACTAAAATTCTATTTCCCCTGGATAGGATTTCATAGCAAATCTGAGACTTTTTTTTTGAAACAACAAGAGTTTATTTCTATGTAAAAGTAATTTTTAGACAAAAAAAACTGTTTAAATTAATCTGGGAACTTACTTTGTTTACCTCAACACCAATGTCACTGTCAAAAACCTGATCTAAAACCATACTAGTGATGTTAAATTGTCTTCCTCACTTTTACATTAAACTTATTATCAGCATCTGAATTAATATCCATACATAGTTGTATTACCCATTCAGGGTTGGGGGAAAGGGATAAAACTTCTGTCAAGGTATATCTAGTATTATATTGGAGATATTGATATGGACAATATCATGATATTTATATATTTCCTGGAAGTTCGATTGAGGATTTTGATTAAAAAAAAAAAAAAAAAAATCAAAGAGTTAGTTTAATTAACAAAAGTAATTTAAATCCAAAAAGCCTGTTTGAAAGGTCAATAACGAGATTAAACTATAAACCAAACGGTGTATTCAGGACAATAGCCTTCAGTCAGGTTGTTTTTCCAATGGCAACGGCTGTTCACATCAATGAAGCCTAAATGCCACATTTCAAAGATAGGATGTTTCTACAAGTGTATCACCTTGTAGCTGACAAGTAGTTGGCAGTAATAGGGTTGACATGTACATGAAAACGGACAAAAGCCAACACTTTAGTCTCCTTGTGAACTTCTCTGGCATACTTTACACAAGTTTGCTTCCAAACAAAAAGACTCCAGCGCTTGAGAAACACTTCAACTGCTTCTCCAAGACAACGGTGATATCTTATCACTTATCTTATCAGTAAGGACTGGGGATCTTTCATATCAACACTGCCAGAGAAGCATACTGAACTTTCACCACTGACTTCTTTCATCTTTGTTAAAAGAAAATTGGGTGGTTATTATTATTTTAAGACCGACAAATATTCCTCCTAATACATATCCTGATTTGGGATACAACTGGTATGCCTTTTATTTATCATGTGAGATGACTTGTCTAATAGTAATGTCTTGTGATTCACTTTACATTTGCTAAGTTAACTGGAAAAGTAGTATGTCTGTGAAAACAGATGCGATGCTCTGAAGCAAAAGTGCAAAATCTTTTATCCTGGCACCATAGTTGGTTTCTTTGCAAAATGATACCGTCCATTTTGTAGAATATAGACAACAAATGAATTCTGTAATTACACACAAAATAACCAGCACTTCAATCCTTAAGGTTTTCATGAACTCAAACCCCCTTTTGACCCCTTTTACTCTTGGCATTTTTTTCAGCAATAGACATTTAATGCATTTACGTTCTCTGATTAGCTTTCTGTGTAGTAGTTTTCATTGTTAGTGGCATACTCTGCCATTCCCCCACAGGATTCAAATTGCCTACACATGCACGAGGGAATCCCAGGATGCAGCATGTAATCCAGTGTTAGTTTTTTTTTTTTTTTCCCCCAATTTTATTATTTTATTGATACCATCAACACTGTTAACAACCTTTAAACTGTGCACAAAAGCAGATCGTAACTGCAATTATTTTTGACCGAATTCTTGATTAAAACAGCATGGCTTTGTTTGGATCCATTAAAACAGATAAACCTATTGCTCTTGGGTTGTACATCTGACAAAAGGAGCTGAGTTTTTGCTCTAGTATTAAACTGCACTTGCTACCACCACCAGTGGCTACTGGTGTAACTAAATCAAGCTGGACTGAAATCTTAGGGAATATAACTTGATGCTTTGAAACCACTTCTCTAACTTTCGGTAAAGAAGTTAATACCCCTAAAGTTGAACACCTGTCAATGTTTTTTCTGTGCCGAGCAGAAGTCACCTCTGCACTTAAAACTGCTCCTCTCAACTCCTGCAGTGTTGCCAAGCAACTGTGCTATCAAATAAATGCGCTAAGTGCCAGATGTTGCTTTGTGGCAGACAAAGATGAAAGCCTGCCAGAGAAACTAGAACCGACTGACCCACGTGGGCAGATGGATGACACAGTCTAGAAATAATTAGAAGTACGCTAAAAATTGTAGTGGTATTCTGGGGTCTAAACAGTTTTTTTACTATGTCAATAAACAATGAATCCATAATGTCTTCACATAGACACTCATCGTTGTTGTTAAAATGTTTGGGTTATCATCTCCTCCTTGATCTCCCTTGTGTGAACGCTGCCAAGCAATTACACAACAGTGTACATTCCTGGTGCCTGGTATGTACTGTGTTAGGTCCCCTGCGGAGCACAGGGAGTCAGTCTCACTTAATAGGTCAAGAATTGCACTGTAAACATTACATTGTACTATTGGGAAATCACTGACATTTCACATTCATCAGCCTTTCAACCATAGCATTGTACATCTTTCCTTTAAAGATATGAAGCATCTGTACAGGATCTTAGTGATGGAGAGAGTTTCAGCGATTACTGAACGTGATTACTCAACCTCAGAGTTATTTCCACTGATATGTCAATCACAGTACTTTGTGCGTAACAGAACAACTCTAAGGACATGAACATAATTCATTTTCAGTCTTTTATTAAAGTTCTGGACTAACTTAAGCAAAATGAGATTTCCTTTTCTTCTCGTTTTCTCCCTACCCTCTCTTTTGTTCAAGTGGAGAGTATTCTGGCAACTGCCCGGGGTAGATCCAAAAGTTACTCTTATAAAAATGCTTTCTCTCCAATCTAGGCGAGTGGAGAAAAGGCAGATTGTACTGGATGTTGAATGAGGAGGGAGAACAACAAACCAAAACCTGAGGTTCTCCAAAGATAAACACTGAAAACTGAGGGGGGGAGTGGTTGAGGGCTGGGTGGTGTGCATTCGTGAGTTTTTGCGTCGTGAGTGCGCACGCGTGCGGGCTTAAGTCAGGGCTGCCCCCCCAAGAAATGTTTCTAAAATAGCAACCGCAAACCAGACAGAATGTAAATCTGCACTTTGAAAAGGGCTGAAGAAAAAGAGCTTTGAAGGACGTAGAAAAACAGGTATTCATTTCAGTCCATTTACAGTTCCAGGAGCATAGAAATGGGTCACAGCACTCCAGCTCCACTCGGACTGTTGAAATAGGACTCCTGGTTTTATTTTCTTGAGTAATGAATTACAGGTTTTTCCGCAGACTGAAGGTGAATTATATTACAGCTCCTGAAAGCTTCATCATGCCCAGGATGAAGGAATTCAACGTGTAAGCAAAGTTGAATAGATCTGTTTAATTGTATCAGCATGTTTCAGTAAAATCTGCAAGAGAGAGAGAGAGAGAGAGAGAGAAAAGGAGAGAGAGGGAAGGTGGCAAGAGGTAACTGGACAAAGCAAAGCGAAGAGTAGAATTCAGTAGTTAAATCAACTCAAGCATCTAAAACAGAGACTGGTTGTTCTGATGTGTTTGCTTTTCATACAGTTTGGATTCATTTAAAGTGTTGCAAAAACGTTCTGTACACAGCAACAGGTAGAAAGATTTTATCCACACAGGTTGTCTGGCCGAACGATACAGGTTCAAATAATTCTGCTTAACATTCAGCAGACAATATCATTTTATTTCCTACTGGTATAGATGTGTGTTTACGTGTGTTACTTTTTCAGAGGCTGTATGTCATATTGCTCTGTAGTAAGAACCACATATCTCCCTATTTGGTGTTTTAAGTTTTTGGACAACCTGAAGGATTAAACCCTTATCAGGCCGTTTTTCCCATTTTGGGAAAAGTTGACATTTTGTAGATCTATGCCCTTGTTTCTCAAAAAAGGTGCAGTAAGAAGAAATTCTATTCTTTCTATACTGTCTTGCTGCAGTCAAATATCATTAAATTTATTCCAAGTCCTCAACAAAAGTAAGCAGGTTTGGAAGTAATACAGTTTGACAAGGGTTATTAAGGATAAACTTAGCTTGCATGGCTTGAAAGCTAACTTCAGAATTCCTCAAACTGAACATGATACGTCCCTTTAATCCAACGCTTATTTTCACCATATTCTTGTCCTTTGCTCTTAATGTATGCCACGCAGCAAACTTCCTACTCTACAGGCACTTTTCATTCCGCATGACGTCCTATAAACACAAATATATGCTATCAATATTTCTTGAACAACAGCAGGTCAATCCTACTCTTTCCCTCAAATTGACAACTGAAGAATTTCGCTATTTCACAGGTCAAAGTACAATCAGACTGAGCTCTGTACGAGGCAAACGAGGCGGAACCTAATCCTGACAGAAGCGAGTGCGTCTGGAAGTAAATGCATCTCTATTTTCTTGAAATGAATGGGAGGCATTTCTTTGTCGTGACAGTGCCAGCTACTCTTATAGTGGTCCACAACTACAAAAACAAAAACAAAACAAAATAACAACAACAACAGCTGCTGCTGCTCTGGCACAGTCAAAGCTGTAACACACATTTTGCACTGAAACCAGCCAGAATCTGGTTTACACATCAAAATATCTCCAAATTACACATGACAACCTCATCTGAGGGAATAAAGAATTTTCACATCTAGACATGAGAGGAGGATTTTCATCTCAAGTTTTGGCTCTATCTATTGTTTTCCACTCTTTACTGCATTTTTTCCAAAGGTTGGTCTGTGTAAGGTTTCTTTGCTTCTCCATCTTTACTTTCACTTTAGACTAGTCAAATAATATGTTACAGGACATACAGCACTATATCTGAAAATCAAAATAACTTCAATATTGTACGTAACGAATATTTATGGATATCATGATGTACAATTATATACAATTAATTGTGCAGCCCTACTATCAACTTTTTAGCCACAAAACTGAGTACTGCAAGATACAAAAACCACAAGTGCTTCTGATGTTCGGCGACTCCATAGTGGATCTGATGGAAGCTGGAACAACAGAGCAGTGTTTGAATGCTCAAGAGGGAGCAATAGAGGGGGAGAATAACGGAGAGAAGAGAAAGCCTCCAGCACATTCCCCACAAGACACTCACTTCCTGTCTGTGAGTCTTACTCAGCACCCAGGAGGAAGAGGAGGATGAGGCCCTCACACATATTCACCCATTATATGGGCACAGAAGCCAGAGAAATCATTCTCTGCACAATAAGGAGAAGAATATTGAGAAATATAACAATCATATTCTCACTAGAGGACCAGTTTCCACTGGCCTCCAAAATAATATATTCTTTTGTGTGCAATCTGTGGCCTGCAAATGAAGTTGTGTGAGAAAACATTTCAACATACTTATTCTGAACAACTCCTAGCATTAGCATCTTCTACCCAGAGGATATCAGATGGAGTATTGTATTGTATTATACTGATAACATTATCACTACACACTAAAAATACCTGTGAAAACCTTGTGCAACAGTTTTGTTTTTTTTCTGAGACAAATCCGCCCAATAACAGTCAAGGAGCAGGAAAACAAATTAGTTCAGTGAAGAAAATGATTCACTTAGCCTAATTGTAGGTTGGTGTCGTAGTTGCTCAGCAAACATGTTGTTACGCTGTGTGCGCACACTGGCCCACCAGGAGGCTATGTCACAGTCACAAGCACCACTAAACTCTCATCATTACTAGTCTGTGCAGGGAAACACACAGCAAGAGCTCTTCAAACTGACCCATAAACATCAGAAGACATCGCCAACGTATGCTTTAAAAAATCCATTGAAAACCTCGGTGCACATGCCGACACACTGAATTTGGATAATCAGGGTTGGATAAAATGTTACCTCTTTCCCACACTTGCCCCTGGTCTCTTAACTTCATAGTGAATGTATAAAAGGCACAAAAGGTCTCTTAGACAGTTCCCTGCACACATAAAATTATCTTTCAAGCTTCCATGCCTGTGTCAAGGTCTCCAAGCCATTAACTTGGGAGTTCTATTCTAGGGTGCCAGCAGTACAACAGTAAACCCTGATGGCTGTCAGGGTGAGATTGTGTTGTCACTTTGCACTCTGTTTACTGACCTGAGCCCAGGGAACCTGTGTCCCTGCCAGTGCAAGAGACAGTAAATTTGTAATTGCTGAGCAGTTAATAATTTCCATTTTCTCCACATGCAAATTGTGATAGAGTGGGGGAGTAAAATATGGCCGATTCAAATTAAGGGTAGTTTGCGTGCGTATGCTGGGATTTTGCTTCTGTGTTGAGAAACTACTTGTGAGTCACTAACATCTTTTAATGAGCACAGATTCTGGATCATTTTTATTCTCCAGTATGCAACCCCTGACTATACGCCTCTCCACCAGTCTGATGTCCCACGCTGACCCACTTACTGTAACTTCCGAGTACAGGCAGGTTTATTATCAGAACAACATCTTCTAATTCCTTATTAACAGCCAATATAATCACTGTTACGGCCCTAGACTTCAGACGCACATAGGTAAATACACTTGCAGGAGATCAAATTTTTCAGGCAACACCTTTTAAAGCTGCGACCATCTGTCTGCCATATAAATCAATCGATCAATTACAGAATAAAATACTTTGAAATGAATGCAGTAATGTACACAACAGGCTATTCCTAACTATGTCACACAGGAAAATATTTCACACGCATGCGAATATAATATGTATAAGTTAAAAATGTATCCATAAAAATATTTTTCATTCACGTATTTTGTCATCTGTCATCAAGTCCTTGGCTGTGGTATTCAAAGATTCAGTTCGGTTGGTGAAGCTGCAACAACTTCCTGAAACTTTTCTAAAGATCGTATCTTGCACACAGAGGGAGAAACTGGAAGCACAGAGATTTCACAGCAATGTCACAGCTCTGCTCTAAGACAACACAGCACAGAAAATCAATGAACATGCAATCCGTGAAGCAACTTGATTCTAACTGCCTGCCTCTGTAAATCATTGTAAAAGTCAAACTGACCAAACTCTTAGCCAAGATGTCCATGACAAAAGCAAGTAATCTAGCAAACATACAGGTGTTAGGCTCATGTGTCTGAGCAAACATGCACTGCATCCCACCATCATTCGTAAGCATAGCTTAGCTAGCTTCTTATCTAAACAGTGTCAACATGGAGACAGCAGAGAAAAGGTAAATGATCTAAGTATCCAGGCACTGATGAACCAATCATGAATGAGGTACAACGGACACCACATAGAAGGATTTGATCAATGCAGCTTAATTATCATACTGCATATGGTCCCGAGCATCTTCATGCTGTTGTAACTGTCACCTGGGAGAATTTAAAGAGCATTTCTCCCTATTTTGTGACTTTTTATAGAACAAACAAAGAAAATAATCAGCTGATCAATATTACTTTCGATAATGAAAACAGTCATTAGTTGCACACCCAATATAAAAGGTAATTATCTATTTTATCTTCATATTATTGTTTATTTGATATTTAATATGTCCCGAATTCTTTGTGCAATTTATTGATTTATTAGCTCAGATTTTGTCCGCCATTTGAAAAGGAAAAAAAAGAAATCAATGTCTCAGTCTTTCGCTCGAAACCTCTAATGAATGCGTAGGGCAGAAATGTGTGATCAATATGCAAGAGAGTGAATGGGTGTTTAGCTATACTGCACAAAAGCAAGTGTACCTCACAGCGATTTCCTTAAAGAATAGCCGCTGACATAACAATGCATACAGGAGGTGGTCGTGAATGCTGTTTCTAAAGCTGAGTACTTTAAGAATTTCCAATTATAAAATTTCAGTGGGCCTAATACCTTTGATATTTAACAATTCTGGACTAGGGGGTCATTGAAGCTTCCAAGTTGTGAACTAGGGCAAACATATTACCTGGATGTAGCAAAAAAGAATACTGAGGTATTGTTGTTTGGGAAGTGATTGCGGGACGATTTGACCTGTGGCCCTTTGCTGAGGGTCAAGCACACTTTATTTTCCAGGAGAAAGAAGCCAGAGATACCGTCACAGACAATAAAACGCTGAGCAAAAATATACTGGAGTTCCCATAAAATGATTTCATTATAGTCCAAACTCTTGCCTTCAGAACATGATGTACCATTTCAAAATCTACAACTTATCCAATCAAAACACAGCCAGATGTTACACAGCTCTGACCCGAATGGATGAGACTAAAAGAGCTATTTACTGGGGTCTGAACTTACACCTACGGTTGCAGAACAAAAAGGAGATGAGACTCTGATCCAGTGAGTTGAAAATAATCTAGACCACAAGTGTAGCTTTTTGTGGTTATTAATACATTGTGTTCAAAACTCAACAGATGCTAGGACTGTTTTAATGTCTACTATGAGATAACCAAGGTTTATATGATGCAACCAGACAGCCTGGATTCTTCCTGAAGGCCAGAGATCAAAGGTGAAAGCAGTTTCACAGCTGAGACAGTATGGCATTTAAACCCGAACCTACAACTGACCAGAACGACCAGGAGACAGTGGAGCATAGCAGCTATTTCTATTCTACATCCCAGCAGCAATCTCAACATGAGCAGTGTCAGCCATGGTGTCATGAAGCAGCAGCTAGGAAAACAGGATGCTGGCTGAGGTACGCAGACCAAACTAACAAACTGTTAAGACCTAGTAAAGTGGATAGATTAGACGTAACATATAGATGCACAAACGGGCACATTCAGGCACACTGCGTGACGTGGCGCATGGTATGTCTGGGACACTTCGGATTTAGGGCCGGCCTCTGGTAAAGTTGTTTTCCTGGAAGAGTCTGGGATGACATGGAGCTTTGAGGAATGTACTGAGGAGCGAGGCAGCAACCAGGACTTTCTCAAGGGGAAGTACGTGTGTGTGTGTGTGTGTCTGTGTGTATATAGGATAAAGGATAAACTGACTTCAGGACCAGGTGCTCGCCGAGGATTACTCACCAAAGTTGGTCTCAGATTTAAATGACAACTTAAACACTACTGATGAGCAGCTTTCACTGAGTTATAGGGATAAAATTTAAAGCTATACTCGTCAGCAATGTGGACGCAGTTAATATCATCCTTGTTTTAATTGCAGTAGGAGAATGACTGCTAATGATCCTCCTCAGGGCCGCTCCGGTTGCTTCGCGGCTCTGACTTACTGTCTTCCTGTGGAACTGAGAGAGAATCCAGCTGACTTACCTAATGCTATAATACTCCACTCTTGTGTTTTGAAATGTGCGATAAATGACCTCAACCTCTGTGTTTCCAGGGACCTCTCAACAGAGAGCGGCCTTGGCTCGTCTTTATGGGCCCGTTATCACTCTTTTTACTGCTCACTGTCACTCGCAACGTCATTAGAGGAGAGATCACGCACTGAATCATTTTATCACCGAAAAGAAAAAAAAAACATGCAGTGACAACTCACATGCAGGAAGAGGGAACAAGCCGGTGTACAAGAGGCAGAGGATTTTTTTTTCTTAAAAACAAAAACAAAAAACAAACAAACAAACAAACCAACAAACAAACAAAAACAAAAAAAGGAGTCTGGTATTGAGTTTTGAGGCAGGATGCATCAATGACAAACATGAAAATGTAACTAATGTCATTTCCTAATGAAGACTATTGCTGCTGTACTTGTACACCACCTTCTATGATTATGGATCAACTTTCAGTTCCTTTTACACAACGTGTTTTGTCAGGGTCAGCCAAGGGTGTTGCATCGGCCGTTTCCGCACGCAAACTGTTTCGCTGAGCAGTAAATGAACTGCATGTTGGGGTCAATTTCAGTTTAGTCTACGAAACAAACGGACGCCGTGGGAGCTTGTGTAGCGACAGCTAGTGCCCGGGGCGTGTTACTACGTCCACGGGCGAAGCACCGCGGGTACCATCATCGATGGGTCCCCCTCTCTCGTGTCCCTGGCTCGTTCAAACTCTCTCGCTTTAGGAAACAGGCACGTAAACGCAGACACTTCTTTCTGGGTTGGGGGGGGGGCAGCACGGTATTTTCTTCACTTTGCCAGGTGGTGACACTAAACGAAGTCGCCCCCCCCCCCCTAACAAATTTACTCGGCTTAATTGTCCTAATTGATTCGTTCCGGATCAAGCACGGAACGAGCTCAGGTTACCTGGCCATGCTTACGAGGAGACCTGGAGTTTACAAGTCACTGAAAATGGCCAGTTACCTACAGAAAGTGTCGCTTCATGCGTCCGAGACAGACAAAGGGCCGTCACGGGGGCTGCGAAAGTGTGCAGCTCCTCGGAAACAACGACAGGCAACAATCGGATGAAACGTGGACAGGAAGTTCAAACCCGCGTTATTCATTGGAAATACTTCAATGTACCACTAACTTTGTACTAGGTTTTTGTTTTTTTTTTTTTTTTTTACCTAATAACATGACCTCCAACTTCTTGCGGTCCACCCGAAACCTCTCCTCGGTCCACTCCGGATCTGGCAGCGGATGGGGTCCGCTCAGATCCTCCTCTGATCCCGGGAGAGGAGAGTCGGTGCTGCGCTCGCTGTTGGAGCCCTGGTCCGACTGCTGCAAGTATCCGCTTAAAGTGTCGCACTGGGCAGCCATTGGTGCTGCGCAGCAACTTCTCCGGAGGCCACCGCGTTTTATTCAAAGTTGAGTTGAGCCGAAGCCAGGCGCCGAACTTGTGGAAACTTTTTTTTTTTTTTTTTTTTAAATTCCGTCACTCCGCGGTGTGGTGCGAGCTCATTGCAGCGCAGTCGAGACCTTTCCTCTGCAGTTTCTTCAAGCCCCCTTCGCTTTCCCCCATTAGGCAGACGTCTAAAAATAGGCAGGAGCACACTGGTCCACTCTCTATAGGTTGTCTCCTGAGTTGACGGGGCGCCGCACAACACACTGCAAACATACCGACCGACTCCTCGGGAAAGTTTCACGTGTCATCGTGCAGAAAAGGCGGGACTCCTCCCAGAAACACTTTTTCTGAGCGTCTACCTCCCCCTGGGTTTCTGCGAAAGTCTCCAAACTCTTGCATTCGCGAGAAAAAACTCACTAGATTCAATTTATGTTATCGTGGGACCCCTAGAGTGCACAACTTTAATGTCTCGCTTATGGGAAACTGTTGAGGCATTATAGACAATCACAGCAAGCAAAATCATAGTTATTATGAGCTGACAATTATATTACAAGTCAATGTAATACCACGAGATATAAAAATAGAGTGACCATAATCGATTGAGCACAATGGCAGGCTTGACTTAAGCATACATTTATACCTCTGTGCCACTTCTTTTTCAGTCCGGCTGGCAGTTTATAATAACACCCCAGGCAACCAACTTATTGGTTTATAGAGGAAACACTACACATCCTGAGGGTGGTGAAGGGGAAACAATACAGGAAAGGGGAACCAAAATGAACCAAAATGTGGAGCAAGCGTGCATTGAGTAAAACTGACTCAATAAGGACCACAATCAGAAAAAAAAAACAAATACGGGTTATAAATGAATACAGAACCCAGAGGTATGAAACAGGTCACCGTTGACCAGGGTGTTTGCAGGTCCTCGTAGAATTGTAATTCTGGGGTTATTCTCACGCTGTGGCCAGGAAATGACTGATGACAGTTTCCAGTGATATATGACCTTGTTAAATGAAAGTTTTCCATCCATTAAATTTACATGTTTCTACAGGTTCCAGCTTAACTTGTGACTTGTTGGTCGTTCTCCACATTTTATGTTCCTTCACTAATATTTTGTTCTGCTGCATTTGTGATTTGTCATCCCGAACAGGAACCTGCCAGGCCAGTGGCTGGTGATGTTTTACCCGCATCAGTTTCCTTCTTCATATTTAAATAAACTCAGTTGTGAATCGCACTTGCCTGCTTTGGCGGGCTTCAGACGACCCAACATCCACCACCTTACAGTGACAGTTGGGACCTTCTTTACAAAGCAAAGTCACCATAGAGCTGCAGTACCATGGATCTCTCTCAGTCAGAAGTGAAAACTTCCATCACCCCTAAACACCAGGATTAAAAAGAGAAACTACCATGTACCTGAAAACTTGATTTTCGTCTGGAGAAAAACATTGACAGCATTTCTAAAAACTGAGATCATCTTTACCTGCATTTGTGAAAACTGAGCTTTGACATTTGAGCCCTTCACCTAAACTTGCTAGTAAGTCTTTCAGGGTTAAGGCAAGTCACCTCATTCTCTAAAATGTTCATTTCAATTATAGTTAATCCCCAACTATGTCTTCCTTCTGGTAGGTCACTAGAGTTGAAAAGTTAAGAGCCAATATTCGTGGTACTACTACAAAAAGGAGAAGTGGTCACTAAACCCGATGGTCCAATTACAGCACATCACCATGGCATTTCAGAGATATATGTGTATGCCCATCTTTACATTAATATCAATAGGGAGAGCATGTTTGCATTTTATCATAAACAGCTCTAAAGGAGACACGAGCTGCTCAATTAATGTGCATACACTAGCGTCGCGAGTGTACAGCAACTGTGCTGCAACCAGCAGAGCTGATGATAATGGGTGGTTTAATTTCAATGGACTGAAAATCTCCTCACGTTTTAACTTCAATACTTAAACAAGAAATTGTGACAGCCACTATCCCCACGAATAACCATTTAGCAAATGGGCCTGAATTTAACTTAACACAAATGCTAAAGTTAAGGAGTACAGGAGAAAAACTGCCTTGTGTCAAAGGCTTGATCAGTAAAAAGTAAAGGCTACCACCTAGTGGTCATACGAGTAACAACTCCTCTTATTTATTGGTTTATAGGAATTACACTGAGCCAAACATTTTATGCAGCAGGAGGATAGTTAATAATATCAGTTTACTTGTGGATCGTGAAGACAAATTGTAATTCAGTTTTGATCAATGCTTTTAATGCAAAACAACGCAAAAGAAATTCAGTACAGTCTCGTACAATATAAATCTCTTAAAAGAAAAATACAATCAGACCATCTCACCACTGCTAATAATAATAATAATAATAATAATAATAGTAATAATAATAATAATGCCAATTTAAGGAAAAAATAAAATAAACAGTAAAAACAGTTAAGTCAAGTAAAATCTGAGTAGAGAAAGTGCTTCAAGCGTATAAAACACCTCAGCTAGAACCAGTGTGGATGAGCAGTTGAAACAGTACTGTCAGATTTTGAGGTGTTCAGGGATGCGTCATTGTTGCTGAAACTTAAGTCCTTCACATTGCATACCTCTGAGTCCATTCTCTGGCTTGTTTGTTGTACCTAGAGAGAAAAGAAGATCAGAATGGGTTTATAAAGAATAGCTGACTCATTTAAGTTTTTCCACATACCAACGTCTTGGGCTCTCATACTCACTTTTGTCTGTCCGATTTGTAGATGTGTGCAATGTCTGGGACTAGTGGATCATCTGGATTTGGGTCACATAGCAAAGAGCAAATGGATAATAAAACTGGAAAAAAAGGATCAAAAATCAGTATGCACACAAGTTTCAATTAAATTAAAGGTGACTTTTCAACTTCTTAGCTCTACCACTTTAAGTGCAAATGGACAAGCTTTGATTTCATGCACCGTTATATCAAAATCCTGATAGTTTAAAAAAAAAAAAATGTTTTTTTAGCAATCCTTTAGTCAGTTTGAGACTAACCAGGAAATCATTCGTTAGGAAGAATCCAGATTTGGTGACAGCACAGCGATTACTCGACCAAACAGGCTTCAATGCCTCACTATGTTTGATATAATTTAAAGTACATTCCATCGTTGACATTCCCTCCCCATGTGTATTGTTTTGCCCACATCCTACTTTTACCCTTAAGAATGTCAAATGACATTAAAAAAATCTCTATTTCCTCTTGACTTCAAATAAATCTTAGATACAAACCAGATCATATGCAGTGCTGCTGTAATGTACTATACTGTGCTTCACAGGCAAAATGTACACGTTAGTTACCTTTTGACACTGTAAGTGCAGGTGACCACTGTGACCTCAGGATGTCAAGGCAGATGCTACCATTGCTGTTTATGTTTGGGTGATAGATTTTAGTTGTAAAGGCAACCTATGGAAATAAAAAACCAGAGCAGACATAGGTAAAATAAACTATTTTTCAAAGTGGATTCTGAAGTTGGTCAGGGTCTCTGTCAAAGGACACATCCAATGATTACTTTCATTTTCATTGTTTTATTTGCTCTATAAAAATTAAGAAAACAGTGAAAAATGCCTGTTTTAATTACCTTTGAGGTAATCAGTGTCTAAGGTTAAATAATCTTACCTTTGGTGGTTTAAAAGGATAGTCAGTGGGGAAATGGACAGAAAGGAAGAATACTCCTCCATGATATGGACTGTCATTCTGAAACAGAGAAGTAGGTTATTGTAAAATTATGCCCAGTACTGTGTCCTTATGGGATAAAATACCATTTCAAGTGAGAGAGCAACCATAATTTAGATTATTATTTTCCTTTCATTCATTTAAGATTTTCTTCGTTTAAATTGAGATATGATATTTTCCCTTTTTCCTATTGTCTCATTAACGCCACGAGCTTCACTGAGTAACATTGGGATAGAGTGTGCCAGTCTGTGCTCTCCATACAGTATAGAAAGTGCTCTAAAGTCAACATAAAACACTATTGTCTAGAGATCCAGAAGCCACTTGTTTAAAAAAAAAAAAAAAAAAAAAAAAAAATCCAGAAAACGAATCCAGAAAAAGCTCACCGGTCCTGTGATGGTAGCTTGCCAGTGAAACACTACAGAAAACAAAGATAAAGAAACAATCTGTGAGAACATTATTTAGTATCAAGACTTGATACACATAAATCGGTTACATTTGCAACACAGTCCCCAAAGCACAGCAATACTGATAACAAAAAAGACAGCAACAGAATACATGTCTCCTAGTTGTATACATTATTCTCACACTTACTGTCCTCGCCTACAGGTCCAGCTGAGCATGAAGCTGGAGGATCTCTCTGTAAGTCATTTAACTCCTGTACAAAGAAACAAACAACAACTCAAGTGTCTGACAGCTTCCGCCCCACTGTGGTGCATAGCTTTAAACGCAGAATACTGAAGTTTGCGGTTAGTTCATCTGTAAACCAACGTCAGCGAACGACTACTTAAAGCTTCGGGAAATTAAAATATACTGAAAAAGCAGCGCGGAACACAACGTAAAAGTGCTTTCACGCTGCTCGTCTGCTAGGCCAACTTTAGCGGGCAGCGAAGTTAGCTAATTGAAGTTTAACTGCTTTGCTAACTGGCTTTAGTGTAATGTCATCGCCAGTGGCACGAATAACGGTCTTGCTGGCAGTAAAAGCTGTTTGGTGTAGTGACTACCTAGCCTTAGGTCATTCACGACACGTTGGCACAATAATCAACGACTTTAGGTTAGCTAGCAGATGCTACTAGGTGATCGACTGGCTAACGTGAGAGCGACGTTTCCGTATCACTACGACCTCTTCTATACATGAAATTAATTAAGAAAAGACGATTACTCTTACCTTTTGTATTCTTTTCAAAGCCATGGCAAGTCGTTCGGCTAGAGTAAGAGAAGCTAAGGTGTTAACTTTGACAGCTGTCAGCTACAGCTACGCTCACTTTATCCCAACTCGGTGTTATTTGTTTTGACAAACTGATTATTTCTTTTGTTTCCGCGTTTTTGTCTGACGACGAAGAATAGACCGGTGCATTACGGGACTCTGAGTTTTTCAGTCAAGCCACTTAAAGGGACCGCTCACCCCAAATTTGTGGCCACAGCTCATCCCGTGAAAGCCACTCTGTAAAGAACTTAGTGAACAGTTAGTAAATATAGTAAACAAAACTGTAAATAGTTAGTAAAATTAGTAAATATAGTAAACAAAACTGTGAAAGAGCAGGTCACAAAAAGAAAACTAGGACTAACAGGATATGGTACTGTATTGTAGTCCATTACATCCAAACAGTTATTGATAGTGCACCTTTACGGCTTCTTTTAGCATACACATATCCAAATGCATTAAGCGCACGTAGTTTACTATCAGAGCAATTTACTCACCCGTCTGGAACATTTTGCAACTGTGTATTACAGTTGACTCTGACATATTTTCTGGAAAGCTATTAAATTTTCACTAGTAAAGTGCGACATTATAAGTAACAAGGATACATTCAAAATAAAGCCTATTTTCCCCTGCAAGTCTGTAGGCTACAACCCCCTGTCTGAATTGTTTGGATATGGGTTTGTCTATTAGCCTCTTCATTCATTGCAATTACAGCTTCAGAGTCAGTGACTTTCTGTTGTATGAGCTGCACTGAGGTGACTGTTATGACTGATGTCTGACCTTTGAGGAACAATATGGTATTTGCATTGGACAGCCTACAGCCTACACCTTTTTGGATTCCAGAAATCTTTATGTTGCATTACGCTGTTGTACTGTTTTCAAGTGTGGTATCTGAGTAATGCCCCCCTCCTCTTGTCTCTGTTATTGATTGCAGACTGAAACGAATTTCACACATTTCCAATAAAATATCGAATAACTTGACCTAATGTTGCTTTGAGAAAAATGTTCTTTCTGGTGTTTAATTGCTGTAACGGTCCATCTGTACACAAGGGAGCATTTTGACAGTCCAGGTTGAGGGAAGATGGATGGACGGCAGCACCATGTGCATGAAATACTGATTTATAAATGGCAAGGCAAGGCAAGTTTATTTGTATGACACCTTTCTGACACAGAGGCTAAAATAACAATTAAAAATATAATTAAATGGATGGTAAAATGTATTGAATGAAATTACTATATTGAACAAAATATTGATTAAAAATAAAAGTTATAGCACAGTGACAGTACACAAAAGTAATACATTTAATAAAGAAAAAAATATATAAATAATCAATCAAAGGCACAAAAGAATAAGTCTTTAATTTAGATTTGAAAGTAGCTAAAGCTGAGCTAATGTAGGTTCAGCAGGAAGCTGGTTCATTCTGTGTGAAGCAAAGAAGCTAAATCCAGCATTGTGTTTGGTTTTGACCCAAGGCACTTCTAGCTGACTGCTTCCTAAACATCCCAGGGGCCTATTGGGTTTGTATTCTTTAACCATATCAACAATGTTTTTTGGCCCTGAGCCATTACGTGATTTATAAACTAACTATGGCACTTTAAAATATCTTCTATAACTATCTGGAAGCCAGTATAAAGATGTGAGAATGGTTCTATGCAGCAGCATTCTGAATTGAACCACCAGAACCCAGCATTCTGCAGGGTTCTGGTGGTCTTTTGGTAAAACCAAACAAGTCCATCCTGCTGGGATAAAGGCATGAATGAATGAATGGACATGAAACTTCTAATTGTTGCTATTTTTAGACGATAAAAGGCTGATGCGATTACTGCCTTGATGTGGCCGCTCAGAGTTTTGTAGTCCAGTTACATCCATGTAGTGAGTGTAGAGTAGTTTGCAGGGTTACAGGATTTGGACTACAAGTAGCATATAAGGGGTTAAATGATCGTGGCTGAGGATCTGAACGCTGCGTGAATCTGTATGTCAGAGTGATTAGCTCAGATTCATGAATGCAAATGTCAACAACATACCCCCTGTCTTCTGTACTACCTAGGCCAACTGAAGACTTTAGCAGACAGAAATATTTTATGGTCAGTGGTATCAACGGCTGCATTAGTTTCCTATAGAACAGACTGATATGTGTTCCTGAATCAGTGCAGTCTTAAGCCAGAGTGACAATTGTCGAAAACTTTACAATTAAGTTGTTGAGATGAAAAAGAGGAACTTACTTCATAATTTCCCCATAAACTTGAGATTTGAGATGGGTCTATATTGTTTATTGAAATATCCAGGTTGCACATTTTTGAGGAGGCATTAAATGACTTTGGAAAACCCATTTGCAGCATATCCAGCTTAAAAAAATAGGCACACAAACAGATGCTTATCCTATCAGAGGATGAGAAAACAAGGAAAATAATTCAAAGAGAGAATGAATTATGTACATCCGTTGACTTGGTATCCCCCGAGGCTGTAACATCTATTGCTGTTTGGCTTGGTAAGCAATTATCCCCACAGAATTTTATATAAACAGATCCATGATGGTTATACATTATCTTAATTCTTGTGTCGCAGCTCACGGGGAAACTGAGTCGACTGAATGTTTAGGTCCATCTTACAGAGAGCCTAAGTTCTGAGAGAGCAAAGGAGATAGGGAGGACAGAAGATAAATAAACTTACAGACACATACATTACATAGGGAGAAAGAGCACATCTGTCATCTGTCATGCCTGGACTGCTGCATATCTCAAAGCCACAGATTGGAGCAAATTAAGAGATTTTCTCTTCATTCATTTATCTCCGCAGAACTGGATGCATTGAATCACAGAAACTCGTAGATGATTTATAACATTTTCTTATATTTGCAGTCAGTGTCTGACACAGTTTCATGGAACTTCCTGTAAAATGCAAATGCTGAATTTGAATTAAATACCTTATCTTATGCAGGTGAATGAGTAATTTTAAGCTCTTCTGCACACCCAAAACTATTCATTTTAATGAAATGAGATGTTATTTTATTTCCATCTCAAAATAACAAAGAAAGGAAGAAGGCCGAAACAAAAGTTTGGGCACCCTGGATGGTCAGTACTTAGTAACACCCCCTTACGCAAGTATCCCAGGTAGTAAATGTTTTTTGTAGCCAGCTAAGAGTCTTTCGGGTTCTTATTAGGGGGATTTTTTCCCATTTTTCCTTGCAAAACGCAGGACACTGTGAAGGCCATGGCAAAACCTTCAGCTTGCGCTTCTTGAGGTAGTCCATTGTTGATTTTGAGGTGTGCTTAGGATTATCATCCAGTTGTATAAACCATCCTCTTTTCATCTACAGCTCTTTTACAGACGTCTAATGTTTACTCCCACAATTCTCTAATATTTATTTGAATCCATTATTTACTCTATCAGGCGAATATTCCCTGTGCCTTTGGCCGAAATTCAAGCCCAAAGCATGATGGATCCACCCCTGTGCTTAACAGTTGGAGAGGTCTTCTTTTCATGAAATTCTGCACCCTTTTTTCTCCAAACATAACTTTGCTCACTGTGGCCAAAAAGTTCTATTTTAACTTAACTCCACAGAACTTGTTTCCAAAATGCATCAAACTGGTTTAGATGTTACTCTGCAAACTTCTGATGCTGAATTATTTGGTAAGGATGCAGGAAAGGTTTTCTTCTGATAATATTTGTGCTAGTGTCACTGCAGAGTAGAACGTGACCTCAACCAGACTTCAACTTGACCTACACCATTCCTGTTATATGTCATTTTTTAATTACATTGCAAACTGAGGAAATGGCTACCTGAAAACACTTTACTATCTTCTTATAGCCTTCTCCTGCCTTGTGGTATCAATTATTTTAATTTTCAGAGTGCCAGGCAGCTGCTTAGAGGAGCCCATGACTACTGATTGCTGCGACAAGGTTTAAGGAGTCAGAGTATTTGTAAAGCTTTGAAATTTGCATCAATTGGCCTTTTAAGTAAGTAAAAGTCATGCATTCAAAATGTAACTTTAAAGTTTCAAAGTACTATCATGAAAATGAACTGAAAGTACATAAAAGTAACACCGCACATGCAAAATGATCTCAGTGTTATATTACTATAAATAATTGGATTATTATTAGTGATGCATTAACATGTAGGCCAAAGTGTAACTACCTCAGTACGTGAGTAAATGTACTTAGTTATTTTCCACTGTTGATTAAGGCATAATTGACCAATTTACCAAGACTAAACTGTATCCCATCACGTTCAACCCCGCTGTGTTATAGGCTACATATTCAAGGCAGTTTCTCCTCTTGGTTCAGAAAAAGCAAAATCGAAATCTGTGCGATATTTTGTCCATTTGATAAAACATGAATATACTGCAAGTCTCTTCTATCATGGCAGCAGCTTTCAGAACGGGCACACCACTGCAGTGGATAGCAGTACAATTTGAGAAGGAAAAATAGCTGTATGTCTCCAAAACGGGTTGTAATTTATTCCTCACACGCGATTGGTCCTGGATCGATGCGCGTTCCAGGCGCTCCGAGGCGGCGCGCCCGTGCTTCTGAGCATCATTTCGCGAAGAGGAAAGGGGAGACAGAGACAGAGAAGCTGTAAAACACCAAGTGTCCACCGAATGTCTGCCTCTCCACGTTGCCAATGAATAATCCTCGCATTCCTATGTCTGCCAGTTGACATACTGAACGCGAAGGACCAGGCTTCCACCTCTGCAGGGATTCAGGAGTCCTATAGCGGGCTGCGCGTTTTTTCAGGTAAGCCCCCCCCCCCCCCTCCCCTCCCCTGCCCTCCCCTCCCCTCCTCCTCCTTCTCCTCCTGTGACCGACGTCGCTGTGTTGTCTGTGTATTTACGCGCTATTCGTGATTAAGAAGAGGGACGAGAACGGGCGCGGGCGTTTTGCGGTGGCTGTCCAAGGTGCTGAAACGGGGCAGTGGCTCGTGGTAAGAAAAACACAGTATAGTACAGCTAACGGCCTCACGTTAAGAGCGGGTTACATGACTTCGCTGTTTGCAGGCTATAGCCTATTTAGTGTTACAGACCAAACCTCCCGAGGACGTCGCGTGAGTGTCCTACGGGGACGAAGAAATGATGAAACTGCAACGTGCAGAAGATGTCTGTTACATCTGCACAGTCCTGCACGTTCTGGCCAATGGTTGCTCTGTCCGAATAGATGCCTCTAAGCTGCATTGTAGAGTAGCCTACCTCCTCCAGGGTCGGTGGGTTGTTTTACTCCATTTACCGTTGGCAGGGTCCGTGTCTTCACCTCACCTTGTTTTGCCAATGCAATCTTAGAATGCATCTACAGTAAGTGCCATGGAGGAGAAGATTGCTGCAGAATCCCCTGATGTCAACAAACAGTTAAAGGTTGTCACTGTTTTAGACCCTGTTTTTATGTGCACAATGAATCCATCCGAGAAAAGAGTGATCGTAGCCCCACATGGTATCTATCATTGCCCCTCAGGTTGAACTTTGGCCCCATTCACTGGGAATTCAAACTATACCAGTAACCATACCCTCTGCAAAATCAGCGCCCCTTCTTAAAAAAATGTCCTTGTCGAGACCTTGTGAAATGCAGACACGTGTAGCCAAACCGGACAAACATCTGTTCCGTGTGGAAATGTCAAATATGATGAAAGATGATCCAGGCCACAAGTTATGTAAATTGTTCGATTCTTGGCAAGGTAAGGGCACGTCACGTTCAAGCTCCATTGTTCTTCTGATGGACCAAAATATCACTTCTGTCCACAACAGGAGCACCTGACATTTCCTGTGGCAGATTTACTTACTGGATCATGGCACAGACCAACAGCGGTGGGCAGGGAACCAACGGGGTAGCGGATGAGTCCCCCAACATGATAGTGTACAGAAAGGTAAGGCAGCTGCTATTTTTAGTCTGCACGTGTGTGTGTGTTGGTGAGTGTGTGTGTGCGTGTCCCTCTCTTGAATCAATTTACTTGATGATGAGCTGTGGAATGGAGTTTGCTAATACTAATGGCAAGACAGTGTTCTTGTGCCATGGTTGATTTAGGGTTGTAATGCTACATCAGCTTGATGAGAGCATGGAGAGAACATGCAATTTTTCTCTCACAACATATATGACGTGCAATGTAGATTCAGAGCATGCCTACACCCATGTACAAACACACACCCACGCACACGCACACACACACACACACACACACACACACGCACGCACGGTGAAACCCCTGACATGCATGCACACATTTTCCAGTTAAACCATCAGTTTTTATTGCTAACGTGTTGGAGGATGGATTTTTAACTGACTTACATTAATGGAGCCCAAAGGAAGCCAAAGGCGTTTTAATCATTGTTCATTACACTGCTAGTGGTGTATTTCTTCACTGTTAAATCTGTTACTATAGTAGAGAATTGGGAAAAAGGAGGTGCATGTAATGGTCCACTGCTGAAACACCTTAATCCAGCACTGCTCCAGACATCAAATGGATTAATTAAATAAAAATCTGCAGGGAAGATAACATTTGTTTACTTTGAGGCTTGAGGTCCAATTATATTTTCTTATACAAACTTTAACACATGTAGTGGGAAATATAGATATACGAGGGTATGTGCACTGCTTTGGTTGTAATATTTTCTTCTCCCTGCACAAAAAAAGCTTAATTTAAGATTAACCTACAAATAAGCCATTTAGAAAATTGCTTTTGCTACCATCAGGAGAGGCCTCTGTTCCCTGGTGGCACTGCTATTGTCTAATAGCCAGAGTTTTTTTCTTATCTGTTCAAGTATAAACCATGAGGTATATGTTGTACTTCCTGCACTTAAAATCCAATGTCTAATTCACTTAACCTAATTATCATCATTCCCTAGTTAAGTGCAGCTGGATTCTAGCTTATGGTGTCTTGCAAATGTATCAAACATCTAAAGTATCACACCAGAACAGCAACAGCTGTGTGTCTGTGAACGTAACGTTGCCTGATGGGCAGTGGAATGTCTTACTTCCATCTCAGATTGCACCAATGAAGTGATTATTTTCTCATCTTACTTGTGGATGACTCAGCCATTGAGTGAATTTCTTCATTTCATTCTTTTTACCCTTCGGCGAATGCTCCCATTCCATCTGCGACAGCTTCTGCACACCAGGAAGAGGATACGCTTAGCATGATATCATAGATTGACGGCCGTTTATAGCACTCACAGCGTGTTAGGCAATATTACTACCAGTGTGGGACAAGATTTGCTGGAACTGTCGTTATGCTTGTAGCAGAAACGATTGCTTGTGTTTTTTCTCTAAGTCACAATTTTCAGGATCTTCCCAAAGCAAGACACCAAGCTTGTAAACTAGATTGTTCATAAAGTAGGCCAAAATATTGAGGGTAATGGACATGAATGAATGTGACTGGTTTTGTCATTCCCTGTAAGTTTTATTTGTGGAGACAGTGGATGAAATCATGTCTGTAATTGAATTTCATTTTAATATGGAACAGTATCAAATATGCTAAGGCATGAAAACTAGTTGCATCCCGTGTAAGAGCATCAAATATTGACCTGAGGTCTTTCTAGTTATTCAATTACATGTGACATCTCTTCCTTTCTCCTGCTATTGATCTGAAGGTCCAGCTTTTTCCGAGCATGCCATTAAGGATCTGTTGCAAATAAGGAAAACATCCTTAGGCTATGTGTATATTTTACAGTTTTTTACCTTCAAAAACCAGACTTAAATATTGTTTCTTTATTTCTCCAAAATTAGGAAGCAAGAATGAGTTTCGATTTAAGAAGCTGTTTGTTCTCAAATGTTTGGTCAGATTAATATCTTAGTCATATATATATCATGCATCATCCAATTCTTCACTTCTCACCACTTGACCACACATGGCCACAGCTTGGCACTGTATACTGACTGACCTAGATACACTGCAGAATGAAAGGACATGGTGAAGGCAGCGAGGATGAAATCGTGTTTCTTGAGTGGGTTTAACTCAAACTGCAATTGAAAGAGCACTGTCTGTAGACATGTGGATACCGCCAGGATGAACAGGTGCCCCCAATGCTTTTCAGATGGAGATGACTTGGCAGAGGTGTTGCAACCCACACTGACTGGGCCGCGCTAAGATGAGCTGAATTCTCAAGTGGAAAACATGCTTTAATGTTCTGTTTTGCTGCTCAGACCTCGTGTGCATCAATATCGTAAATACACAGTGGAAACGCTTCATAAAATGTTGATATTGAGCCCACGGTCAAATCTACCTGATAGTTGACAGTGTTCTAGTAGCGTATAGTAGCAGAAGGATTATGTAATTTCGGCAGAGGAAGTTTAATGGTTGAGGACAGCAGATAGTGGTTTGATTGTGTTTCCACTGGGAGCATAACTACATCCTTTTCACTCTCTCCATCTTTCTTTCTCTCTGGCCCATCCACCCCTCCGCTCCTGTCATTAATGTCTAATGAAAATGGATAGGCGAGCTGAGGTGTTGACCTGCCTGCTGTGGAGATGTGTGCAGAGATGTCTGTTTTCCTCAAGGACACATGCACACAAGCACCTCGTTTGAATGCATACGGCATTGTTTGAATGCATACAGCATTCAAACGGTTACATGCGCAGAAAACACATGCACAAACACACACAGCTCTCTTTATGCTAAACAGATTTACTGGCAACAGTCGCTGGTGACCCGGAAAATTTCATCACTCACTGTAAGAATCCAATTAAGATAATAAAAAGTAATATGTCACAACTCTTCAAGTTTATCAAGAAATGCCAATAAAATGTTTAGCAGATTGATTTGATGGCTAAGCGTCTAAAAGGCTTTGTGATATCTTGCTGCTCAAAAATTCGCCATGTCAGGCTTATATCATCAAGCACACCATAGTGTATGCATATGCGTGTGTGTTTTTCATGCTCGCTCACATGTGTGCGCCGTGAATAATGCTGTGATGCCTGTGTGAGCTTTTGTGTATGCTGTATGTAGGGCAAATGTTGCTAAGAGTCCTGAATTTTTTATGCGAGCCTAAAACAGCTCTGGCGAAGTTCATAGCCACTCAGGATGAGGAGGGAACATCTTCTCTCACCAGCCAGAGCTTTGAGTGTGTTCGTGATTGTGTTTGTGTCTCTATGTATGCGTCTGTGTGGGAGAGTGTGTGTGCTATTTCTAATTAAGTGAGAGGTAAGAAAGAGGAGACAAAATGTATATATATTAGAAAAATCAGATTTAACATACAGTATAGACAGAGAAATTAAAATATTGATGTTTTCTCTACATTCATTTCATCCTCAGAAAGTGAAAATCTATAGCACGCAGCAGTCTCTTAGGACTTTCTTTAGTCAGTGAAAAAAATCTTAAAATGACTGTAGACACAGTTTATAATCTCCAAACTGAAATCGGGTCATATACAAGGCACCCACCTTTAGAACCTCATGTGTTCTCATACATTTTTACACATTTCCCCTTGGAAATAGCACAGTATTTTATTTTTTCTCCGTCGCAAGTTTCCTTTTGCACAAGAGAAAATGTGAGATATTTCTTGATTGGAAACCACCCCATATCAAGAAATATACCACATAAAAGTGACAAAAAAGTTCGTCCCCAGCAGTTATTTGTCTTGAAATGTAAAAATGTAATGATCCACAAGTGACAAAATATCAAATCAGCTGATTTGCCTTACAAGATTAGTAGATTTTCCAGTAGTTTCTACAAAAATTAGATTTTTAGGACTCCATATAGGATAAAATAAATAGTTAAGATTACCCTTTTTTGGCAGTATACTGTAACAACTGGAGTCTGATCTTCCTCTGTGGTGTAGTATCTGACAGCTGAGGCACCAGCCCACTCTTATTTACATCTAAGCTGCTGACGGCATCCAGTAATTGTTCTTCCAGAAGCCACTTTGGCTTCTGTCTCTGTGCAGAGCCATTAATCCTGTACTGTATGTTTATTGTTTTTTTTCTGCTCTGATTTTTCCCAATGAGCACATACAACATTGCATCACACTGTTATTGTTATCTTCAGTAGATGTGGGAGAGTGTGAGGATCTGTTTTACGTTGTGGTGCTTACATGAATGTCAGTACCGTGTATCTTTGAAGTAACTAGTCCCTGGTGAAACTTGTAGATTATAATGATGCATTATGAGTGTATGAGTCTGTGGTTCGTACTATTCCCAATGTCAGATAATGGAATTTAAAACCTCACATTAAATATAATTATCATTACTTTTATGTCATGTTCAGGCAGCTATGTAGGCATTGTAGATCTTAGATGTAGAAAGATTATTCAATTTCTTTGGGGGCTTTCCTTATTATAGCATTCTCTGTGTGTTTTCAGCTTCAGGGAATTTCGTCCTTCACACTTTTGAAAAGGGAGTAGATGCTACACCGTGAGATTTGAACCATTTCCCCTTAGTGTGACTTAGTAGTGAAGTAATGAACGAACAGAAATAACAAACAGGACAAAGGTATTAGTGCATGCTATTGATTTGTCAGTTGATTAAGTGGTTGTGTACAAGAGATCATTTTGCTGGAACAAGACTTTCCCTCTCCTCTGCATCACTGCAACACAGCACTAAGAAGTAATGTATCTGTTAAACTCACACTATCTCAGCCTGCCCTGTTATCTATATAATTTCCCCACCATCCTACATTGGTCATGAGTCATAAAGGAGAGGGAACTGAATACATTTTCAGCTTTTCCTCAGTTAAGAGAAACGTACTGCCGGTCTCCCTCAATCTGCAATCAAAAGATCAGTAAGACTGGGAGAAAGAGGGAGAGAGAGGATGAGGTGGGATGATCTATAATTGCCAGATCAGAGAGAAATCTTTGTGTGTGAAATAGGGCTCTTTGTATGTCAGCTTGCCAGCCAGGCGATTTCTCTTCCTTTGTATGAAAACATGCATGTTCTTTTATGCACACACTGCTGAGGGGATGTGTGGTTGTTTGGCAGACGCTGTTGGATGGAAAATTGGTATTTATGGGTTTGTTCTAATCCATTTTGCCTGTATTTGCTGACATCAATAGCTTAACGCCAATTAGAGGGGCTGACATTCCTGACACATGCTACAGTTGATAGCACTGTAGTTCTGGTATCTCGTCATACTACTGGAGGCTAAAATAATCCACCCGGCCATGCTTCATATTTTCACAGTGCAATGTATAACCGATAAATTCCACGAATACCATAAGTGACTGGAGGCTTCCTTATTAAAACCAAATCGAGAATGTGTACAGTACAGTTTATTTGGGTAGTTCATTCTCCTCAGTCCTACTTTTTGTCTTCAAAGTGACAATATAAAATGACAAGAATAAACAGAGCAAGGCATACAGAGAATATATGAAGAGTAGGTGGCGCTATCAGAGGCAAATTATAACTGTTACTGTATCTTTTACCACATCTGAGCACTCATTAGTTCTGTCTTTGTTAGTTTATCAATTAGTCAACATTACTGGTTATTGACACTCTGTAACTAATTGCATAGAATTACTTTAATATAGTTTTCACTATTTTGCAATACTAAAACTGTTTTTTTTTATGCATTTTGTTCTTGCATTATGTTTTAGCAGAAAAAACATTGAAGTTACTACAGTATTTGAAGAATTTGAAAAATTTGGACTTTGGTACCCCCCTGTGGCATTATCCCAAAATGACACTGTGGCACGTCGAAATGCCATAAACAGAAATAATTTAGGTGCTTCCACACAGGTGCACTGCATGGTACAATTCAGAAATGAACATCCCATCATGCTCTGTGGCATATGGAAAAATGCTTAGCAGGCCCAGTTGATTCTGATTTTGTATCAAGATGGCGAGAGGAAAGATCTAAATGCTTTGAAAGAAGGTTCATTGTTAGGGCACGGATGGCAGGGGCTTCATTCACAGACTGCTCAACTGGCTAGTTGAGCCGGTTGAGCAATAGGAACAGTGACTAAAATGACATCTGCATTCAGAGCCAAAGGAAAGACATCCGTAAATAGGGTCAGGAAATAGTGGTCGACACCATATTCTTCATAAGTGGTCAAGTGCATGTGTGGCGTACACCAAGGGAATGGTACAGAATGAATGCTTGACCCCTTACAAGGAGAGGATCAGGTGGCTTTCTTAGAGGGAAAGGTCACTGCAAATCAATACAGAGTTGTTCTGAGTGATCACCTTTATCCTATGATGAAACGTTTTATCCTGAGGGGAGTGGTCTCTTCCAGGATGATAATACCCCCAGCCGTAGGGCACGAGGGGTCACTGAATGGTTTGATGAGTATGAAAATGATGTGAATCATATGCGATGGCCTTCGCAGTCACCAGATCTCAACCCAGTTGAACACCTGTGGGAGATTTTGGACCGTCGTGTTAGACGGCGCTCTCCACCACCATCCTTAAAACACCAAATGAGGGAATATCTTTTGGAAGAATGGTGTTCATCCCTCCAGTAGAGGTCCAGAGACTTGAAGAATCAATGCCAATGCCATCTCCTGACTCAGTCTTCATATTAACAAACAGATATAAGAGTGGTATCAATGTTCTCATCTACAATTAACTATTTCCCTTAAGTAGGGTTCATTTCATGCAACCTGGCTGACAGCACTAAATGATTCTGGTTTTCCAGAATCAAATGCTTATACATTTTGTATGAACATAAATTGTTATTGCACATTAGTTGCGTATGTTCAGAATCATAGAAGACAAAATTGTATTCTTGGAACACAAAGTCAAAAATGATGTTGCTTGATGTGGCTTACCTTGCACCGCAAGGGTAGTCACTGAAGTAGAGAAGAAATGATTTATTACTGAACTTCAGTGGATGATGGTTTGGGTTGCTCTGTGAAGACAGTGAAAAGATACTTAGGCCTGTCTTGCTCTAAGCTCTCCCCTATGTATGTGTCTGCCACAGCTGAAGTCTTTAGTCTTGTCTGTTAGGGTTATATAAGGGTCTAAAGAAGCCCGGGCATTAAGATAGAGGCTGACTCAGGCCTCTCCTCTGTCTGGTCACTTAATACCAGTTCAACATTAGAGAAGATTTGAGGAGAACCCCGGCCAGAGTTGTGAACGAACCCTCTACCATCTCAAGGGTGATGGGAACAGAGATGCTCAGTTAGGACAAGAGAGAGGAGAAGAGGAGAAAATGAAAGGGATAACACATAGAGGGAAACAGACAGTGGGACAGTTTTATCTGATCCTTCGCTGTATTTCTTTGTATTCATCACACACTGGGCATGTGTCTGTGCGTCAGTCCAAAACATCTACGTATGTGTCCTTATTCTCTACTTGTTTATATCTCTGTCCCTCCTCTCCTGATCCTCCATCTCTACATACACCCTCTGCATCTCAACTGTGTCGATGCCGTCTCTACCTCTAACGCACTCACTGGCTTTTTGTGGTGACGGTTCACTCCTTCCCACACACTATCAATATTGTAGAAAATCCCGCTTGCCTGTTTGTCTCTTTGTCTTGATGTGTTAGACGTTGTCTTATTGTTTATCGTAGAAACTTGGTATCCTGTATGCTTCTCATTTTTCAGTTGTATCCCTTTCAAATATCCTAACTTCAAGTTACATTTAGCCTAGAGTAAGTGATTACTTGTCATACACTTTAACACAGAACCAAGGCATTATCTTTCTTGCCTGCTGTGGCATAAATCAGATCGATCATACGTAAACACTGTAAAAATGGTACTGTTAACATGTACTGGTGTTTTTTTTTGGCACTGTACATACAATTTTGGTTTTGAAGCATCAGCTTTAATAAACAGACAACAGATCCGTTATGTGAAACATTACGACACAACCACCTAATTTCTGAAAAAATTAAGTTTTTTGAAAATGTCAGTGCTTCTTGAATTAATGGTTACAGCCATTAAAATATCCTGCCAAAGGAAAATAAAATAATTGGAGAAATGCCGTTTGCCAAAAACAACCACTGTATATTTCATAGCAGCCTCAAATCTTTGCCAAAGCTAAAATCATATTTGCATGTCAAGAGCCTTCAAAAGTAAACAGAAATACGAAATCTTGTTATCTTCTCCAGAGAGAATTTCATGCATTACCTTCCTTCTCTGCAGTGTATTTGGGAGCTTGAAGCAAGCATATTGTCTTTCTGCAAAACATCCTTTCACTTTTCTCTCTCTCCCTCTCTCTGTCTCTCTGTGTCTAGACTTGTGAAAACATTTCTCTTGGTCCCGACTTTTTCATCCCAGTTTCCCTCACTGTCTGTCTTGTGCGCTGGTGTTCACACTTTGCCCTCTTCATTTCTATCTCTTTTATCCCCCCCCCGGCTCATTCTCCCCTCCCACACTCATGGCCTCCTTTGTTCAGTTTCAGGCCTTTGATGTTTTTCATATACTTGCAATATCACACTAACTTTCTCTCTTTGTCTCTCTTGCGCTCACCCTAACACACGCATGCAGTCTCACTCTCTTTCTACATCCCCCGCCCCCTCCCCAGTATTTGGTTCCTTACCTGTGAAGCATCCATCCACCTCTGTCTCTCTGGCCCCTCCTTTCACATCCCTCACCTCTCTTTGAAGTCATCAGAGCCCTACTCAGAGCCCATGCCACTCCAGTCAGCTTTTATCCTCACACAGAGAAAAAGAGAGGAATGTATTTAGACCCTGCTGGAGCACAGTCATCTCTCCTCCTGTGTGAAATGATTCACTCGTGACTCATAGCTTCATTGGGAAATCTCTCTAAACAAACAACCATTGGATGTGGCATTTTCTATCCAAATTGACTGGAACTGTAACTGAGAGTGCTGCCCTGATTGTCCCTCTGCAGCTCAGTGCCTCTCTCAACAATGAGGAGTCGTTCTCCCAGAAGCAATCATGTCTCAGTGATTAGCTTGCATTGACTAAGTGCCATTGCACAAATCTAATACCAACGAAATACTAAAAGTCAAATCCAAAGCGCACATTTTCATATATTTGAGACATTCATTTCATTTGCCAAACAGACAAAGACACACCTTTGTCTAAAACTGCACTTTCTCAAGTCTGCATCTGACAGACACACACAAAAACACTCAGCTTGCAGGTTGTAGTGTGCTGAACAGTTTCCACCTGCAGCCTACTGAGGCTCACAGCTTCACACCATTAGTTCAGCTTAGCAATCACAGCCATCCACAGTACAGCCTAGTCTATAAACCTCGCGCGCCATCTTGACTCATCCTGCTGCTCCCTCTTTCTTGTCTTGTGCCTTTCACTGCTAAAATGTTGCAAAAAAATCATTTACAGCCCTAAACGAAATGTATACATCTTGAATATGCTGGCTATATACATAAGTGTACAATTTAGTGTTTGGGGGTGCACTTGAAAGAATTATGTCAGCTGTAAAAGATGAGGAGGTAAATTAGGATCTTGGTGGAGGAAAATTGGACTCATTAAATGATTTCAAAGTCTTTCTTTCTTGTCCTGGCAGCCATGTAAACACGATGATTAATCACCGCTATTCTGACATACAGTACTTGGCAATGGAAATGCATATTTATATGCATTTCTCGAAAATACATGTGGTTATGATAAGAGCTGTTTTTAGGCATGTTAATGGTGTGGCTCTAAGGATGGAAATGTCGGTCTGTCAGCCAATCCACCACTTTTATCCAGACTGAAATATCTCAGTAACTATTGGATGGATTGCCATGAAAGTTTGTACAAACATCTGTGGTCCCCAGAAGATGCAGTGTAATCGTTTTGGTGCCCCCCCCCCCCCCGACTTTTATTCTAGTGTCATCATCAGGTCAAACATTTTAATTTCTTTAATACTTATACCAAAATATTTGCTAAACTAATTACATTCCCATCAGCCTCAGCTGTACTTTGTACTCGGTAAACACACACCTGCTGGTATGCTGATGGTTGCATTTAGCGGAGAACAGAGCTGCTATACCATGGCTCTAGTCTCCTAGATTGTTTAAAGTGCACTTTTAAAACAATGCTATATATGGTTTTTTTCAGGTATAATATGGCCAATATCTCAAATAAAACCACTCTTCCACTACTTTCATTAAAATTCCTTATCTTGGTAACCGTTATTTTATTCCTCTTGGTTCTCAGACACTGACTCCTGCTGATAGTGTCTCATTTGCTAATTGAAAGATGATATTCCTGTGGACAATGCTGTCTAGAACGGTTGTGCTTTCTCCTGCCCTCTGTTTTGTTTCTGCTGTGGTGGCTGGCGGCTGTTCTGCTGGCATCCCCATGACAACCACACCAGCAGTCTGTCAAATGCTATTATCTCAAACACTTCAACGATGTGTCCAGTAAACCCTTAACTAACAAAGTGACAGAACATGAGTGTGTTTATGTGTGTATATGTGTGTGTGTTTCTGTATTTCTGTGCTAGTCCTTGCATACAGACACTGTAAAGATTGCTGCTCAGTCCATGAAAGCCTGCAGTGCAGTGGCTGAGTTTATAATCATGGATAGAGTTGCATGATTATAGATTAAACGCCAGAAATGAAAGCAGTTAAAATTAGCTCAATCTTGACTTGCTTATAAATGCTGCCTAAATCTGTAAAAATAACAAAGTTTATATGTATAACAATACTGTATAACACCTGGAACCAATGTTGATAATGAGTATTTACCAATACTTTTAAAACTTAAAGAGTAACTGCCTCTTTCTGGTTGATGTTTGAAGTCTGTGGCATCTGTAACCACACCCAACAGTGATGTCACAAGGTACTGACCCACCACCCTTACACTACACTCACTTGCAGCTGCAACAAAGGTCAACAGAAATAGGATTTTCAGCAGGTGTTAAGTTGCTCTTTAAGTACACTTAGCTGCTAATACTAATGTTCCTTTCCTCGAGTAGTATTTTTACTACTTTTTGAACTGTTTATTGCTACTTTTACCTGAAGTATCCAATGACATTGTCCAGCACTGATAACTACAGCATACTGTATATTAGATTCTCTATCTCTTCTCTGCTTGGCCTGTAAATCAGTGAGTGGACATTGTTAATAGTGTTTCTCATCTCCCAGTAAAGCTTCACCACAGATCTCTTTCTTGATGCCTTTGCTGGTCAATGAATAAAATATGTTATCTAAGCCCGAGCTCAGTGAAAAAAGGCAAGGTCAGTTCTAACAATGCATTATGATATGGTGGGAAGGGTCTCTCTGTTCCTTGCAACAGACTGATATGATTTGTTGATATTAGCTTCCCTTCCCTGTAATCAGCAAAGCCGTGGTAATAGAAGAGCTCATACTTGGGCTAGTGAGAGAAGATATGTCAGGGTGAGAATGGATGTACATGATTTAAATCTCCAGATTCTTACAAGATTTGCTATTAATGAAGCTGTCCTGCGTGAATTTATGAACTGTGGCATTTTTGTCCCCGTGGCTTCATTTGCAACATTGCAATCCTCTAAGCTGTACATACACGACAAGTTGACAATATTGTTGCCTCTTGCCAATTATGACATGGTGGTGTACATCCAAACCTAACAGTGAAAAAGTTTTAATTTGACCTCTGTTAATTTAGTGTGGTTCTATTGATTCCCTTCTATCAATGCGAAGCATCAGCATATTAATGGTTTCTACCTGCTGGCGGCCGTTTGAAAGGTTCAACAAAGCCCATCGTCCATCATCTTCATTGCTCCGTAGTTAAAGTGTCACTTACGTCAAAAAGCCTGCCCTTATTGGTTAATTGTCTATCTTGACTGCTGTGTCCTCTAAAGTATGCACGTGTGTGTGTCCTGTCAGACACCCAGTCTTTGCCTTGTCTCTGTTGTGCAGACAGGAGAAGGCAGAAGAATGTCAGCCTGCCAGTATCCAGCTGCTTCTCCCATATTGGTATTCAGGGCACACAGAGCTGTCCTGAGTTTCTGTTGCACGTGCCAAGGAGGAATTTGGGAAATGCGAGGATGGAGAGAGGAGGAAGAGAGGAGTAAGGCCCCCTCTCTCGTGTTATCTGGATCTAAAAATAGACAGCATTCTTTTCTATTCCCAGTACATCTCTGTTTCCATATCCAGCCTCCCTCCCTGTTTCTCCCTCTCTGTTTTCCTGTCATCCTTTTCCTCCTGGTCTCTCTGTTTGGTGTAAGTAAACACGCTCTCTGTTGCCCAATGATAAGACTCCTCAAGTGTAATGCCAGACAGTTTGGCCACTGCTAACATGCTTGCCTTGATGAGGGATTAACTATAGGGGTGATTTCATTTAACATTACAGTATTCCCAAGTGCAGATCGCACTGTTTAACCGCCAAAAATAAAACCTTATTATTAAATGCTCCTAAGTACGAATCCCTGTAGTGTCAACAACTGCTGATTGCTAATCACAAGTAAGTGCTAAAACGACAGTAAGATCTTTAAAAACCAATCTTTATCATTGTTGTATTGAATTAGAAATTTGTATATGTAATCATCTTTTCGTCTTTTTTGTTTTTTTATTTGTTTATATACTTGTTTCAATAACCTTTAACAACCATTGGCAATTACAAAAACTCTTCATGTATTCATTTTGGGAAAACTTTTGCCCAATACATCAAAACGTAATGCAGCTTTCTTCTTTCTTTATCTATTAATTCATGATAGCATGCTGTTTAAGTGATGAAATCATGGTGGGTGGGCAGGAGGGATATTGGCTTTCAGTGGATTATGTTCTAGCTCATGGCCAACCTTGGCTTAGTCATCGCACCCACTGCCCGCCCACCAAGAAGATGAGAGTGAAAGAGAGAGGAGAGAGAGATTGAGAGAGAGAGCGAAAGAGAGCGAGAGGCCTCGCCCTAGGAACACTATCCCACCACTAGCCAGGAACACCGGATCATAGTAGATTTAGAAATAGACAGAAATCAGTGTCTAGAAAACAGAGTCAGCTAAATGTAGAGAAAGAAGAGTGAAGAAGGTTTTTCCCCAGGAGTGCTGTCCCAACATTAACCAGAAACTCATACCGTGTGTAACAGTAATGAGATTAATACAAACAGGAAAGATAACACTGAAAACAGTAGCAATAGAGGACAAATGAGTGTGTGTGTGTGTGTGTGTGTGTGTGTGTGTGTGTGTGTGTGTGTGTGTGTGTGTGTGTGTGTGTGTGTGTGTGTGTGTGTGAGCATGGGATTCCATGCCCTGGTCAACTGTATCAGAAAAAAAGTACAGAATTGTATTTGTATTTCAGCAAATAAAAGTACAAGCAGTTTTATAGTAGACCTTCACACATACATAATCAGGGTATCACCACGTACTGTACTGACCCTATTGCTACCACGGCCTACCACTAAAAACACTATTACAGGTAATACTATTACTAGTGTACTGCTAGAAATACTACTGTTGCTGCTACAACTACTCCAATTGCTGTTACAGCACAAAAAACAAGACGCAGAAGATTAACAACTTGTATAGAGGATAGTGGCCATAGGGTAAAGGCAATAAATTTTACAAACCAATGTATTAATATCATTTAAAGGAGTATTAATTGATTTTTGGCCACTCATTGGGCACACAGCATTAGCATTTATTTGGGGTTAAGTTTTTGTCCACCCGACAAATGTAAGTCTAATATTCACTCTCCTTTTAGCTCTTTTCTTGAACTCCACAATCTCCTGAAAAAAACACTTGGCTCTTCAGCAGCTAAATGCTCCACTATGTTCGCCAGCAAGTCACTCATAGTCCGCCTGCTATTTGGCGCTGGATACGTCTTGTACAGTAGGTTTTTCAAGATTTTTCACTGAAAACAGCTGCCTGCTGTGGCTGAAAAATGAGGCTGATGAAAGCGGTGAGAGTGAACCAAAACAGTGAAGTTGCAATAAAACAAAAGAATGAGCCAAAATATGCTAAAGGGCTCCATAGTGCTGAGGGGAATTGCAGAGTTGGATGGAAATTTTCTGTGGGTTTGTCACTATGTGACCCTTTTATATAAAGACATCGACTAGTGTTGCTTTAATACAATAAATGTATATTTATTACTTGTTAGATAGATATGATTACTGTAGAACTGTCAGTAGAAATATCAGTGTTAAAGTTCTTGGCACGATAGCATGAAAGCCAGAAACTGGAACGGCAGTCTGTTGGTAGACAAGTAAAGAAGATTGAGAAACACAGCCACAACAGCACCTACACTGCCCCCCCCCCAAAAAAAAGAGAGAAACTGAGAACAGTACTTCCTGTTTGTGTCAGTATACCATTCAGTATGTCATAGATGAGAATATGAAATTCTGAAGGGCCTGATGTTAAGCTAAAAGGTTTGTCGCATCCTGTCAGTCAACCACAATGATGGTACAAATTAAAAGTTAATATTTTACCATGAAAAAGTCATCACATAGAGCTTTAATTTGAATTGGAAAATAAAACTATACTAGAATCCTTCTGCAATTTTATGATACTCTATAATGTACTGTGGTTGCATAAAGCATGAAATGACAGAAACCTAATGGCTGGCGAATTTGGAGCAAGAGCTGCATCAACCACAGCAAAGTCAAATGAGGATAAATGCCAGTGTTTTTTTCCAGGGAGTAGGCATAGCTGGCTGACTAGCTTTCATCCAAGATTCAATGCGTGTCTCTTTCTCTCTAGTAGAGGGTTGTCCCTTGGGGAGGGCGATGTTGACGAGTCAGGGGAAATATTGAACATCCTTCTGTAGCCGTACGCCAGGGACGATGATTCTCTTGGGGACGTGAGGAGGAAGGAAGCCGTGTGTTCTAAAAAGCTGTAGAAGCTGATGAAAATACTGTGAAGAAGGGCATTGAGGATGCAAGTGTCTGTGACAACCATTTAGAAAGCATTTAAATGAAACAGTGATAGTACCATCTGTCCATCAAAACAGATGACAATACTGCATCTGCTGCTTCTGCTGTTGTGCTCAGGAATGCTTTACCAATGGGTTTTGATTAGTAGACTTCCAGCGAGAAAATGGTGGTAAAGAAGCACTAACACCCAAGCAGAATATTATGCAAGGCATTTTAATGATATTGGAGGTGTAAAGGCGATGGATTATTGTTATCAGAAAAAATACCTAGATCACTTCATTTTCCTGGTAAGACAACTTTGGGAAGTGAAAAGAATAATTTGGCAAATACAAGATTGTTAGTGTGCCAAAGTCATGCAGATTTTCACTTTGCTCAGTGTGGTATGGCAAGGCCATGGATGAGTTAACCTTGAGACAGACATCGAAAAGGCTGTCCAACAGATGCCTGACAGTTCTCTCGTTTACTCAGACATCAACATGAACCTTTCCTACACCTGATTAGAAAAAGGCACCACTCACGTGGCTGTGATTGGTCCTTGCCTCTGATTTTGTTCTGTTAGTTCTTGATTGTATCTGTCTTGACTGAAATCTTCCAGCAGAAACTGAGCTAAATAGTTGTAGTCTAGGGTGACTTTGCAAGATTGTGATGTGTGTTACATTTGTATTTTCTTAGTTCTTTAATCTTAAAAAAAAAGAGACTGCATTGCTACTGCAGGATAACATTAGAAGAATAGACTTATGTTCCTGAGACTAAAGGTGTCAATATGATCAAACTGAACTATTTCATACGGAGTGTTGTCCAACCACATCTGAAGACAAATGAAAATGAAAGAAGAGCGATTGAAAGAGAAGTTCAAACCCCTTTCTCACTCCTGCACACCTGGAAATTTGGTGTGTGAAGTGGGTGTGCTTTTTGGTGTGGATTGGTGGTTTCAGTTAAAGAAATTGTCAAATGCAACCCACATTTTATGGTATTTGTGCTTGATCAGGCTGAATCTGTTATTTAAATTCAGTTTTACTTGCAAATGCATTTTTACTCTCTCTCTCTCTCTCTCTCTCTCTCTCTCTCTCTCTCTCTCTATATATATATATATATATATATATATATGTATGTATTTTTTTAACTTCATTCTTCACATTGAGCTTTATTTGATAACTCAAACGAAACAGCATAGAAAAAGTGGACAACACACAAGCAACGAGTCTGTGTGTCTATTATGTTGCTATATTAAAAGTTCCCTGTGGAGTGTTTGACCTCTCCACTATGGAGCTGTTTTTCCATGAGTGGTTTGTTTATCTTGTGCATGACATGATACACAGTTGTGCCAGTAGTGTCACATTTTTCCACTGATCTACAGGTGACATGTCAGGGTTTGCAGCAGTGTCCCAGCAAAGGCAGGGAATAAGAAGACGGTTAGCAAGTAAATATGGATTTAAAAAGGCTGGTTTTAAAATACTTTAGGACTTACAATTGGCTTAGCAAATGTTTTGTGAGGAAGGAAATGCAGTCAACATGTTTGTTAAACCTCAAGGTTGCACACAATTCATTTTAATGGGTAACACTGGAAGTAAACATAACCGTTGTCTGTTTACAGGAAAACTCCATAGGACATTTTTAACAGCTTTGCACAATTCAGAAATCAGTTGGATCCAAGTTTATTTTATGTAGCTCAAATCCTTTAATGTGTTATTTACATTATTATCCTTTTAGACAAACTTTGGCTTACAAATAGGGCTTAGAAACAACAACAACAACAACAACAACAACAACAACAACAATAAAAATGCTATATTTAAGCAAACAGAAAAAAACACAACAACATGCCACTCAGGTAACCTTAAGTCAATAACACCACATGGGGAATCAAAGATCTGCTTGTTTGCCTGCAAACATCAGTCTCACTTTCATCCATTAACAAATCAAACCAAATCAGACCAAGACATTAAAAAGCTCTCAGTTACACCTTGAGGAGCATTTCAAAGCTGAGGAGGCATCACGGTTGACATCATCCATTTGTAATCACCCAAATAAATCAAGGTCTGTAGTAGGAAAACCATCCTTCCTTTATGATAATACTGCTACTGCTGTGAGCAAGAGTGTTTTACAGTGGCATCAGGTCTTTCTTATCACAGTCCTCCATTATGGAAATAATGGATCAAGCAGTGCACCACCAACTGGTACATTATGAAACACTTTAATGATATTAGGTGTGAGGAGAGAGAGGAGGCATCAAAGAGGAATCTTTTCCATCTAAAAAATTCATAGATCTTTGCAGTTTGCTGCAAAGATAAAGATGTGCGCTGGAAATGGCAGAGAAGAATTTTACCTCCTCGGGTTTCTTTACACTGTACCTTCTAGGGTGTGATGTTATTACAAATGACATGTAATGAAGAATAAAGCATGCAGAGGGAACAAATGTGCAGAGTGAGCGGACATCCTGAAGTGTGAAACAGTGAAGTGACATTCCAAGAAACAGTTGCTCATATTTGGCTGATGGCTCAATGTAGCTTGATTGTGTACACAGAGACACAACTGTACCTATGAATACAACTGAAAGCAAGGCTTATCAAACACCAAACTGCAGATGTTGTTAAATGGCTGATCACGGGTTTGCAGAATATGCCTCAAGCATATAGAAATAAACCTTCAGTTTGCAGGGAGTAATTGTCTTCTCTCCAGGCTCTGTTGTCACCTGGGCATCTGTTCCTCATGCTTTATGATCCTGGCCTGCTGTGAAACAGACTGTTGCCCATTCTATTCTTGAGATCCTACTGAGCGTACCTATGAGAATTGAGGGGTTGCATGAACAGAAAAAAGTGGGAAAGAGACAATGGAAATACACAATAAGCAGCCACAAGTATAACGGCAGAAACACAAGACTGGGGCAGAGAAATCCAGTTAAAATAGGATGGATTATAAATGAGGATGGTTCATGTAAGATTAGATGTGAGCAAAGCAAACAGAGCATGACCATCTGTTGCCGAGGCTAAGGGAAGGGCTCCTGTTTTTTTGGCTTCTTGCTTATCTCTCACTACATGTTAGACCTTTTCCACTACATAACCCTGAATGCTTGATGGTTAAAATACTATAGTAACTCTGGGATGTGGGTGATAAGTAATGCTTAAACAATTAGTTTCAACAGAAGATTCATTGCCCGCTATTTTGATGATGGATTAATCCTTTAATATTTGTAATTTTTTGAGCAAAAATGAAAATATTTCACTGGGTCCAGGTGCTCACGTGAGGATTTGCTGCTTTCTCTATTTTTTGTCGGTGTAAATTGAATATTTTTGGGTTTCGGACTCTTGGACAAAAAAACATGATTTTCGGACATAGAGCAAACAACTGATTGATTAATCAAGAAAGTAAGTGACAGATTAATCAATAATGAAAACAACTGTTAATCGCAGCCCGAGTGATAAGTGGCTAACAATTTATCTTAGAAAAATTAACACAAACACTGCAAGACAAAAAACAAACCCAACTTCTCTCTCTTCACTTATAACTGTCCCCTCAACAACAACAGCAGGTAGGAGCTAAAATTATCTTGGGGCAAAGGCATGAATGGGCAACTTAAATATTACACATCTACAATAATATTAATAGTGTTTAAAGTGAGAATGGATGAAAAAATACTGGATTAATAATGATAAAACGTAACGCTACTAAAGCCCAAAATAATGTTGTGGAATTATACCAACAAAAAATATTACTCTAATGTTCCAGATACAGTGTATTGTACAAGTTAGTTACAACATAAACTGGAATTATACCCCCACGAAGGCCAAATATTGACAAAAATGCCGAAAAATGTCCTATTTGGCAATGTTAAGTGTTGAGTCCAACCTTCAAAACATCAGGACTCGCGCATTCGTTTAGTGACGTATGCAGGACGCAAAAAGTTAAATTCACATCTTTTTATTAAAATACAGCAGTGTCTTAAAGATTGAAGTTGCTTACAGAGCTCTGGACCAGACTATGCATCCCTGACAAGCATACAGCATTCACATCAGTTCACCAGGTCTGAGTGACTATTCGCTCCCTGGTCCAGTAGATATTAAGTTTAAACATAGTAAATAATAGTCATCTTCTTATTGGCTGAGACCTCCGTCACTCCTCAGGTATGTGCCTCCCTCGTACGGACATTTCACTCTGGACATGATTGACTCTCCCTATTTAACGACTTATCTGTAGAAAAAGAGGTAGAAAAAGACAAGACACTACACAGCACCCAAGGACAGTTTTTCAAATTGTAATGCCGTTTCCATATAGGGGGTTGTTTTTCACATATAGACAATCATATATCTTTGGGTGCATTCTTTGCAGAATAACACCTCTGTTTAGTACCAGCACCTGAGTTTAATAAGCACCATAAGCTGCTTTCTTTTAGTCTCATAGTAAGATAGTATATAAAAACATATAAAAATAACCCTTCATAAGGAAAGTGATAAAAAATTCCTCGATCCGTCCCTTTAACTGGATCTGCACTAAAATTTAGTGGCTTCTTCGCTGGCTCATGCCCCTAACCCTCCACCAAGTTTGGTGCAAGTTGGTTTGGTACTTTTTGCGTAATCTTTTTGACAAATAAACAAATAAACAAACAAACCAACAAACACACATTGGTGAAAACTTAACCTCCTTGGCGGAGGCCAAGGCCAACGTATGTCAAACCACATACACGAGACTTTGGAGAAAAAAATTCAAATTGATAGTAAAGGATCCAGATCTGCCAGATCAAACCCAGTTTGGTACAAATTGATGCAGTACTTTTTGTGTAATTTTGCTGACAAATAAACCAACAAATAGACATAGGTGAAAACATAACCTCCTTGGCGGAAAAAGGAACAGGAAACAAAATTGCTTTTTCTCTTTTTCCTATCCCCTATATACAATATCTATCTTTCTTTTTCTCTCCATCCTTTATACCCTCTGCCAATCCCAGCTGACATTTAGACTCGCCAAATAACCTAACCTGCATGTATTTCGACTGCGGGAGGAAGCCGGCGTACCTGGAGGAAACCCACCCAGAACCTTCTTGCTGTGAGGAAACAGTGCTAACCACTGCACCACCAAGCCGCCCCCAGCTAGTATGTTTAGCTTTTCCTGTGACACTTCTCAGTCACGCACAAAATTGCAGGTGTTTGTTGTAGAGGTGCTGTAACAGTACGTGCAGTATGGCGCATGTACATTTGACAGGTAAAGTGTTTATTCTGACACAAAAATTTGTGGGCTGATATCTAATTGGTTGGTTGTAGTTGGGTGTTATCAGGGTGTAGGAGTTGGATTTCCGGTGTATTATCTGCAGCGAATTTTCAAATTAAAGATTGATAGCCAGAACTTGGCTTTAAGCAAAAATAGCATTTTCTCTTTGAATTTTGGGTTTACTTCTAGGTATGAAAACCTTTGCATCTGTTGCACCGGTTATATTAAGGATTCACAATATTTTCCACAATAATGACTTGTAAAGATCCCTTATATCTGTTTTTTTTTGTCACTCAGTCATATAGATTTTGTCTCTCAGATGTAAAGACTTACTCTCGTGCACATTCAGTATTAACATAATCCATATCAAATATGAATGCATTGCATTGATAATTAGGTTCTTTTCATTGATCATTAGGTTTCTTTTGGCCTGGGTATTATATATTATATAATAGCCTGTAGTTAAAATTGTGCAGCCCTCCAGTGATATATTTTTAAAATGTTGTTTTAAAAATATTGTACTTCAGCAATATTACTGACTAATTTGTCTGACACTCAAGACTGTAAGAAAATGATTAGTCTTTTACTTTCTCTTAATATTTGAATTATTTCACTTTAATAATGTAGCTTGATATGAAGGTTTTCACTGTGTTTTATTATCTAAAAGCTGCTTTTACATTGCTAGACATGAATCGTTACTGCTGTATATATGATGGATTTTTGTTTTTTTGTTTTTTAAGGTTTGTGGTTTATATATAAGCCCTGTAATGCCCATGAAAATTGCTCTTGTCAAACAAAGGCTATTACAGTGTGAATGCCTTAAGGTCAGTATATCACCTCTGTGTTTGGTAGTAGCAGTAGCAGTTGACCTCTACTGTCCTGAGTGGGGGATAGGAAAAGTGTGCATTTATCATTCACTTGCTTGTGTGTTTAATGTCTCTCGATGGGTAGAGAAGGAAGGTCCTTCACTCGCACACACACACACTAGTCTATCTTTAGAAATCTAGAGCTTATATAAAAGGATATAATCTAATTAAGGCTGTTTGAAAGAGGTGTTTGAGTTCATCAAGAGCTGAGATTTTTCCTCCTCACCTAAATCTAGGTCACCACTGAAGAGGAACAGCATAATATGAATATGTCACCTTTGTATACAGATACAGAAGGCAGAGGCAAGACAGGCAGGGAACCTTGTCTATCAAAGAGAATAATATCAGGCAAAATAATATAGCTCATGATATGTAACCATGAAAAAACTGCACTAGGAGTGCAATTCTTTGAGAAATTATTAACATTTGCTTTGCCCGTATTGTGTCCCACCCTAATCCCCCAAAGTATGGCATGAAGAACATTTTGTTTTTGGATTTGCTCCATATGCAAATGGACCGGGCTGCCTACAAGAAATATCAGTTCATTTTTTGTGACATACTGTAGCACTTCACTGTGCTTTTAATGCAGCTGTAGCGTAGACCTTTGAGTGCTTTTCTTGGCATTGTATTGATCCTATTAAAAGTTATTGCCCTTGGATCTGATACGCATGTTGCACTTTTTTCTGTAAACCACTGCTGGTTTTTGAGGGCAAAAAAAAAAAAAAAGTGAAATATTATCGCTCAGCCTCCACCACAGGCTCTGCCTCATTCATGGAGCCAAGGACTGCAGTTCAGTGGGAAATGAGATCAACCAAGTGCAAAGACTGTTTTATCTAGTAGAACTGTCATGCTCTATAGCCATAGGTTCTATTCAGGCTGCTCTCGCACCGCCTTAGGCAGCCAGACTTGAGCTGGGTTGCTCACCTATTTTGATGATGAGCGTTTCAGAATATAATAATCCCCACCTTCTGGGTACATAAGCTTTCATAATATGTGTCTGTGTGTGTGTGTGTGTGTGTATCTATAGTCTGTCATAAGCTCTGCATGCAATTTGACTGATAATTGCTACGTGTTCTGTGCATCATGTAATGATGGGTAAATCTATGCTGTTCGTGTGTCCGTGTGGATGCATGTGTTCCTCTGTAATGCTTGATGCCGAGTTGGGAGTAATATCTGTTCTCCTCGTGTAGACACACTTGTCCTCAGATAACACTGTCAAAGTAATACCATTCTCCCTGCACAACTGATGCAGTAACATTCGCCCGTCACAGCGCAGGCAACACAATCAAGAGGGAGGGGGGCGATGAAGAAGGAGAATAGGAGAGCTTTTAATTTCCTCAGGAGCACAGTTAGTGAGTTTTTTTTTTTTTTTTACATCTGCACAGACAGACAGAAACTGGAATGAGCTCTATATGAATTTCCAGCTGAATAATAACACAAGCTGCATTTGATGGCGCACGCTGAGAGAGAACAAATGTAGATTTCTTTTAGAAATATTTGAGGTTAGTTTCACCTTAAGAATATTTCAACAGGACAAGTGCATGCTTACAGGTTACATTTTGTTAGTGTGCATCATGGCAAGTTTTTGCTTTATAAAAAAATGTATCTTAATGGATCATTCGTTCTCTATTAAACACTAGTCTGTCTTAAGGTATTTAAAGCTTACATAGATAATGATGTTCTAATTAAGACTGAAAAATAAGTTTGAGTTCATGGAGTCCTGAGGATTCATTTTCATCATCTAAATCTAGGTCAACTCTTGAACCGAATACTGTAGTATCATTTGTTAAGAAACTGTTTCATGCAACCCGTAGGTTGTGCAGCACAATCAACAAATAAATGCTCTTTAGATTGCATATACAGTAGTAGATCACTTCTAAGTTTTCAGGTGCGGGTTGGGAAAGATGCTGTTTACATGGTATATGCTCAACAAAACTGCTCCATGTGGATGTAACAATAATTCAATTTTTCTTGCGCTAACATCAAGCTTGAACCTATTCAACATTTCCACCCTCCACCATCATTACCGAGGCAGCAAATCTAACTGTTTTCCAGCCTCATTTTTTTCTTGCTGAGGTTACTAATAAAGGTCACTTGAAAGGGAGCTGTCTTAGGACATTCAACCAAAAAAAAAGGATGAAATTCCCCCCTAATGACCTCCCCCCCTTCCAGATCAAGATAGAACCTTTCTAATATCTGGCCCTTTTATCGGCTCGCTTTTCTTAGAAAAAGTCTATCGAATCAGTGGACTTACAGTGCACTTAACAATTGCTAAAAAGAAATCTAAGAGGCCAGTATTGATTTCCAAACCCAGTTTGAAATGCTTTTTGATCCAAATGGTGCTTCAGAACATTCTGATTGCACCCTAAGTGCGCTCAGTGTTAGTCTTTGAAGTGCTTGGAGCCGCATGCTGAAGCTTAGTATGTGCTTATATCCAGAGCTTTTGTTAGTCACTTTATATATACTGAGTCCTGTGCCATCATTATTCAATGATTCACACTGTGCAGCCAAAACACTAACTCTTATCTGTTAAGAGGCTGCAGAGATGCAGTCAGACAGCTCTAGGTGGGTGGATTGGTGGGGGACAGAGAAAGAGAGAGAGGAAAAGAGAGACTCTTGGTCTCCCTGTCTCTTGTGGGAAATGACTTTCCTCTCTTCCTCACAACATGAAGCCAAAGAGCACCCCTACTTCAAGAGCTTTAGATCCTGAATATTCACGCTGGTGGCATTTTACCATGTGTAGGCGGTGAGGGTTTGCAGAGATAGGAGAGAGTGTGTGAAGTATTGATCACTGTTGCTGTTGTCCTTGTTTGCTCTGTCTCACAGTGCCAGCTAACTCTCAGAGAAAGATAGTGAGACTTAGCTACGGAGAGGAGGTTGGCGTTACAAGGCATACTAATTGAGCAGGGATGAGCTAAACACAGTTAGGATTAATATAGAGAGATATGTTTAAAAACAACAAAATGAATGATGAACACAGCCCATAAAATGAGGCCACATGAATACTGGTCATTTTTTTACCTCTGCGCCAGCGACAGCCGTGGCCAGAGGCATCCTGTTTTTAGGTTGTCCATCCGTCCGTCCGTCCCATTCTCATTGACGTGATATCTCAGGAATGCCTTGAGGGAATTTCTTCAAATTTGGCACAAACGTACACTTGGGCTCAAGGATAGACTGAATAGAATTTGTTAGTCAAAGGCAAAAGGTCAAGGTCAGTGTGACCTCACAAAACACGTTTTTGGTCATAATTCATATGCTTAACTAACTATAAACTACACTGCGTGTCATCTAACGTCGTTATTCAGCTGTTGTATATCTTCTGTTTCCTTTAATGGCCATGTATGAGTTAGAAAATGATTTAAACTAACATAAAACCATTTCAAATATTTTCCTTGCTGATACAAAAAATGCATTTGCCAGTGATTTTCTTAACTGCAGTGATGAAATAAATCTACGTCATAACCATTGTAAGTTTTAAGTCACGTTCTTCAGTAAAAATACTGATTCTCTAGTTCAGGGAAAGGGTTGCTTGTTACAAAGTAATTAAATTAATCTACACTCACTTACTGCTTTTTTAGGTACATCTAGATAAAACTGTGTTCCTAATATTTTGTCAACCTTAATTCATATAAATGAGATGGACAAAATATTAGGAACGCCTCTCAGTATAACCCAGTAGAGCATCACAAATTACAGCCTCCAAAATGACCATTAAAATAAACCAACACCTCTTTCAAACAGATTAAGAAAAAACTGAAAATTATAATCCTCATTATGGGAGGATTTATTGTAGGCCTGTTGTATAATACTGCATTAGCTTTATCTAGGTGTACCTAATAAATTGGCAAGTGCGTATACGTGTCTCAGCTGTCCTTTTGAATTTGTGATTTTCTAATCAATGGTCTGACAAATGGGGTCTGTTATTACTATTAATATCATAATACAGTAGTGATGTGGACATTAACGGATAATTAAATGATTGAATAAAATATTAAATATTAATGACATAACAGCACGTTTTGAATTGGCACTGCACTAGTTATTATAAAATACAATTGATACCTTTCATTAAATTCCTTCAAATTATTGGTGAAATATATTATATGAGGATGGATAGACATGGATGTAAAGTGCAACTTGACTGGTTGGCAGAGGCATACGACAGTGATACATCTCACTTTACCTTGTGTTGGTTGAGGAACACCAAAGAAAAATCTAACTATTTGAAACTTAACAGTCAGATGTCTACATTTTCCACACTGAAGCTCCATAGCTTCCATTATGTTGTGATCAAATATTCTAAGTCTCTTTGATACGTGCCCTTTTTTCCTTCATCCTTCCTTGCCTCCCATTAATTCAGTCAGTGTCTCCTACATTTCACAGCACAGACAGATATAATCTGAAAATATGTAGTTTTGATGCCAATTCTTTTTTTCTTTGTATTTCTGTCTCTCAGTCTTGCTGCCTTCAGCTCTCCTCGAGCAGCTCTTTGGTTACAGTATTTGCCTGTGCTCCATCATTGTCAATTAGGCTCCAGTCACTAACTGGGATGATTTGGAGCTCTAGGATATTTGACTAGCTACAAGCTTTGATTATAACATATGCTTGAGTACTAGCTCATGAACTACCAAACCCAAATAGCCACAGTCTTACATATCAAACCCAGATTTTTTTTTTTTCATTTTTATAATGGAAATGACTCCTTTCTCACCAATAAGGCCACAGAAATTCATTTTATCCACACAAAAACTTCATCTGTACGAAATGGAATTGGCTGCATTCAAATTATGTTTCTTTTCCACTGATAAGTTGTGTGTGTGTCATACAAAGATGGATAGGAAACAAAATTGAGGGGGGTGATCCGTGAAGTCAGACCTGTGAGAACAACAAGAGAGTTAAGTTCTGTGCACAGTCACAGTCACAACTTCCAGACACCACACACTTACAATTGGTTATATGTTATCAGTAATCAGAAAAACGTAAAACATTTTAAAATAAAGAGACCATTTTAAACACAACACACAATATTACATTATCCCTATCAGTTAGGGATTCGTCTCTTGATTGGTTCTGCTCTTTTTGGAGGCAAAGATGCCCAGACATTTTTGGATGAAAATAGCATAAATTTCATGCAAAAGATAGTCAGCTAAATGTTGACGTTTATGTGTAAATTACAATGAAAATGACAGCTTTGTAGTATAGCATATGTATTGAATGTTTTAGTGATGGATGTCTTGAACTTTCTGCACTTTAATTAATCTGAATGAAGTGATGCAACGCTTTTATTTCCATCAGCATGTTCAAACTAAATCTTGGAAGCTCATCTGCTATTGTCAAGCACGTCAGCAATTATTAAGGCATATTTTTTATTCTCTTTTTATAGACAAGGGGTGTCTAGTTGACAATCAAAATTAACACATTTTTACTACAGTATCTTGACAAATCATTTACACTACTTGCTGCATTTAAGACGCAGTCAGAAAACCCATTTTCACCAATTATTGCTTCTCTTCACTGTGATGTTTAGAATCGATTTTAAGAGTTTATTTAATGAAACAGTTCACTGAATCAAAGATTTGCAGTCAAGAACCCCAGTTAGGGCGTTCTTGACCCCCTGCAGCACGCATTACTATCTGGCACAATAATATCAACACTGAGAGAAAGCAAAGCCAGATAGCTTTCTAACTCTAGATGTAGTGCCTTTAATGTGTAATGACACTTTTGCCCACCATTTAACTTTGAAGTAAAGACACCGTAACAAACAAAATCACTCTTTCACTAATTAAGCCTGAGACCTCATGCCCATGACTACCATTTTTCAGATTAATCATTCAGTAATAATGCCAGCATCAACTGCTGTGTGATTTCTCTGTTAAAATGGACAGACATAGTCAGAATCACTACAACATTTTGTGTGTTTGTTAATGTGTGCCTGTTTGTGTAGTACATGTAAGTGTGTTGCCAGGCCACTGAACTCTGAGTACATATTTTCCATTTGTATATTTTTACACTGAGGGAGGAGTTTGGGGAGATATCTTGGCGTCCAATCTGGACGACATACTGTATCGGGACCAGGCTCTACTCTCTGTTTTGCTCCATTCTGTGGGTTCTTGGAAACGTGGCTGCCTTGTGTTGCCCTGCCAGGCCCTTGAGACAACTCCCAGTACATTTCTGTACCAGTGACGCTTGCAGAATGTTTGTGTGTTTGCATGTGTGTCTGTCTGCATCTGCTCGATTGTGCATTTCATTTTTTGGTGCAGTTTTTGGTCCAAGTTTGTAACTGAGTCAATGCTGAACACAGAACATTTCTGTCAGAAATGTCTTTTGAGTGACGCTATACATTTTTATTCTCTGCTGTGCAAAGTTGAGATGTGTGGCTGTTTTGGGACACAAATATATTGTGATGGATAATAACTAGAAACTTAATTGCTAGACTTCAAAAATTCAATAACTGTTGCAGAACTCAATAAGTGCAGCTTACTGGCAGTTTTATGTGACAAGTGACACAAGTCAGAGAGATTTGTCAAAGAAAAGGCATGTGACAGCAGTGTTTGTTAGTCACCAACTCCCTTGCCTCATCCATCGCTGAAGATATGGCTGAACCACACAGAAACCTGTTTATATCTGTTTACCTCTTTCTGGCTTGGTTACACACAACCTCCACTTCATGAAAAATGCTCACTCTCTCTCTTGCTCTCTCTCCCTCCTCATCTCTCCAACTGTCCCTGTGTTATCCAGATGGAGGAGGTAATAGCACGCATGCAGGATGAGAAAAATGGCATCCCAATCCGAACAGTGAAAAGTTTTCTAACCAAGATCCCCAGTGTTTTTTCAGGTAAGGCTCCTATCTCTCTGCTCTGTTCTTCTCCTCTCTGCTCTGTTCTTCTCTTCTCTTCTCTTCTCTTCTCTTCTCTTCTCCTCTTCCACTGGGCTCCCACTAAGTACCCAACTAGTACTCTGTTTATGCCATCCTAAACACTGAAAGTATTTAGAGTTTTGTCCATTTTTCAATTCACACCAGCAGTGCCAGAATGTGAAGAGGATCGTATTGGATTTCTGAACTATGAAACCTAATAGATAAGAATCCACACTTGAGTGATACTCCGTAAGAGATGAGTTCAGTTAAACACAAAACTCAATATCTAAAAGAAGTGAGGCAATCATCAAATTAAAAGCCTATATCAGCTTATAAAAGTCAGAGCTTTAACAATGCAAACTGTATTCTACAGCTACAGATCAATGTGGTATCAAAATCCCAATATAACATTAAAGATTTATAAAAGTCTACAGATAAATGAATAATGCAAACCATTAATGCAATTCTCAGATTTTCCTATAAGTGCTTGTTCCTGCCAATTGTGCACTATTCTCCATTTTTTCATGATTTCTTGCCTCAGGGCACTAACAATGCCAGAACCGCCACTGGTCGCCATCAAAAACAAAAAAAGGACACGCTTGGCTTGTCACAACCAGTGACATGTCCAGGGCCTTTTGACATGGGTGGTTACGATGGGGCCCAGACTGATTGGCAGTGAGCACCGACCTATGAAAACAGACACAGATAAATTTAAATTGCTAACTTTAGCTTTAGTGACAATGGTGAAACGATGGCGAATGCTGTGGGCATAGAAAGGGCAGCTGGTGCACAGTTCTTTTGTTTTGTTTTCCTTTTTGTTGCACAGTGTTTGTTTGTTTGTGTTTGTTTAAAAACAGTGGCAGGCTATATCGATGAATGCTTTTACATCTGGCCAAGCAACATAATCTCAGATCCATCTGTATTCTGTCTTTTTGTCAGATATTATACAATCAGTGCAGCTAGCAAACAGCTGCACTGGCTACATCTTCAGGAACATGGAAGAATTGCAATAGATGGCTTGTAGCGCTGTTTTGCACCTACCCTATAGACTGTACAGTACCTTTTGCTAACTACAGTACTAAACTTGGACTTCATCCACATGTCGTAATCATAAGCATTACAGTATTTTTTGTCAAAGTAGTGTCAATGTGCATTGTTTTCAAGTGGATGTGTAATGCTCAGACTTCATCCTACCCCACCCCACTCAACAAGGACTGTAACAAGGACACAGTCCCTCCTTTCTGTGAACACGGCCACTTGTGTTGGAAGGAGCACTTGGCCAAGCTGTAAGCGCAGTGCAACCCAGCTTGCTGCAGCTTGTTTTTCCTCTGCACCACTTGGAGCTGCAGATCTTAATATGATACACTGATTTCTTGCTCTGAAATGACTGTACTGCCAACAGAATTGATCTATCCAGATCCCATCCTCAGGGTAGTTTTTCATTATAACTTTTTCTTCTTTTATTAAAAATAGCATTTTTATATACATATTTTTAAGAGTGTATCTGAATAACACATACTTGTACTGTTAAGCCCGATAGGTATAGCTCTATGTGTGTGTACAAACAGTATGAGTGTGTCCTCTTTCCGTTGTAACAGTCATTTTGTGGTTTTTTGGGGTGGCTGTTCTTGTGTCTTCATTCCTGAAAGTGAGATACAGAACCATAGCTTAGAAACAGCTCTGCTGCTCTCTCAGTTTGTTTTCTATTAATGCTCATACAAATGTCACACAGAGTGTAGGTCAATAAATATTCATATTCTACAGATTTTTCCAACCTTTGCATGTACCATTTACAGTGTATTCTAAAAAGTCACATATTTTCCTCATAATTTTAGTTCCCCTTTAATTTACCTTTTTGCAGTTTTTACTATTTTCTGTGTCCCCATTTTTTTCTTCAACTCAAATCGTTCAACTGCTATGATTTTCATTCATTTCATACCTTTATTTATGAATCATTTCTACTTGATTTTAAAGTATTAATTTTCAGCCGTGCATGTGGCTGTATCCTGTTACCGTTTGCTGCAGCAATTATCCAATATTTTCCATCACTGAGATCATTAAGAGTTGATCTTATTGTTTATCTCTCTGTTTATATTAATGTTGCATTCTAATACACGCACAGACTTGCGCCCACACACACACACACACACACACACACACACACACACACACACACACACACACACACACGCACAGCCCAATCTATGGGCATAATATTAATCAATTCTGAGAACAGCCTTGTTTGAGGATTACCTTACACATCTCATTTAAGCGCTCTCTTAGAAAGTGGGTCAACTTTGATGGGGTTGTATTAATGATGTTAATCCATGGAAAATCTCATCTCGCTATGGGGGCGCTGAAAAGCAAGGGGGTGCGGTGATAGAGAAATTGAGAAACAAACCTCAGACACACAGAGAGGTAGCTTGATGGACAGCGAGACAGCCGCAGAGACTGACGGTCTCACTGCATGAATTCCCTCATGTCTCCATTTCACACCCTTTTTCTGCCTTCTGCGTCTCTCCTCTCCTCAACACACCTTCACCTGTCAGCATGACAGACAGTAATAATAACTTGGAAAATATATATTTAGCCAAAGTGCCAAAGTCACATGTGAGGGTGGGGTGTGAAAATGCCCAGGGGGCAGAGGATGCTGTTATGTTTTTCTGAGATGTGAAAATAATTCAGTTGCATTCTCAGATGGAAATGTTTGATGGAAAATGGAAATGGAAAAAGTGACATAATAATCCCCCCTAGACCGTTACCCAGAATAGTTTTTGATGACTGCATCATCTATTTAAAAAATGTTTGAAAAAATCGAGTCTTGCTTTGTCTTCTGCTTAGTTTTACACTTATGCATTTGTCCTCTCCTGTCCTCTCCTCTCCTCTCCTCCGACTACAGCCTGACCTGTTCACGTCTTATTTTTTGCTTGTGACAGTTGGAAATGTCCAGTGTGATGAATAGACTTATTAAATGCAACAATTGCAACTGCAATGTCTGTGCTGTGACTTAGTCAGACAAATTGTGTTGTTACTGTACACAATGGATGCTTCATTATGCCATTGTACCTCTCTGGTCATTTATATTAATGGACTACAGCCAAAGAGAGCTGGCTTGGAGAGGATGTCAGAAAAGAATATTTGGTAATGGATGGCCCATTACCCACCCACATGGTGCAAGGCGAGAGGAATTGGTATGCACAGTGATGATGAGGGGAGGTGGGTAGAGTTAAGAGTGTCATTGTTTTCCCTTTCATTTTCATGTATATGCAAAAATGCCTTTCGGCTCACTGTGAATATATTAGATACTGTATGTCAATGATTCATCTTTATGTGCTTTCTCTCATTTCAGGTTCTGATATTGTTCAGTGGATGATCAAGAATTTGGACATTGAGGATCAAGGTAAAAGAGCGGAACAATATTGAACTAGGACAGAGGTTGTAAAATTCAAGTTAGGTATTGTAGTTTGTCAGACTTTGGAAGCCCCTGATCTACCAGAATGGTGGGAGGTTTAGAGTCGCTTCTTAATTAATGCTAATGTTGATCTAAAGACTCTGGGCAAGATGAAGGTAGAGGTGGTGATAAGATATTGTACGAGTTTTTGAATAAGATGTTTTCATTAGGCTGCACCAAAAGAAAGAGGCGTGCCTTTTTGGAATCTGTGTTTTACTGTATGTAAAAGTCCACTGCGTTTTTCTTTGATCTGTCTTTTTGTGTCCTTGAGCTACATGAGACACTGCAATTCTTGTTATTATTTTTCTTTTTTTCTTTCATCTTGGCTCCTGAAGAACTACACTGTCTTGAGGGAGTTGCCAGATCATTAGCGGTGCCCCTCACTGCACATAAAATAACTCAAAAGTGGGCAGATTGAACTGTCATAAATATGGAAAGTTAAAACCAGTTGATGGCTTGTGTTAAAGATGGTGACAAAGAAGTATAGTTAACAATGTGAAAACTGCTCTTATCTGAGCACTGTAGCAGTGTGTTTACTTGGACACCTGAGAGTGCATGTGGGTGGGTGTGTTTTCATCCAGTGTTTGTCTGCTCCAGTGTGCACCTCAGTGTTGTACGGCCAATTCATAGCTCTGACATAATCAGATGTTCACTAAGCTGACACATCAACTCACAATTCCTTTGTGTGTTGTTTCATTTGAATGCAAGGATCTTGCTGTATTTTTCGATTTGTCCATTGTGCGTGTTTATATGTGTGTGTGTGTGTCTGTCTGTTTTTGTGTGTGTGCGTGTGTGTGTGTGTGTGTGTGTGTGTGTGTGTGTGTGTGTGTGTGTGTGTGTGTGTGTGTGTGTGTGTGTGTGTGTGTACTTGTGCTTATCTCCCAGTGGGGACTCTAACCTGATTGCACACTAACCCAAGGGGACTTGTGTCACTGTGGGGATGTGAAATTGAGGTCCCCATGGGTAGAGACTGTTTTTTGAGGGTTAAGACTTGGTTTTAGTGTTAGTGTTAGGTTCAGGGTAAGCTATTTATTATTGATGGTTAAGGTCGGGGTAAGGGGCTAGGGAATGCATTATGTCAATGAGTGTCCTCAAACCTATAGTAAGACAAGTACATGGTGAGTGTGTGTGTGTGTGTGTGTGTGTGTGTGTGTGTGTGTGTGTGTGTGTGTGTGTGTGTGTGTGTGTGTGTGTGTGTGTGTGTGTGTGTGTGTGCTTAATGTGCTTAATGTGCTAAATTGGGCCAAAAATGTTCATTTTATTTGCACTGTTACTGAGATATTGCAATAACACATATTTCATTCCCTCAAGCAAATTTACATTCATAGTGTTAAATTTTTTGTCACCTGCAGTATTGAAATTGCTCTTCCATAACAATACTCTCAAGTTCATTTGGCAAAAACTGCAGTTTTATAACAGCATCGTGTCTGAAAAGCTGTTAAGAAGCAGATGTTCTTTGTCCTTTAAAAATACTTTTTTTTTTTTTATCTGTGCACTTTCTTTTGCAAACAGATACAAAAACATGCTGTCAATTGCCCCGCAGTGGTAAACAGTGTTCTGAAAGACTAAGCGACTTCAGCAACTCCGTGCGGGGCTGAAAAACACAGCAAAGTGAAATGCAATTAATTTGGCTCACATCACGACAGCGGCATATTTATTACATAAAGGCAGATGAGCTTATATCAAAGTTGACAGGGGATTTAGAGTTTTTTTGCTAAATGAATGCCACAGATAATAAACCGACGCACTCCAGATGAACTCATTATCATAGTATTTGGCACTCTCTGTAGTCCCCAATCCTATTTCCATTCAATACTGCATTTTATTAGCCAACACAAATTCCTGCCCAAAAGTTTTAGAGGTCTTTTTGGATTTTTTAGCAGAAGGTGTTGCACATGTAACTCCTAACCATAATACTTTCATTTCAATTCAGACCATTACAGATCATCATCCGTCTTTTAGAGCCAATTGGTTTGGCAGGCATGAGAACTGTTGGAATTGACTGCTTACCCCATTTAAGGTGGCCCAGACTTGATTGATTAGCATGCATTACTATGCAGCCCAGTGCAGACAACTCACACAGGGATTAGAAACACTGAGAAGATAAATGTGAATGAGGAACTACAGATCTACATGATCTACAACTTTAAGGTGAGCTGTCTGGTGTGGATATAATCGCTGTATATAATCCCTCAGTTATACATTTAAACATTTCAGCTATACATCAGCTATCTCAAAACTGGAGGAAAAAGGATCTGCTTTTCTGAAAAAAGTATAAATATATTTTACCACTTTGAACCACGTTGAATTGGAACCTGCGTGATTTATGCTTTCCAGTTATGTATCTCTGATTCGTCAGAGAGCAAACAGGAACTGCCAGCAGCAAATTCAGCATTGGTCTCCAAGATGCAGTAGTGATAAATTCCATGAAAATAAACCTTTTTAGGTTCACACTATAATTATACTATATGGCAAGCCTACAGTAGCTAAGAAATGTAGTAACTACACCATAAACCTGTAAATGAAAACAGCCTAAGGTTCAAAGGGGTTAATGGACTAAAGACTGATTCTCTCACAAAGTCACTTACAGTATGAATTAGCTTTGCTGTGTTGTCATTTCATCAGGCCAGGAGGGTTGTAAAAACTCAATTATTTCCAGCGTCAATGGTCTGCAGCTCTTTCGACCTCTGACCTGCCTGAAAATAAATCCCCGCAGGGAGTATCGATATGGCTGAAATAAATTCTATGACACTGCAAATCATGTCTGTCTGTAAAATGAAGATCAAAACATCAGATTAGTATAACAATAATATAGATAAAATAATAATGTAATTCAAAATTCATCTCAACATTGTTTATAGTGGTTTTCATTGCCAAATTCAAAAGCAAATCCTCTTTGGTGCAAATGAAACTGCAACATAAAATAACATCACTTTATAGTTTTGCTGCAAAATGCTGAGAGGATTCAGATCATTATTAGCCACATATAGGAGTTAGCAGGGTAAATGAGCTTGTGAGACAGGGAGGTAGAAAGCTGAGTATGCATGTGTGAACATCTGTGCTTGCATGTGTGTGTGCCTTGGCATGAGTGTGTGTGTGTCTGTGTGTGTGTGTGTGTGTGTGTGTGTGTGTGTGTGTGTGTGTGTGTGTGTGTGTGTGTGTGTGTGTGTGTGTGTGTGTGTGCGTGTCAACAAGTCCTCCAACAAGTACTATATAGGGCATTTGCCCCTACCCTCAGACATGACCATAGGAGTGTACCAGTGGCAGGCTTACTGGGTCGTCATGGAAACAATAATAAACACGCAGTTAAGGTTGTGGAGCCATCAGGGTTTACGCTACATCCTCCTTCTTTGTTCCCATCATAATTACTACGCCCCCGACAGGTCACCTAACATGAAACGCAAATATGTGAGTGCGTAAGAGAAAAAGTGAATAAATTGAGCTGAAGTGCACGTAAGATAAGAACAAAACACAGTCCCTCTTTACAGAATCTAAAGCATTCCCACAGCACCAAGTGACATTTCTGAGGGTGATAAAATCTCACCCTCTCAGGATAATGTTTTATTTGACAGACATGTTTGGCAAAGAGCTGGAGTCGTGGACTCTGTGTTTTGTACCTGTGTGTGAGAGAACAGAAATGACAGACGAATGGATCTCTCTTGATATCATCTTAGCTAAAAAAAATATGCAACATTACTATTTTAATTTTGTAAATGTTATCATGTGAAAAACAGCTTATTGTGTGGCCCCAAAAACCTACATACATAAATAAACAATATTAGCTTAGTATATGATCATTTAAATCCCTGTGGGGGATATTTAACATGACTAAACAACACTAGATAAAAACAACAGTCAAATTCATCACACCACAACGGGACATTAACAAAAACTCAACATCACTCAAGCTGTCAACGAGTGTGTACCAGTGTTATTAAGGGTGTGAATTGCATATGAAAGAGAACCTAATCTGCTCCGTGGAACATCAGGGAACAGTAAAATGATCTCTGAGAGAGGACATTTGGCTCATCAGAAGAGCATGGAGAGGGTGCATACTGTTCTGCATATTTGGTCATGGTCTTCTCCTCCAACCTTTTTTGAGCCTCCTGATCATCACGCTCGAGAGTCACTCCAGCAATGCAGCACTTTAAAAAATGTTTTTAAGTCTCCTCAGCTCACCTTTCTGTTACTTCTGTTACTCTCTGTTTCAGTCAGAATGCTATCATAGCGTACATACGTATAAAAGCTTGTAACCTTGTAACCTGCTTAAATAAGGGGACCAGATTTCTGAAATGAAAACCGGGAAAACGTCCAGTCAATATATATTTAAAATACCCAATGTTTTTATCTATGAAATAAAAAAAGGGGGACAGTTCCGGTTTCATGTGTTTTGACCCTGGTAACTGTTGGTAACTGAAAAAGACTATGGTGAATGCTGACTGATAAACTTGGGTACTAACTAAGTAATTCTGTAAACTGTGTCAGAAAATCATACAGTTGCCTACCATGATGAGTGAAGCTATGGTAAACCATAGAACACTCAATGAGGAAAATGGTCTTTAAAAATAAATAGTCCACTATTAGAAACAAAACTTTCATTAACAGATTCCCATTTGTCTTTTTTTAATTTTATTGTTTAGAATATAAATTGGCACGCTCTGTAATCATTTTAATCATTTCTTTACCTGTCCTAGTCTATCTCCTTCACTCTTATTCCTATCCAGTCTTCTTCCTCTCTACTCTCCCTAGAGGGATTTAAAAAAAAAAACAACCTTCTGACTGATTTTTTTTTTTTCAGACCAAGTCATATTCCCCATCTACAATTAGTGAAACAAGTTACAGAGGCGGCCCACATGAGCTAGGCTACCTATCGCCTGGTAGAATGATTCCTAAATCCCATAACCCCACCCCTTAATTCTAACCCTGGGTTACCTCCTGGCTTGACAAAAAAATCAGTGGTGATGTTTTGGATACACTTGACACTTGCTAGTGTCTGGTCGAGTTTTACACATCAGTTTTCGCTAAAACTAGGCAAGCAAGTGGTTAGTAATAGATGAAGAGTGGCATGAAGCTGCTGTAGTGAGCAGCCAGCCCCCTCTGTCGGCCAAAGCAAGCACAACGTGAGACGTCTGCTCTGCTGCCCGGTCTTTCCTGCCGGTCTGTTTTTAATTCACAGTTAGAGAGGGGGACGTCTGGTCACTCTATCTTTAAATAGCCAGTTTTCCTCCATAAGTCCCCTTATTAGTTAAGTTGCACATGTTGTTTGTATGAATCTACTACCTCCTCCTTCTTAGGTGAACGAGACCATTGGAAGAACAAGTGCTCAGATCCTTTACTTAAGGGAATCTACCACTACAACAATCTAAAAATACTCCATTACAAGTAAAAGTCCTGGATTCAAAATCCTATTTAAAAAGTTTAAGTCTAAGTTTAGTCCAGTTGTTCCCAACCTTCAGGTTGGGCCCCCTCTTAAGGTTCACAAGATAAATCTGAGAAGTTGTGAGATGAGCTAATAAGAGATAATAGGCTTATTATATGTTTTTTTATGTAACTTGGAACTACAAAAAACAAATTAAAAAAAAGACGAATTTTCCTGTGAAATGCAGTGGAGTAGCATGAAATGGAAATACTCAAAGAAAGTACAAGTACCTCAAAACTGCACTTAAGTACAGTATTTGACTAAATGTACTTAGTTACTTTCCACCACCAATTAAAACAGTCTTATCACATCAATATCTCCAAACAGTGTTTGCTGTATAGTGCAAACAGAAATTATTAAAATATAACTACAAATACAGAATCTCTTCCCATGTCTTTAGAAGGGCTCAGCTGGAGGAATACTCCCACATTCCACTTGGCAGGGCTCCAAACTGCTGGGTATTTGGCACAGAGCTGGTAATATGATGAAATCAAAGGGTGTTTTCCCCCCGGACTTTGAGGCCAGCCTTTCTCGACAACTTGACTAATTCCAGTCCAAGGTTTAGTCAGCTATAAAGCTTATAGAAAAGCTTATGATATGTTAAATGAAAGGCAGAAACTCCCTTACTACCAGGAATAGACTCTTACATGAAAAGCAATAACAAAAGAATCTTGGTTAAGAGTGATCTCTCGATCACATTAATCTTTTTGCATTTTCAGATTCATTATTTTGTGCCCAACATACTGTATACCTTCTATATACTTATGTAAATCAAATGTTTGTACTCGATACTAAATTAACGCTTGCTGCTCAGCTTTACCAAATTTTACGTATCGGCCTTTTAATTTGTTTTGGATGATTTTCTAAATTTGAAATAAGCAAAATACAAGGTGGGGATGACATTCATCATCCATCCTTAAAATGCCATCAGAAAAACCCTCAGCTTGTCTTTATCAAAAGAGAAAGACTGAGCAAACCATCACAGGTGACAGAGACACTCAAACACAAAATGAGAACCGATTAGCCCTGTGGTTGAAGTTTAGGAGACAGCAAGCTCTACCTGCACTGTCCCAGATGACATTTTTCATACTTTGCTGACTTTAATTTCATACCTGACATTCATTCCATGTGAGATAACAATCCAGAAAATGAAAATTGTGAATTAATACTATATATAATATATATATATATATGTATAGTACCATGGATAAGAAAGAGATAAGAAAGAGTGGGTGTGTTTATAAGTAAACAGGCTTAAATAACTTATGAGTCATAATTTATTAATAAATGGAACTCAGTCACACATATGCTTACTCACACACACACCAAACACCCTCAAACACACACACACACACACACACATACGCACACACACATGTGCATGCACATAAGCATCATGGCCTCTCGAAGCTGTGACAGTCACCTCAGTGGTAAAGGAAAAACCAGTGCGTGTGGATGTGTGTGTGTGTGTGTGCGTGCGTGTGTGTGTGTGTGTGTGTGTGTGTGTTAGAGAGCGAGAGAGCAGAGATCTGCATAGTTTATGCATAGATACAGTAAGTTCCTTTTATAACATTCACAGTTCTGTCTATTTAGAGCATGTCAAGCATTTCAACCTTTGTATCTGTTAGCTTATTAGTGTATTAAGACAGTTTACTGCTAGGCTCCCTTGGGCTTCCCACAACACATTCAATAAATAAGCAAATGAAATGGCACAAATAGACAAGGACACTACTGTATGTGTACTGTACTGTGAACAGCATGTAGATAAACTGTTTCATATACTGTTCATATTGACCAAAAACCAGCAATATGAACAGAGAATTGTCAAGCCATTATACCAAACATGAATAACAGATATCAGCATCATGTAGGGGTTACAGGTTGCGAACAGCAAGGAGTAACTGGTGGGAGATGATGATTACATGTTTTTCATTATCTGATGGTTTTAAATCAGGGACAGTCAACCATGTACTGTGGAGCACCTGAGGGAAGCAGGTTCTCACTCCAACCAAGCACAACACCAGGTGATTTGACTGATGAGTTCCACCTCTCTGGCTGAAGTCGGGCTAATCAGCGAGACCTCCTGCCGTGCTGTTTGGTTGGAACAGAGACCTGCCCATCCTTCTGTCAAAGCTGGGTCAGAGACTATTAAAGCAGCAGCTCCAAATTCAGGTCCTGGCCAATTTGTCAAGGATGAATTGATACTATGGGATGAAATGTGAATAAAATTAATTAGCTGGTGGGACACAAAAACAGCATGCTTGCCTAGGATCTGTGATGAGGAACTGTTAATTGGAGAATCTTCTCTTAATGAAAAAGTGAGATCCCCAAACAGATTTATCTTTTAATGCCTCTGTAAATAGTGACTAACGAGTGTTTATAAGGAGAATATATTAGAATTTAGATTAAGGGAGTGACTTATCCCCCAGATCCTTAAAGCAGAAGTTTGACATTTTGGAAAATTCACTGATTTGTTTTCTGGCAGAGACTTAGATGAGAAGTTTGACACCACTCTCATATCTGTCTCTAAAATGTAAGACTTAGCTTAGCATAAAGACTGGAAACAGGGGGACACAGTTGGATTGGCTCTGTCAAATGGTAACAAAATCCACCCACCAGTACCTGGAAAGCTCAACAAATGAAAACAATATATCTTTAAAAAACAAAGAACAAAAAACAATCTGCCATCTTCCGGGAGGTTACCTGCCAGACTAATTCTTGGCTCTGAGCAATTGACGGGTAACCACTGACCATGTTACTGGTCACTGCCGAGAAATATTGCATATTTTTACACTATTTCACTTTTTGTACGGATTACATAAAAGAGATATAAGATATTAATTATTGATTGTTATAGATGCTGGTATGTGGATTTTGTTACCGTTTGACAGAGCCAGGTGAGCTGTTTTTCCCTACTTCCAGTCTTTACTCTATGCTTAAATAGCTGTAGCCTAAGCTATTCCTTTAAACCTGAAAATGGCCAAATTACTATTCATTATTATTATGAAAGTGAAATGTGAAATACAGTACAACTCCTTTAAAGGCATGAGATATAATTTCTTTTTAATTTTTTATTTTTTATCTCAGCAGGATCCATTTTCTAGGGAATATAAAAACATATTAAAGCTAATGATGTAATTTTTTTGGGCATTATTTTCTAACACATTTTTGAAAGTGGAAAAGCTGTCTTCAGAGCACATAATAGACAAATAATATCTGCACAACAGTTGACAGTGTTGTTGAATTAAACATGTGAAAGACGTGGAAACTCTGTGAGCTGCTCTCTCTTTGGGACCAAAATCTTCCTGCCCACACCCATTTCATGGGACACACTCTCAAGACAAGTTGATACAATGTGGGAATGTGTTAGATGCATGCGAGTAAAGTTGCATGTGCTGGTGTGTAACATTACTGTGAAAATTGACAGAAGGAACAGGACTACACCAAGTTGTAGATTGACTTTGTGTATATGTTTTCTCTCAGTGGAGGCTCTTCACCTAGGAACTCTGATGGCTGCACATGGCTACTTCTTCCCCATCTCAGACCACGTCCTCACTCTCAAAGATGACGGCACTTTCTATAGGTTTCAGGTAAGAAGAATGATAGTAATGCTGGGATCCTTATTTGTGTTGAAGGATCTTGTTATATCCCTATTACTCTTTCAATGTCCAAGGTAATATTTAAAAAAGTCCTAAGAAGAGGCAGATCTTAAATAAAGATCTTGTAGTGCTGGGGCCAGTTTCTTTCAGTTGACTAAATAGAATAAAACACAATACTGTACACTTGTATTTGCTCACTCGGAGCATGTTTTACACCTTTAAACATGTTTTATGTCTAATAACTCAGCCACATTAAGGTTCACGGGATTTTGCCATCATTTTTTAAATAGGCTATACTATGTGTTATGTCATCACATGGACTATAAAAGAAAAATTCACGTATGTGAGAACAGAAGGTTTTAAGCCAGGATTCCTTAAGAATCCAGAGTCATGTGATAAGCTGACAGGGTTGCAGGAGATTTCGAGGACTGATAAATTGTTATTCGTTTTTATTTATTTCTCATAGAGAAAGAAAATACATTTCGTAGTTTTGAAATACACAAATCAGCCACAACATTAAAACAATAACCTGTGTTAATGTTGTGGCTGAATGGTGTATATTTACTCCAACAGCTGCAGTCATGAGAATTTTAGAATCTATTAATGTGGTGACAAGCCAGGAAAAAAAGTTGAGAAATCTTCTAAAGTGGCTCTGTGTGTTATGCTGGAGTCAAAACATTGATTAGGAGTCATTGTACTCCATAATTCCTACAGGTTGATGAAAAAAAAATGTCTCTCTGAATGTCAATAGTGGGATTGACAGTTTTAGTGATTTTTCCACCCAGTGAGCTCCCCCAAGTGTGCTGCACAGGATTAAGCAAAGTAAATCAATGCCTAAGGCTGTGGCTGTGTCAGTAGCAGGCTTCATTTTGCGCTTTACATGTAACGAGTTCTCATCTGAAGCCAGTGCGTACAATTCTGAACGAGGAGGGTCAAGATTCATGCATGGTATCTGCTCTCACGGCCCGTTGAAAGAAGCTTATGTGCTTTAGACGTTATGCCGACCCCATTATACAACAAACTCTTTTATTGTGACAGATGCAGCACTTTGACTGCATGCCCACCTCACATGACAGTGCACACTTTGATTCAAAGCGCCCTGTGGTTAGTGGCACACTGTCAAAGTAAGGTTTCCTTTAGGTTTGTTTCTTAATGATCTGTTTTCCCCTTCAGACTCCATACTTTTGGCCATCAAACTGCTGGGAACCAGAAAACACAGACTATGGTGAGAGAGCTGTTCTGTTATACTTTGATTTCTACTGTGTGCGTTGTGCAATTCGTACTGAAGAGGCTAATGATGCAGACTGTTTTTGTAGGGCATAAAATATATTTCTCCAGTAGCTGTGTTATCACTGCTGATGTTACCAAAAGTTCAAATGATGAAAAACAAATGATGTACCTGTTGTGCACACTGGCTGAACTTTTTAATGCTGATATAGGGAAGAGCTTTTCATTGTTTACAGCAGAGCAAAGCAGAGATAAACATTTCATAAAGCCAAAAATGGTTCAGATGAATAGCCATGCAAGTCTTTCATTTGTTGTTTTTGCTTTGTAGGAGAGACAAGGGGCTAGTGCTGACTTTGGGAATAATCCTGTGCGGGGTTTAGGAGAAGTTGAAGCGTCTCAGATGTAGCAAATGATTCAAGTGAATGATGTCTCTTAATGAAAACAGTCCAGTGGCATAATGAAGCTTCCACATAATGTTCAGTTCACAAAGGGATGAAGGGATGATGATAGTACAGGAAGACAGCAAAAGTCGGGCGCGCGTGCGTGCGTGCGCACACACACAAACACACAGTAACACACACTGTAACAGACACTCACACACAATGCACAGTCAGTGACCTTTGTGATTTGCAGGCCAGTTTAAATGTGCAGTTGAGAGGATTAAATGAGTAAACGCAGGGCCACTTATGGCTGTTAAAACCAAGCTGAGATCCCATTCTCCCTCTATTACCAATCTCTCTGTCTCTCTCCCTCAGCTGTTTACCTCTGCAAAAGAACAATGCAAAATAAAGCACGTCTGGAGCTTGCAGACTATGAAGCGGTAAGTGAAAGAGGTCTTTTAGTGTCAACACCCCCCTCTTTATATATCTGTTCTCTTCCTGTGTTGGCACCACTCTCAGGATTAATCCCTTGCCTTTTTGTTCTTACTGACACTGAGAACGTTTGTTATTCTGTGTGTCACTGCATCATTTGTAACTTTCCTTTCACCAAAGCTATTAAATGAACCACCAGGTTGTTTTTTACTGGGGTTTTTTTCTTTTGTATGTGAGCAGGGATCATAAAAGATGGTATCCAGCCGTGCACTGTACACAGCATGCGCAGTAAACATAATCAGCCCAGATCCCTCAAAAGCCTTTCTTTTCCTGTTTGTTCTTTGTTTTACTTGCAGGAGAGCTTAGCAAGGCTACAGAGAGCTTTCGCCAGGAAATGGGAGTTCATTTTTATGCAAGCAGAAGCACAAGCGAAGTAGGTTTCTATAAGAACCACATATGCATTGAGCATTATGAGTGAGTCCTCTTACACCCTCATTATCATACTTAGTGGTTTACAACAACGTACCTGTAATTTCCAGCACACAACTTCACAGACGATAAGCACTTGTGGTGGAGCAAATGGATCATAATGTCTTGGAATAAGCTACATGCTCTTTCAAAACAGTTCTGAACTCCTTTTCTTTCTCTCAGGGTGGACAAGAAAAGAGACAAAATTGAGAGGAAAATTCTCGACAGTCAGGAAAGAGCATTCTGGGACGTGCACAGACCAGTGGTGAGGGAAATTGCTGATGTTGTTGTCATAGTCACCTTTGCTGTTGCCGATATCATTACTGACACAATCAACATCATCTTAATTGTTTGGGAAAAAGTGAAAAATATTGAAAACATAATTTCATACGGACCACACCGTGCAACCCCCCCAACCCCCACCTCCCAAACACAAAGAGTCAAAAGAATAACTGCATAGATATGGTAAGTCATTTACGCGTTCTAGGTTATTTTAATCTATTCCACTCCACAGGCAGTAAATACGCTTCAAGCTGTGTGACAAAGAAATAATTTTTTGAAAATGTTATGCAGTTGCCAGCGCCTCATAGATTACGCATTATATACTGTATATGAGCTATACATGATTCCTGTTACATACTGTATGAATGGTGTATAGAGATGAGCAGATGTAAATCCCTCGTTCTGTTTTCCTCTGCCATACAGAGGCAACATTACATCAAATGCTGTCACAACACATCAGGTTCACTGGTGTTCTTTACCTTGTTCATACACACTTGCTTAGCACTAGCATTTAGTTTCCCCCCCTGAGGGTTCAAGGGTCTCCTCTGCTGTATTTCTCTGAAAGCCACTGCTCCGTGCTTAATTGGAAAATAACAAGTTCAATTTATGCATCCTTTGAGCAACATAATCAATATTAATTCAAATTTCACAGTGACGCTGTCAAGCTACTTAGCTCTGTTCTCCTAGAAGAGACCTAGATTAGACCACTTGTTCAATCAGCCAGAATTTGCACCCTAAGACTCTTATTTCCTGCTGGTTTACTTGTTTTGCTGGAATTGGCACATTCCATGTTTAATTAACCAGCATCTGACACATTGTCCTGGAGACTTCTCAGAATCACCCCAGCTAAGCTAATTGGATTTGATTTACCGAAACACATATAATGGTAGTAAAAATGCACCTTCCCAGTTTGTGGCGCCATCCTAGAGGACAAAGCATAAATGGTCTAAGTTTTAAAAATTCAATTTAAGCTGAATAAACTCATGATTTTATGATTTTCTCCTCACTCTTCTCACAGCCTGGATGTGTGAATACAACGGAGGTTGACATAAAAAAGTCCTCCAGAATGAAAAATCCACACAAAACCAGAAAGGTACAGTACATCTTCCCACTAATACACCTTTCCTTTAAGGTCAGAGTTGATAACACTGAAACACAGACATGAGCAGACAGACTTATTGTTCCTTACTGTGCTCATCAGCAGCTGTAAATATTATTGATTCTTCTATTGTATTTGATTTTTTTCTATGTCCCAGTCTGTGTATGGGCTGCAGAATGACATCCGTACCCACAGCCCAACCCACACCCCTGCCCCAGAGGCCAAGCAGCCAACAGAAGAAGAACTGCAGGAACAGGTTAGATCTGCAGGTGGCGTTCTGCTATTAAAGATAGGATCTTTAGCCATTTGAAGTTAATGCTAGCACTCAAATTGTAGCTGTGGTTTTTATTTTTCATCTGTAACTTTATAGTTTTATCATTTCTGATATGCACTTAATTGCATTGAGTATCATTGTACATAACCAAGCACAATGTAGCACAGAATTTAAATTTTACACATAAAGTCAAATAATAAAAATATCTCGCAGCTGATTTGTAAATATACTTGCAGACCAACAATTTCTTGTGAATTCATGGAGACAGATGTCTGCTAATTGCTCCCTGCTATGGTTTCAGATCACCTTTTGGCAATTGCAATTAGACAGGCATCGACTGAAAATGTCCAAAGTGGCAGAGAGGTGAGTGATGTTCTTTGTTTCTTTATTCAGTTTAGCCATCGATCTGTTTATTGAGCTGTTAAACGGCCTAACGTGGCGTGGAATTAAGAGCTATGACGACCTTGAGAAGTGATTTGGCCCAGACGGTGCCTTCAGTGGGCGTTAGCCGATGCTGAATGGCACCCAAAGTGTTGGTTTTTCATTTTCTACACTGAAAGAAAGGTGCATTCAGCAAAAAGTTCTCTATTCTTGTGCCCACATACAAAGGGAAGTATCTCTTGTCAGACTCTACCTTTCATTTCAATCTGAAGTATTTTGCTCTCAAGAGGATTTTACTTCTCCTTAATTAAAGCTCACAAATAACTAAATCATAATCACTCACAGAAAGGTATGGAGCATAATTTCACCAGACGTGATAACTAGATTATAACATACAGTACGTCAAATTTCTACCAGTGATACATATTGATGCCATTCATATTCTCTCTGTTGTTTTCCTCTCAAAACAGTTTGCTGGGCTACACAGAGCAGTACGTTGAATACGACCCTTTCCTCACGCCTCCAGATCCTTCCAACCCGTGGATCTCAGATGATACCACACTCTGGGAGCTCGAAGCCAGGTGAGTATACTGTGTGTCAGTAAGTATTTAGATGGATACAAAGATCAGTTTTCTACAGTCCATGGAGTGTTTTTCGCACACTCACCTCCTGTGTGAAAGACGTGGTGCATTTTTGTATGTTTTCCTCCAGTAAGGAGCCAGGCCAGCAGAGGGTAAAGAGGTGGGCTTTTGGCATCGACGAGGTTCTCAAAGATCCTGTGGGGAGAGAGCAGTTCCTCAAGTTCCTGGAATCTGAGTTTAGCTCAGAGAATCTCAGGTACATGATGAAATACACTTGCTGCACATCAACATTCACAAAATACTTACTTTTGTTACTGAGGAGAACACTTAGATGTTTAACCTAACCTAAAGCCCCTATCTATATTTTTGACTACATAAATGTATTCAAAAGCGCTATTAGATACCTGTACATATGGGGCTGTTTTACTGCCATGTTAACTCTACGGTGACGTAAATACACTTTTTACAGCATCATAAAACAACAACCTAGATAAAGTTATCCTGTTATGTGTATTGAAAGACCTGTCAACAGTGGTGGAAGATGTACTCAGATCCTTTACTTAAAAGCATTAATACAGCAATGTATACACAGTATTCTCTAGTAAAAGAAAAAAACAGCATTCATAATATATTGAAGTAAAAATGCAGTATTACCAGAAAAATTGATTTTCAGTAGCAAAAGTAAAAGAATGGTCCCATTTAGAGCGTTATGATAATATATATTGCATTATTTGATTATTATCATTGATCCAATAACATATAAGTAGCATTTTAATATTGTTGATGGTCAAGATAGAGCTAATTTAAACTACTTTATGGATACGTCTTAAGTAGTTTCATCTATAAATTTTCTTCATATTTTTATAGATAATCATATGTTTAAGATGTCTTTTTTAGGTACCTTTGAAGTACCTCAAATTATGGACTGTGCCTTTAACCATAAGTAAATTGTAGCAGTATTTACTGCCACATGCATAATCCTAACCCTTACAGTTGCCTAAATGTTTGCAAACAGCAACCTCAACCACAAACTAAATCTTAAACCTAAAATGAATGGTTAAATTTAACGGGACCGGCTTTTTGTTCCCACATGGGTCCTCACGATGTGACTGTGTGAACAGATATTTTTTGCCACAATGTGATTAGTACAAGCGCGCACACATGAACGCACACGTGAGAGACCGTGGAGGATTTAATTCACACTTTGCTGTGCCCCCGACGCACACATACAAACAAAATATTCACGTACAGGGAAACATACAGTCTCTGCACTGCAGGACTCCCACTATACATGCCCTTATGGTTGGATTGGAATAAATAAACATCCGTTTTCTATGATTCTCTGATAACGAGAGACATGGCCAATAATATCTAACTAGAACGGGGTTTTTACTGGCAGTGCAAATGCTCACATTATTTACTGGGGTCATTGCCTGGGGTCATTGCCTCTTCCTATGAAGAAGAAGTAACCTACAGTAATATTGTTTAATCTAAGCATGGACAGCTGGTGGAATCAACTTTTTGAAAATATGCAAAACTGTAGCTGTGGGTAGAATAAGACAGGTGGGCAGGATTATTATGATAATTGGTTTATTCATGGTAACAGGAATACTGCAGAGTATTAAAGGTGCAAGCAAAAAGCTAAATGAATGGAGTAACTGCTGTGCAGGATGGCTCCTCTGCTCCCTCTCATGGTACATGGCTGTATTGTTTCTGCCCTAATTTGAGAATGTGGTGAGTTTAATTAAATTGTGATTTAATATCTCAGTCAGTTGGGCCCTGTTTTAAATCTCCTATAACTGCACGTGTGTGTCACTGACAAAAAGCGTGCTGCTTTTTAAACTTTTTAAAAATAAACATGTGGTGTGGCATGGTGCTGCAGCTGTCTACTATTTAAAGACTGTCTCACATTGAAATTGTTTCTGTTACAGTTACTGTTAAAACATCTCTTACCATGTATTTTTCTGCTCTGTGATAACAAGATGATTGAACAAATTCTTTAAGGTAATGTGTGAAAATTCACTTATAAAGTAAAGTCATTTATGTAGAAAATTAAGCCTGTGGTTAACCTGGTCCTAAAAATGTAGATTTTGATCTATGACAGCTCAACTATAATTATATATGATATAATATTAGTTATAATTTTTTTATTATTTGCTTGACTAAGAAAAATATTGATTTGCGGAGATTATTTTTTTTAAACAAAATGTGTGCATATCAGAAGACTTATGGGCTTTATTATTTTAAAACCAAATGTAAAGTGTCCCTCGAAAATCTGTCATGGAAACCCAGAACTGAGGTAACTTCGAGGTTGATCCACAAAAAATGTCATCACTAGCTGGTTTGACCTCTGACTATAAAAAAGGAATTACCTTTGAATCTGCAACCTACCAACGGTCAACTGACAATATTCAAAAACAGTAGAAGTGTTGTTTTGTTCTATATAGTTTATTCTTAGCCATGAAACCTTTCAATTTGTTGTCCAGAGCTACTCTATTAAGATCTTACTGTTAACTTTGGTCTGTAGGTTCTGGCTAGCAGTCCAAGAACTGAAGAAACGTCCCATCAGAGAAGTGCCAACTCGGGTTCAGGAGATCTGGCAGGAGTTTCTGGCCCCCGGAGCGCCCAGTGCCATCAATGTGGACTCCAAGAGCTACGACAAAACCACCCAGAATGTCAAAGATCCCGGACGCTACGCCTTTGAGGATGCACAGGTATGTGATTATACAAAGGCAAATGATACAAACACATTAACTACATCCATAGCTAATTTCTGTTGTGGTTTGTCTAGAGTTTTACACTGTAGAAAAGTTCAACTTTTGTGGGGAACATTGCTAGTGATCTAAACACCGCATAGTTCAACTGATACAACAGCGACATCTTCGCTCCTGGTTTTGGTGGTCAATGGAATATTGCATTTCATAATTTCTATTCAGCACAATCTGCTACTTGTGCCAGATGCTTTGATGCATAATTTTCATGTTATTTGTTTCTACGACAGGAACACATCTACAAGTTGATGAAGAGTGATTCTTACAGCCGTTTCATCCGTTCCAGTGCCTACCAGGAGTTATTACAGGCCAAGAAGAAGGTATAAAAATAGCCTGACTCAAAACATTGGATAATCATCTTAGTTTGAAAATTAGATGAAATGCAGACAACTACATGCAGGTGACATGGCATGCACAAAACCTTTGTTGATTGGACAGACACTGACTCTTCAGTCTTGGTGATGCGGAAATCTGCCCTGCATCGGCATCAACAGTAATACCTTTTCAAAGTCTGTTAAGTCACACTTTAAGGCCATTCCCAGTAATCCGTTCAAATCCAAAACAAGCGTGGAAATTTGATTTCAGTTGCACTCGACCGCGTGAGCACATATTCTGTTACAGGGTCAGAGTGGATATACTGTATTTCTGCCTACTAGCATATACAAATATTTTTAACACCAAGGGGCAAAAAGTACAAAATAGTACTGAGATATTATTATTAAGTTCTCATGGTAATGCTAACATGTTAGCAGACAACTGGCAGCTGTGTTCCTGTTCATTTTTGTTGTGGTTTGGTCTCAGCTAACTCCTAAACAAAAGCTAGTCTGTCTTGAGCTGCAGAGTTGGAGGTTTTTCCCCTGTAGATTTGGCACTCCAAGCAATTCCTTGAAATGACATGCAGTCATTTGTGTTAATACCAAAACTACTGCTTAAAGCAGCTTCGAGTATATGTCACCTACATACTTGTACTGCATGTGAAATGGATACAGATTTCCTGAATAGAGTGGTGTATGTGGCAGGGTTGCTTTAAGGTGCAAACCTGTTCAAACCAAGGAACATGTCAAACAAAGGGGAAGCTGCATGCCAGCAATACCAACAAGGGGCAGAGAGTGTGAATACAAGGTATTAATAAAGTCTGTTAAGGGTGTGGATGATAGAATAGCTGATAAGGAATCTGGGGTTGGGCTTGTAGAAACCATTATGAAGAGCGAGTCTGTCATAACTTGATGAATAATTCAGAATTACACAGGTGTATTTATGTTTTTAAAACCTGTTCTGTCTCACACCTCCTATACTTACTCTGTTTTGTGTCATTCTGGCAAATACGATTTTATTATTATAACTAGGAAGAAACAGCCAAATCTACATCAGTGTCTAGGTGTACATTATGTTTGTTTTTTTACTGATAAAATATCATGTGAATACAGAACACTGGAAGTGACTCTTCATTATTTACGCAAGCCTGTTTTGATACAGTTTTGCCTTTTTCAGTGGCAGAGTAGTCACAGTAAAATGACCTCACTTAATGTGTGCTTTTTTCTGTCGTTCACAGAAAAGTAAGAACTTGTTCTGAAGGCTCTTGCTTCCAGGTAATGTCCAATGCAAAATGATGTGTACTAAACGTTGGCATGTGTTTGTTGTATGTTCAGTGATCACTGTAGATATCTTGTGATAATCACAAAATAAATGTATTTTTTCTTTCTCGTTTCCTCTTACATCTTTACATCTTTACATCATTCTCTTTTCAAACCGTCTGTTTCACCATCCTTTCTCTTCTCCCAGTGCAGGGGAAACCACTAACATCCAAGAGGCTGACCAGTCATGTGCCATCATGCTAAAATCAATGCCATCTCTCTCTCTGGGACATGGAGAGGGGGACCATCTCATCTCTTCATCAACGTTGTCCGTCCATCCACTCTTGGCTCAGCCGGGCGATGAGCCGGGCCGTCTGTTCATCTCTTGTCCACCGGATGTTGCATGTCCACGGAGAGGATGTTCCTACTTCTTCCCTCTCCTCTTACAGTACCTGATATATTTCCAGTATTCTAAGAAAAGGAGGCACTGCTGGACTTGTGAGGACACTGACAGACTGCCGAGATGAAAAATGTCACTGAAAAAAATCAAATCCAGTATTCCAGCTCTTTCCATCGTAACTTCTGGATCGGCGCCCGCTCTCTCACTTCCAGCTGAAACAAATGATGTCAGAGAGAAAAAAGAAAAAAACACGTAGAAAAAAAATGACAATTTAAACTGATAAATCTTACCAATGTCATCGTTTTACATGATCTGAGGTCACAGATACTTTGTCACGCTTTGGGAAGTGTTGTGCAGAATGAATATACAATATATATAAATACATATATATATATATATATATATATATTATGATTATTACTATGATTATTTATTGTGCATTTATTTTGCTTTGCATCATTTTTTTGCACTACAATAATTAGCACATGTTTTTCATTGCACTTGTAAAGTCACATTCAAAATTACAAAATGCTGTCTCTGTCCTATGTAGAACATAATTCTTTGTTATTCTCTCCTGCATTTATTTTTATACCATATTTAAAGACACTTTTACTTACTTGTATTATTAAAGTTGGCGCTCTATCTGTTACTTTGGCTGACTGTATAGCATTATTTCTGCAGGGTTAAAAGAATCCAAAAAAACAGTAATTGAACAATGCAATTTTGTTTTCTACCACTAGAGGGTGATAAATTATTTCCTACACATGAGATCTGTCTCCTTTCAACAACCAGCTCACCAACATAGATCAGCAAAACTCAGAACGGTACTTTGCAGTCAAATGAAGTTTTGTCATGCAAAAGTATCATAATCCTCTGGTCTGTTGAAGGGGTTATTGTTCAGACTGTACCCGTATGAGGTTTTGCAGGATCTGTTGATGTTTCAGCTCTTTGATGGCAGAAGTGACAGTCACTGTTTTCAGTCTCTGTGCCGTGGTGGTCAGTTTAACAAGAGCCACAAAACAGACAAACATTATTGTCTTATTTACATCAAAGAATGCGAGTTGTGGCATTTTTCAAAGCATGCTGTTAGTGTGTCTGGGTACATGCATACAATGATTTATGGATTGGGGAATTTGGTTGTAATGTGATGTGGTTACAGTGTCAATGTGACAGGATAATTTAGGTTTTCTGGAGGAGATCATTGTTTCTTTACATGGTGGCAAAATGTCTTACAATTCCTGAAAACATAAATGCAAATGTCAAACAAAGGGGAAGAGGGAAAGAAAACAAGAGGATAAAGGAAAAGCTATCACTTTGATAGGTTTGATATATCATGGATGGCTGGGCAATCCAAAGAAAGATGTAACAAAAATACCAATAGGCACAGAGAGACTCACACAGGGAGAGACAGACTTTAATGAAAGAAGTGAAGCTTGATTCGATTCACACAATGACCAGGGCCAATAGGAATAACCCTCCCAGTCTTGAGGAGGGAAGGGGTGGTGGGGATTCAGACTAAGGCAGGCTTTACCGTGAGTCAAACACTCTCAAACACAGACTACAGGCAGTCTCCACAGCACTAAGATATGGGCTTATTGTGACTTCAACCTGGAGCTTCTCTCTTAAAACTGAAAAGAAGAAGAATAAAAAGAGAGTTAGACAGAGAGAGAGGAAGTGAGAAAGAGATACAAATTGTCCAGGAAGATGGAAAACTGATTGTGTCCAAGACTTTGAATCTTTATTACGGGGGAAAAAAAGAGGAGCAAGGACAAGCCTGAGGATACTACAGATTATGTTGCCATGGAAACCAAAACCTGGAAGCGGACGCAAGGACCACTGAAGGTGGACAACCATCCTTGACTGCATCCTCGACACATTACTATCCCGCTGCGTGCTGTGGTGAGAGGTACATGAACCATACCTTATGCTTCACCGAGATAATGCTTATTTAACACTTTATCAAAACACCCATTCAATAGTTTTTCAAGTTGGAAGAACTTTCCAAGGATGTTTTGAAATGTCCACTACCATAACAAAAAGCATGCACTGATTCCAAATTAATGTTTCATTCAAGAAAGTTCTAGATGCAAGATTATACACATGGACATATAAATTAACCCACTTTATTGGCTGAATTTTCATTTTAAACAACAGGATTCCAAAATACAATGAAAAATGCTTTCAAGATGGACTTTCTTTGTGGTGTATGTGAGGAAACAGTGATTATAGTACCATTTGCCATTTGGAGTTACTGAGAAAAGTGTAGCGCAGTGATTGCTCTTTCGACATATCCCACGTGAGTGTGAGACCGCGTTGCTCATTGAGTCTCTGAATGACTAAGCGCCGAACCATGTAATTCAAACAGCAGCAGTTGTACAGCTATTTAGTATTTGTGCCAGCAATGATGCTTTGATTTCCACTGGGGCCACCCATAGTAAAAATTTACGCCTTCAAGGTACTGTAAGGTGTTCTGGATAAAAGCGTCTACCAAATTACTATAATTAGTGGCTGGAGGTTCCAGGGAATTAGTGTTGTGAGTGAGAGAAAAAGTGAGTGATGACAGTATATTGTACTGTGCGTATCAGTGAGATTAGGAGTCAGTTTAGTTTTTCCAGTTAATATGAAAATGAGACACTGAGAGATAATGATGTCAATGTACATAGGGAATCTGTATTCTGTGTGTAAAAAATGATCTCTATTCTTTTTCTCTCTGTTCACGTGAGCAGGTGTATATCCTTATTTGTATGTGTCTGTTCACTTTTTTATCATAATTGTATTTTTGTGTGGTCATGTGTATACTGATGTGTATCCAAGTTGGTGTGTGAACATATATGTGTGTGTGTGTGTGTGTGTGTGTGTGTGTGTGTGTCCGTACAGTATGCGTGTGGTGAATGGTAGAGAGTTTGCCTTCTGATCCTTCTTACAGCTCCGGTGACTGCACCACCTTGTACAGTCCGCACTGATGTCAAAGAGGATTTAGCACACAGACACATTACAGTTTCTTTAGCAACAGAAAAGACTTCATTGTAAGCCCCTAAAGATAGTAAAACTGGTATTTAATAGAAACCTTGACAACATTCTTAGATATGAAGGTTTCACTTTACACCTGAGCGAGTACCAAGAAAACACTCAGGAAAGCAGATTAAAATGGAAGAGAAATGCTGCATTTTGTCCAGCTGTGCAGACTTTTTAAACCAACAGAACATTCACCTTGCTTGTGAGCAAAATACAACTTAAACCCTTTAACATGCTGTGGCCTGTCGGTGCACCAGTCATTGCAATCTCATGCTGTGCAGCCAAACATAGTTCAAACCGACAGAACTTTATTTTAAATTCTAGTGGAGATCCTAAAGTTTCCAAAGACACCAAATATATTTAAAATGAGGCTCAAGACATCTCGTATACTTCCATTTGTTAGAATGTTAAAGTCATAAAAGACATGGAGTCTTGATCTCAGATATTTCACTTGTAAAAAATAATATAGCTTCATGAAAGATCTGGAACAAGCTGTAACAGAGTAAAATATGATACAGTCAGAGTGTGGACAAAGGCCATTTTAGCAACTTAAAGGGAAACTGTATGTTAAAGGATTAAATAAACACTTCAAGTGCAAGTGGAAGTCGGTGTTAATCACTGCAGCTAAGTAGTTTCATCCTGATCTGGATTGCGAAAACCTGCACTATCATAGCCTCTCTAATTGCCCCTCATCCTCCACTAAAGCACTTTATGTTGCTGAGGCGAAGGAGTTGCCTTACATTCTTGCCAGTACTTAGCTTGGAAAGCATTATATCTGGGCTGCTAGTCATTATCAAGATGGATTGTGGTGACAAATGGCAGCCCAAACTGCCTAAAGCAGCCTCCTGGCGATATTGGCAATAGACACATTTACACAGAAAAACCCCCAAAAGGAGCCCCCACCAAATCCCCAACTGTTAATGAGCCAACAGCCGAGTGTAGTTTGGGAAAATACAATCCACAAATGCAGATAATGACATGGTTCCTCTTTGCGTAATTGGCTCCAAGTGAAAACATTTCATTTACCTCTCTTTCCCTCTTTCTCTCTCTCTTTATATCCTTTGTATGTGTGTTCGAGTCCGCGTGTGTGTGTTTGTGTGTACGCGCGCATGTGTGCGGTCACATACGGGTGTGTGCGTGCGTGCGTGTGTGTGTGTATGCGGCTACCCGTGTGTGATTGAGGTTTGAGCTGCACGGTGAATTAAATGCAGTTCTACTGTAATTAACTGCACTTACCAGTCTGTGCATGAGACTTTCTGACGCACCAATAATTGAGGCATCAGGTTTTGTTTGTTTTAACCTGCCTTTGAAGACATGCTGGGAAGATGTTTCACATGGTTTAGTGGAAGAACATCTGTGTGTACTAATCTTAAAGTCTTGACAGGATTCTCGTTTCTTTTTTCAATTATTTAACAACTGAATCTCTGGAATATTAAAATATTTAGTAGCTAGGCTGGAGAATTTTCTCACCCATTTTGTTTTTCATTTCACTTTGAGATTTGAAAAAAAAAGATCCATTGTTATGCAGACAGAAAACATTTCCATGGTATTATAATGCCATTCTGAAAAACAAAACATAACAAGTTCCCACTGATGATAATAGCTGTTTTCAGAAAGGCCTGTGTCTAGCTCAGCATTCTCTCTGGTATTTGTAATTTCATTATAGGTCTGAATTTTGGAACCAAGGTCTGCCATAGTTCAGTGAAGCATATCCCCCCAAGTATTTGTGGTCCTGGTAAAACATAAAGCTGTGTTTGTGGACAACATTAGTGTTTAGGAGACAGAAAGGTCCGGTTCAGTTCTGTCTCAGCATTAACCCACAAAACCACAGTCTCCTTCCGTCTCCGGGACTCAGTGATAATTAGTGCTGTGTGTCAAGGAGACAGACAGACAGATAGAGTGACAGAGAAAGACAGATGGGGAGCGAAAGAAATAAAGAGACAAACAGCTTGTGGAGAGATATACAGTTTTGGAAGGAGGGCATATACCGTACATGAAGCCCAAGAGGGGCTGGTTTTGTTTCCCAGTAGGTCATCTGTCCTAAACCCCACCATCTTCAACCCCTTTCCTTCCATCTTCTAACCTCAACCACTAACCACCCAACCATCCACCTCAGCACGCCCCCCGGAGCCCCTGATTCCCTACCCCAAAGCCACAATTTGTCTTGTTGCAGAGATTGATGAGGATAGCTTGGCAGGACCAGTGCTATCACACTTAGGCCGAGTTTGAGAGTCAAGAGGGAGAGTGGCTACTGACTGTATAGGCCATCCGTCATGCCCTATGTACACAGTTGGTCAGGTCATCCCTCCAGAGTCCCTGGGGGCTTTGCAGACTGTAGCTCTTCAAAGTTACAGGGTGCCTCTTTAAGCGACGGATGGAGGGAAACAGAAAACAACAGCCTGCGCGCAGGAGCATAGCCTGTTCCCCTGACTGGCGGTTTATGCATTTAAATACACAGTCAGCAGGAATAAGACAGTGCAAATAAGACAAATGAGACTGTGGAGTACTGGAAGGTAGATCACTGGAAAATGGAGTGGGGACATGACTCCCTGATGCAGTAGGTGGTTGAAGGGCCCAGCGGGAGTCTTTGGTTTAGTTATTCTAACCGTATGATGGGCGTGGTGTGGGCGTGTGTGATGGCTTGTGTGTGTATGCAAAACTAGGTCTATACAGAAGAAGCACAGATCTAAGATGCAGATATTTGAGAAGTTATGTTTGGCCAAAAAAAAAAAAAAAAAAAAATCTTGTGATGCTCTCATTGAAAATTCAAAACGAATTTGTCTTCTGGACATCCTCAGATGGAAAACACCAAATGTCAACAGCAGACTTGACTGTAAGTGTAGAAGACTTAAATCTGATTACTTGTCAGAGGGTACACAAAAGCCAAAATAATTGCTTCCTGCACAGGTTTGATATCTTAATGAATAAAACAAAAAAGAAAAACAGATTCAAGAGATCAGATTTGCATAAAAAAGCATTACCTGGGAAAATAGATCCTCTGTGTCTATGTTACTCCAATATATCTCTTGATATCCTTAAGAAAATGTTTGGTTAGATTTCATACTACATTCTGAGCTAGATGGACAAACAGCTGCTGTCTAACTTATGGCAAGTGCTGCTGGGACAGTGATATACAGACCTGAGTGCTCATGCAGCTCGGACAGAGCTGCCATGACCTCAAGGTCAAGGGCAGAAAAAAAGGAGGCAAAAAAACAAAGTGGATTATGATAAAGTAATTTGTTCCATGTCAGAGTGAGTTGCAGGTCCAGGAAAGGAAGAAAGGGAACATACAAATTTGCAAAGCAAAGACGAGTCTGTGAAATGGAGCAGCCAATGGCCTTGGGGCAGTTTGATTCTCTGTCAGAATATCTGACTTGATGTCATGCAACGCTTGTCAAGAGCAACATCTGTTGAAAAGATGCTTGAGTGATGGTCAAAAATGTGCTGGTGCAAATACTGACAACATGCACACGGGCGAATACTCCATCCTGAATGGCGGAGAAACCATTTCTCTGGAGCGTACTCTCTCTCAGCTGCTACTATGATACAGACGACACTCTGGCGATTACGGACACTACGGGTCATTCTCAGTTCAGTTTGCTCTATAGTATATCACCAAAGAGTAGAAGAGTGGACTCCCAAACGGTACTGTAGAGTTCCCCAACTCTTCCCCTAATAACATGCAGATGGGCCTCTCTAATGCCTGTTTACATATCTGCGGCATAGTTCATGACTAAAGTAAGCAAAGCCCTAATTATTTTACCCGGCGACGGGACCAATAAAATCAACTTCCCCTTCTCGTTATGGGTGTTTAAGTGTATCCTTTGATGGCAGGGCTTTGTTTATTTTTAGAAGAGTTGCGCAGCCGAGAGGAAAGCAAATAGAAGTAATGACACAGGGATGCTGACAAATGGGGGCCCTGGTGATGGATTCATTTCCTCAATGATGCCTAGAAGGCTAGACTGCATAGGTGGTTCAACATGAATGCAGATTTACACAATTGCAAACATGATTGGCAATATCATGTTAGCAATTGTATGACTGTTGTGTATCAACAAACGCTGCCTGAATTTGTGTTTCACCAGCTTCAGTGTTAATAATTTCAAGATTTTGTTCATGTGTCAACAGATGTTTTATTCTGTTTAGAAATGTAATGCATAGTAATGCATCTCTTTCTTTTTGTAGAATGCTGTGGAGAATAACTATCCCAGTCATACTGGCTGGGGTGCTCTGCATCACTGCAGAGACCAAAAAGCCTCGGCCGCAGGGATCCATTCCATCCCCATACAAGAACAAAGGGAACCTGTCCTCAGAACGTCACCAACGGCTACTGCAGCAGAAACCAGAGGTACTATCCTCCAGCCGAGAGGCCTTGGTGGTGACAGAGCGCCGCTACCTTCGCAGAGACTGGTGCAAGACCCAACCCCTCCGTCAGACCATCAGCGAGGAGGGCTGTCGCAGCCGCACTGTTGTCAACCGTTTTTGCTATGGCCAGTGCAATTCCTTCTATATCCCCCGCCATATGGGCCCCAGCTCGGGTCAGGGCCAGAATCGTGGCAAAGCCTCAGGATCTGGAAGGAAAAATCACAACAAGGCCCAGGAGCCGTTCCAGTCCTGCTCTTTCTGCAGGCCACACCGCATCACACAGCTCACGGTGCAGCTAGACTGCCCAGACCTGCAGCCCCCTTTCAGACACCGTAAGGTGCAGAGGGTCAAACAGTGTCGCTGCATGTCTGTGGATGTGAGTGGCCATGGGAAACTGTGAAGGAGGACTTAAAAGGTCTTTTAAAATTAAAATTAAACCTGAATATTGTCAAGGCAGATATTCACAAACTTCGCCAAACAAAGACTGGCTTCAAATTGAACTCTTCTTCATCGTGTTTTACAAATAGTGGCCTGTTCCACAATAAAATTTAATGAAACCTGGAACTGGTATTATTAAACAAAGGCCCAACATTGATTTAATCAGAGACTATCAGCTATGTTGGCAAGCTGATGGTCTTGAAAGAGACTGATTCAAGTGGCTGTTGAGAGAGACTGATGATGAAGCGGCCAATTTTACTTCCCGTTATTTCACGAAGTTCATATCTACCTGCTATTTGTACATTTGTTACTAGATTCCTTTGCGATAAAGGAGATTAGAAATTGCCTCTCAGTTTTAAAACCACAAAACATCATGGACACTGGGAGAGACCATGCTGATAATGCAGTGCCTTAAGGAAACTAAACTGTACCCTGTGACCCCTTTAAAAGGTTTTTGTAATAAAACATGTTTTTCTGCAGGTGGATCTACAGTAATTACAGTCTGTCGGCAAAAAAAATTGAAAAAAAAATTGACTGTGTTTTATAAGTATTGTGTCTGTTCTCCTGTATCTTTACCTTAACTTATATGATGTCCCAAATGATACACAAGTTGATGTCAAGGATTACAAGAAACATGAAGCAACACAGCAATGACCAGTGGCATCCACCTCCTTGGACACAAGTCTGGCTGCATACTGTACATTTGCCAATAATGTACTAGCCAGTTGGAAAAACAGCATGTGTAAAAAGGGTGCAATGCAATATATACAGTATATATATATATATTATATATACAGTAGATATTATATATATATATATATATATTAAATATTATATATACAGTAGATATATATTATATATATTATATATATATTATGTATATATATATATATATATATATATTATGTATGTGTGTAAGTATGTATGTGAAAATATATTAAATCTATTTCATATAAAAACAGTGGTGTTTGGAGTACACGTAGTTCTGTACCATTTAATATCAAAGTTGGACAAATGATAAACAGAAAACAATCAGCAAAAGCAGAATTTCTATTAAAAATTAATGTAATTTCTTTTATTCAATAACTATATTTTTTCATGTGCAAGGTTATTCAATCAAAACATATCGTTAGTATTGCACATGAACATCACATCACATAATCCTGTTGCTCACTTACCATATGGGAGTTCAGACACTCTCACACACAGTAATAGGAAAGGTAGGAAACTAACTGGATAGGATTCTGCTTAAAACATAAAGCAATTTGACAATAATTCTGAATAAAACAATTTTAGGTCTACATCAGGTCACACCATTTAGGTATGGATGGCCTTTTTGGTTGTAAAGAACATATTAAACAACAATAGAGGTGCTGCAGGTAAAACAATTGTAAAATTATCACTAGATATCACTAGGTTCCAAAACACACTTCATGAAACTATTCAGAAAAGTAAATCTGTCATGTTTTCCTGTTTACATGTAACATTTAATTACAGATGATATGTCTCAGAAATAAGCTCTTTTCTACAGCACTCGTTTGACCACTCTACTGTGCGATAAGGCACTTTCTGTCTGGCAAGTGATCCATGCCTACCATATGAAAGGTTATAAAATTCTGTGCTTTTCACCATGAAGGGGGATATAAAGAGGAAGTGTCCATGCCTTCCTAACAAATTAGGTTTAGGAATTGCACTAAAAAAGAAAATAAGCTACATATGGCTTATAAAATACTAAAAGATTGGATATAATGTTGCTACAAATTTCAGAGTCCAGTGAACATTTTCTGGAATTTCTCTAGCGAATTACTCAACATCATTGTATTTAATCATTTCAGCTTAATGATGTCTTTTAGTAGCAATATTTCACTTAATTATGTGAGTGGCTTCAAAAGCTGGCTGAGGATGTAATTTTTCATTCCACTTTTAAACAATATAATATCCACTTTGAACCAACTCACTACAAAAACAGCTTTGAATCAATTGAAAACAAATACTGGAAGCAAATAAATCTTGTAAAATTACTGATGAGTCATTTAAGATTGTATAATCTGTGCTTGTGCAATAACACTTGATGATGATCATTTTCCATTCTCTGCTTCAGATCTTCTGACCCAGCTTTGCTTTCTGTGGAATAAAATTACAGGTCTGAGTTATTTACAGCTGGCAGCACTGGCACTCATCTCAATATGTTGCTGTCGGAGCCAGGAGTGTTGTTTTCTTCTACAACCTGACAACTGTTTTTAAGGAACAGAGTCTGTTAGGTGAGGAGATAACGTGCACCAAGGGAAGAAAAAAGAAGAGGGTAGGTAAGGCTGGAACTTAATTGATAAATAAAAGCACAGATGAGACCATAAGGTTAACTGTGATAAGAACTGCAAAGACGTACTATTCCAGTTGAATGTTTGGGTTTCACATTGTAGGAAGCCTTCTCCCTGGCCTGTTTGAAGCAGTCCTCAGCCATTTTGACCCTGAAAAAAGACCAGTCATAACTATCAGTCATCCTATTGAGGCCTAAAGAGCAAATAAATGGATGGACACAAACTCATTCACACTGCAGAAATGTACTATTTTCACCAGTTACAAAGGAAACACATTACAAAAATCCCAGCTTGGATCGTACAGGCTATGGTCATGTGGTAATTGGAAACAATGATCTTGGTTTGTCAAAGGGCCAACCGTCCTACTTTGAAGTGACTCACTCAAGTTTACTACTGCATGGCGTGAGCCAGCAATGTCACTACTCATCTGTGCTTGAAAAAGACAAATGATCAGCATGTTGGCAATGAGTGAGCACAACAATTTACGCCGACAGACACGCATCTTGCCTGTACTCATTATGGGTAGTGTGTGTGCCAGCACTGCATACATCGAGTTGAAGACTGACATCTATAGTTGCACTGGAAAAGGAAAACCAGCAGAAGGGGGTTAGGATGACTGCCCATGGTAAAGGGCAAGGAGTTAATGCTTTCAAATTTGTTTTTATTCTTTCCTACTGTACAAGCAAGGCTTGTGACATTTTGCTTCTCTTACAAATACATATCGCAGTTCAATCTTCATTTGGCATAATGGACCAATTTGCTTTTTGTTGACATACGCAACAGTATCTTTATATTCATCAAACCACTGAAAGCTAACTAGATGCTGCATGTGTTTTTTTCATTACTGGGGTGAGGACATAGATTTGGGTCATTTAACCTGTTTTCCCTCCATGAATTTAAATGAATCTGATAAGATCTTCAGTGAACACAAGATGTACTGCAAGTTATTAATGGTTTGGAAACTTACGCTTGGGGAAATTCTTAATGTAGGAACACGGGTGTTTCTGTTATGAAATTGTAAAGGTCAGAGAATGGTGTACCCTTCCCAAAGACAAAGAAAAAATATTGAAAACACCCGGGTATTTCTGCAGGATTTGATTTTGGGACAACAGGTTCAAGTTTCCTGTCAGAGGGAAGGTATGTGTATCAAGTAAAATGTCCCATTCTGAAACAGGACACTTGTCTCCCCATCATATTCTCACCGTTCCTGTAACATCAGCTTATTCTGCTTCTTCCACTGGTCCTTGAAATCAGTGGAAAACTCATGCCAAATGGAGAAGAAAGTGTTGAGAGAAACCTCTTTCTCCCCTGCCTTGGGTTTAACTGAGAACGACCCGCTCAACTCCAAAAAGCTGAGGACAGAGAACAAAAACATTACTTCAAGACCAAACTATTACAACATGAGATTACAGAAACCTACACCAATTGTTGTGAAACCTGGCAGTGCTACACAAATATGAAAAATATGAAAATTAATCCTGGAATAATGTGCTTTTTTAGGGATTTAGTGGTAAAGTGACATAAAAAACAAAAACCAATGATGACTCTACATTTCAGAGGACAACTGGGAACAAAAAATGCAATTACTGACACAAAAACAAAGAAGAAGGATGCAAAACTAGGAGACAAAGACAGATCTAGCAAAAGAAAAGCAGCACATGGCGGGTGATGACACTTGAAAGTGTTAAATGTGGTGGCCATTTGCAGTGGATCAATACAGTGGACAGGTTGGGGTCTCTTTGTTTGGAGTGTGCTATAGGAACACATTCCTAGCCAGCAGTAACAGAAGCCTGGAGCCAAGGCTGTCTACTCTCGCTCCACTTAGATAAACAACACAGACACCGCACAGGGGGCCTCCCGTCTACTGAAGCCTGGCATGACGGCCTGCACCTCCCATGTAACTGAAGGAACCAGGAGTCCTAAATATTGACGAAGCAGCAAGATTATATTTCGTCACTGCAGTGAGACTATATCACTTCAAACTGTATTGGATTGCATTATCCGGTGTTGCCATTACTTTCAAATTCAGTACTGATCACTGCTTTGATGCTTGAGAAAAGGCCAAATGTAACCCATGAAATGGAACAGAAGTGATCACCTTTATTACTCAGGTGAAGAAGCTGTAGGGAAAATGTTTAAAGATAAAGAAGGTTCTTACATCTTCTGAGTGTCTGCCAGCTGCTTGTCCTGTGTTTCCAGTTCCGTTTTGGCTGTAAATGAAGGTAAATTGAAAGATAAAAAGCAGCGTATTGGTAAATAAAGGTCCCTGTAGAAAATACATCTTTCACCTGCAGTGCGACTTGTATATACAGGAGGATTCCACATGTCACCGTTACCTAAACCAACCATCATCTTCAAGGTCAGCGCTGTGCCACCAGGTTATTAAGTGTTGGACTGTCCACTGTTGCACAACTGACAAATGGGTACTGCAGACCTCAGGACAAGTGCTTCTTTGTGCGGGGTTACTTCGAACGGAGACAGATGACTGTGTGTGTGAGCAGGTTTGTGTGCGAGAGGCATGAGAGTAAAAGAGAGACAGCGAGAGGGTAAGAAAAGCGGGAGTTAGACACCACGGCACACATTAGGAGATATTTCCAGTAGGCCACAACACTTATCTCAGTGGGCCATCAGGATCATTTTGACTGTGTTATAAATTATGATATAAGGGAACAGCAGTGAAATGTGACAGTCTTAGCCAGGAAAATGCTGAAGGTTACAATATATCGAATTTCAGATCTAGGGGCTAATTTTTCAGCCCATTTTCAAATATAAAAGAGCTGTAGTAGAGTCAATCCAGCTATATATTTTTTTGCTGGTCTGTATCTGTTATGTATCACTGTGCTGCTGGACATTTGACAAAAGGTTAGACAATAAATTCCCCCTCCCAGCGTGTGTCCTCTTTAGGTCAATAATCTGTAAGTTGCTTTTGCCTTCAGCTGTCAAATGACCAGAAATGAACTATGGCCTCCTCATGGCTTTCCAAGACAGACATGACAGTAGATATGATAGAGAATCTTTCCTGGCAAAGATCTGTGTTCTGCTCTTATGTTGGGAATATCTGGTTGCGACATGTAATTGAAGCCAGAGCCACATCTAAAGATCCCAGTCAAACCCGCTGAGACCAGCACTATGCTTTACCATTCCACAGTACTAAATCACCCTGTAGCCCACAATCGTGTCTCTCTCTGCTTGACGGTTCATCAATAAATGATGACATATTGATAAATATCAGGACTGATAAATATCAGGACTGTGTTCTATCCTTCGAGCAAAGATGATTTAAGATGCTACTTACCACTTACTACGACACTGAACTCGAAAGATCCTGTGGTGATGTAAAATCTATTTCTAGGAACACTGAATATCAATTAAGGGAGATAAACTCTGACACTCCATGATAAATCTTCCCCTGATGCTGAATGATTCAGTATGAACTCAATATGATTAATTGTGTTTTTATCTACTTATCTTATTGTGATGATATGAAGACAATGTGGTATTAAGGGGCAAGATGAGTAAACTGATAAAGATTGTATTTAAAACAAAATAAATGATGAAAACATTTCAAAAAAAATATTATTTAAAGATGTCAGTTCTGTTATTGCACCATCATCATCATGTGGTTCAACATGATAAAGATCAACATGTCTATTTAATTTTTGATTTTGCCATAATGTGGTATATATAAACATAAAAAATGTTTAAAAGTTTGAAGTTTAGCCGCATCGGCCTCCATGATGTGACAGCAGAGTTGTAGTTTGTAGAAAAGGGATGTGAGTTTGACAACAATCTTTATGTCCATCAGAAAGAGTCGTCGGCCACAACAGTGGCCAGTGCTCTCTTGTATAGTGATTCCATCAAAGGCCTGTATGCATGAGAATTTGTGAAGCGAGCGGGGAAAATCAGGCTAGACCAAACAGCCGAGCTCCAACAAGTCCGCTCCCACTGTTATTCTGTGGTGAATTTCATGGTCAGAAAATAAACAAAAGCGGTTTAAACCGTGGAGCCAGAAACAGTTTAACCCCAGGCTTTTTTAGAAATTACAGAAATAACAAAAATAGGACATTTGGCTGTTGTTCTTTTTTTTCACGGCCGCAGTGGAGGAACCCCAAGAATCCCATCTGGAGCCTTCTGAGTCACATGTCCATGTTACGGTGCTTACATTCTGCTCTCAGAGGACAAACCTCATCATTTGCATCAAAGAAAGAGCTCCCATATTTCTCTCAAACACAGAGAGAAAGGGATAGAAAGGAAAAGAGAGGGGGAGAGATGGAAATGGGAGACATGCTTTCATCTGCAGACTTCCTTTAGAATGAACAGCGAGCATTACCGTGGAAGAACATATGCTATATATTATACTCTCATTTGAATACAAAAGCAGTTGGTGAGAGGCCTGTGAGCTGGGTCCTTCAGAAAGATTGGACACAGTCAACTGAATGTAGCCAGGGTCAAAGCCAATGCTACATGAAGAACAGCATTTGGCTTGTTATGTCAAAACAAGCATAACAAACTAAGTCTTACACCTTTGAAGTGGATCACAGTATCCCAATACTGTTGTAGATGTCAGATTATTGAGATAATAGCATGACTGTATGACATCTGGTGGACATGATGGATAAACACGACTACATTTTCAATGGATTTTGCCGTAATGCCTAGAACAACAATTTAGTATTGGCATTTTTTTTCTGTCTTTGGTTTGCTCTAATGGTGTGTACAGGAGATTTTTAACCATGCTAGCAGCATGGCACAAGGGATGCAATGAAGGTCTCTTTGTCCACCACTTGGTCCAGACCGAAATATCTCAGCAACTATTGGAGTGATTACCATGAAATTTGGTACAGACATCCATGGTGTTGAGAGGAAGCATCCTAACGACTTCGGTAAGCCCCTGATTTTTCATCCAGCATCTTCGGCAAGTCAAAGTTTTCATTTATCCAGTGAAATCTCTCAACATCTACTTGATTGGCACAAAACTTTTCATTTAGCACCAGCCAGACATTGCAATTTGTGGTTTTAAGTGAAACGTCTCAACAAGCAATGGATGGATTGCCATCAAATGTGCTGGAAACATTCCTGTCCCCCTCAGGATAGTTTGTAATAAGCTGGATGATGCCCTGACTTTTCATCTAGTGCCATCATCCACTCATATTTGCCCAATACTTCAGTTTATGATGAAATACCTGCAGAACTAACGATATTCCTATCAGCCTCAGCTGGAATTGTATGTTTAGTGCTAAATATCAACACGTAAACATTGTCATTATGAGCATATTAGCATGCTGACATAAGCATTCAGCTCAAAGCACCAGTTTGGATAGAGTCTCACAGAGCCGCTAGCATGGCCGTAGACTCTTGGTCTTGTTGCAATAAAAGTGCAATGGAAGAGGAGGTGCTCCTCATTTACAATAAATAAATCATCGTCCATTAACAGCCCTCTGAGTAAACACCATACTGAGAAGGGTTATTTTATTTCCTAATAGGAGTGTAGGAGTGAAAAATAATGGCAGAAATAAAGGGAAATATATGACAAAAACATGCCATGATGTCAAAAGTACTTTGTGAAAAGGATCAGGCGCTGAACAAGTCATTTTTGTCCATCCAGTTCTGTTCTCTGCAGTCAATTTAACAGGCTGCATGACAGATACACCTTCGGTCATCCTGAATCTTTCTATGAGGCAGAGCAACATATATTCTGTTTTAGAGGGTAGAGATCAAGATAAACGACACAGCTACCAAGTGCAGTCATAATCCGTTAAAGCAGATAGGCAGACTTGGAACAATAGCTGTGAGTTATTCAATACACCCTGCAATAAACACACGTCCCTATGGAAACGACACTGAGTGAACTCTTGTGTGCATATATCAACCAGAAAAACAGCATGAAACAGATTTGGAAATGTGTCTGTAGACATAGAAGACCTACATCTTTCTGATTGATGAGCTGCTTCATATGCTCTCATTCCACAGAGGAATTTTCATCTTAGGTATACTGAGAGTATACCAGCACAGAATACTTTTTTGATCAGGAGGGATAAATTATTTGCCGTTTTAAGTTTTACCTCCTTGTATGATGGTAAAACAGATGAGCAAACCATATGTTTAAACAGACCGAGCATCACCTGTTTCATCATTTTTAAAAAGGTTAAAGCTGGTGATATTCTCTTTTTTTTTGTTATTGTTATCAAATCAGATGAAAAGACCAAAACTAACAATGCATTATTCTGATTATCAATAGTTTCCTATCCTCTAGTTTTTAGCAAATGTTACTCAAACAGGCATAAATAGTGTATTTGCTGGTGAGTATAGCAGCAGAGCAGTGGATATGGGAATCAAAAAAAGCTACAGGGCCTATGTTCAGGGCGACGAAGGAACAAGTCAGCCAATGCAGGAGTGTGGTTCACTGATGTCTTTTCAATAGTTCTTTGACATGGCAGAGATATGGCAGAGAGCAATAAGATATACAGTGTCAGGCTTTTGCTACGCAGGCAACACTTTTTAGGAGGATCAGTTGTTGATTTTGGTCTTTGCATGGAATTTGTTGACAAGAAGAAAAATGCAGAATATCACCCTTTAATGAGTTGAAAGTCTTATCAATCATGAGTTTCAATTGAAATACGCTCACCTTGGCTAAGAAATTCGTCCATCTTCTCCTTAAAGGGTTGCAGGTTTTCTTCAGAGGACAATTTGCAAACTTTCTCCGTCTCAGCTGAGCATGCTGAAACAACATGAGATGATCAAGATGACAGGGAAAACAATTGTCTTCAGAGCAATAGAAAAATAATATCTCTTCAGGCATTTGCGTTGAAATTACAAACTCTATAGTACATTTCACCCTGGTTGAGTTTGCTTTGATAAATCTCTGTTGAATTTCTGCTGAATAAGTGTTGGCAAAGACATAATGACCTTTAATGACTAATAAGGCACCCCAAGGAACCAGGAAGGCCTGTGCTCTGATCCTGGGAGAAACGTATCGTCACGCTCTATCTGAAAACATAATAGATACACGAACTCAGCTCAAGGCCTTAGAGGTGGAGAGGCCATGAGACGCTTAAGGAAACGGGAAGGTCGGGACTAGACAAATGGTAATTCATAGACCATATGGTGCCTCAACTTAAGAGGTACACAGTGCGCTCTCTCCACTGTGCTGCTTGCTGATGTCCTTTAGGCCAGCCAAGGCCTTTGCTGCGCCTCTTACCTATCGGAACCTCCCTCTGGGAACTGTCACCGAAGCCCATGTCTGTTAGAGCACTCAGCTGGCTCTGCTAGGTAATGAAGAGGTCTGCAGGTATAGCATGTGATGATGTATTTATGTACGGACAACATGTGCCACCGCTACAGGGGTCGAAGCAGACGCAAGTCCATTTCCCCTGTGAGCAACTCCATCTTTATGAATTACAAATAATGAACAGCCTAAAGAATCATTATGGTAAAGAAAAAACAATATTTCGCAACACAGATCAGGCACCTAATTGGTTTAGCAGCAAAGATACATAAAACATGATAGAGAACAGACCAAGTTTGGGGAATTGTCGATCAAGCTGCAAGCACACAAACTCACACATACACACGTACATGCTCACACGTGTGCACACACGTTTGTACAAAAATACATAGTCGTTTTTTACCACTTGTTGGCACTTCAGTCCTTGGAAAGTGTTGTGAGTGCTGAGTGACTTGAGACAGAGTAATGAAAGGGAGTTTTTCCCAACTGTCTCATTCATTAGAACTCTTTTTCAGTCAACCAATCAGTTTGGCTTGTCAAGCATAATGCAATTGCCACACTCTTATCCTGAGGTCTTCATATGCAGTAACATAGCACATTCATTCTGGCGCATTTTTTATAAGCCTCTTTTATATGTTTACATTTTTTAGATAATTTATACGTTAACTATATGTTTAATACCAAAATGCAACATATGAAGTCCCTACATGAGGTAATACTGTCAACATGTAACTCCTTTTATTGTGTTTTGACTTTACTGAGAAATTACATATATGTAATCTTAGCTGGATGGAAATTCTGGCTCCAAACTGCTTGGCTTGTGAAACTTGCAGGGTCAGTGAGGTTATTCAGAGCTCGAGGAGAGCCTCTTCCAGCTCAATGATTAGATGATGAACCTTCGATAGTGCACACAGGTAGTGGAAGTTCCCTGAACTTGCCCCTCTATATTTTGATCTATATTTCATGAGGACAGTAAAAGCACGCCAGGTCCAACAGGAGTCTACATCTGACAAGTCACATCTGCTTCTGGTTAGCTCATCTGTACGACAAACAGATGCTATCTCTCTCTGCTCACCCACTTCTACGATCCACATATGACCATAGCTGGTCAGGTTTGGGAAATTATTTTCCATTGTAATAGGAGATATGTGAATGGATTAATACATAATTTATTGCTACATAAATTTCCATGTGATGGTATTTTAACCATGATATGACACCTGCCATAATTTGCTGGTAACTGAATGGCCAATTTACTACCTGATAAGCGTGTTGTAAATATGCCGTTAACAGGTTTTGGATGTGCTCAAACAGAAGGAAAATTGTGGAATGTACGTCGGCGACCATACCGTTGAGGTCTTTCCTCAGCTTGCGCAAATCTCTTTGAAAGTCCTCAAACTTCATCTGGGAGGCCTGGAAAAGGTCCTGGGGCTCGGGCAGAGGGTAGACACACGTCTCTCTGCCAGCATCCTGGTAAAACACAACATACATTCACGCACAAAAACCTCACACACCAACGTCAAAGTCAATATTCATCAAATGGGAGAGGGCCTCTCTAGTATATACTGAACACACCAGACCAGATTGAAATAAATGTCTTCAGACACCTACATGCATTTATTAGCAGTCCAAACATCCAAGGGAAGATGTGGCTGAAACTACAGCAGATAACTACCATTAAGCTTGGTGCACAAAGTACACTGCAATTCTCTCCGTCAGAGTTGCTACAAGGCCATTATGAGTGCTAGAGTCATGTCATGCAGGTTGATTTTGGCAGCCACCACTTTACTGAGTCCATCTCATCTGGAGAACCTAATTATTTACACTAGCGCTCCTTTGGATGCTGTGCCAATGAACAGGCTGTAGGTTTGAATGAAGCCAGACCAAAGCAGAACAAGAGCGGGAGATGGAGAGTGAAAGACGGAAAGGGAATTATAAGAGAGAGCCAGACAAGGAGAGAGATTTGTTTCTGCCGTAAATGAGGAAAGGGAAAATAAATAATTTGATAAAGGATAAGCTATGGTATCCTCTGGCAAGGGAGGAGATGAAAAGAGAGCTCTGGAAGGATTTCTAAGCAAATCAGACTAAAACAGAAAAGTGATTCAAATAAACAGGAACCAAAACATACCTCATCAAAGTGCCTTAGATAGTAAGCAACAATGTAGGACAAAAGACTCTGGGAGTTATCCTGAAAGAAAAAAAATAGATCCAAATAAATAAACCAAAAACCACTTTATTTATTAATCTAATCATTTTGGAGCAGGACGTTTTCATTTGTGTGGGGCAAACAAGAATAAGGACAGCAGTCTCAGAAGTTGGGGATAAGTCATGACATTGGAGGAGCCATACAACAAAACGTAACTGTGCTGGGCTGGCTGTCATAACTCAGAGTTGGTGGAAAGTTTGATGTTGATACCTTACTCGGTCCACCACCACAAAAAACACAAACCACTGTGTCCTTATATGGCAGTGGCAAGGGTACACTGAGCCCGATGGGATATTGAATAAGAACAGTAAACAGAATGGCCTCTCCTCTAAATCTGCACCGCAGTTTACCAACCATTTTCTAGTATAATGCTACATTACAGAATAAAGCTTTGTTGTACATATAAATTACATAGGCTTGTCTCCTCTACACATTATACACAAATGCATACATATACCTCCTGTCTGCTTGTGGATAACCCTTAATTGAGAGTCTGCTCCTGTAGTGTGAGGGATGTTTGCTTTTACTCCTGTAGCACACAGACTCACATTGTAACACTCACACTGCTCTTGACGTCCTTCAGTTTTGGCAGAATGTCCACGGTGAAGCCGTCGGCTTGCCCTCGAGACCGATTACCTCCGTTCATGAAGTTGCCAAAAGCCAGCACCAGGCCAAGCACCTGCAATACACACTTACCACTCTGGAGAGTCTGGTGCACATGCACATACACAGACAAACAAATGAGATGAAGATATACAAGGTTAAAATGAGTGATAGAGAAGAAAATTGAACGAGAAAAGCCAGTGGCTCACCTTGCATACTCTCTGAAGAATTTCTATTTTGCGGAGGACTGAGATGATACATTCATGGAAAGTTGACTGAAACAGGATGCAGAACACCCGCTCAGAGAAGTTGGGGATTTGGGATAACTGGAATAGAAACCTAATGAAAGGACAAGATCATTCTCCTTTAACGCATCTGTAATGACACAGCTCCCATGTAAATGGAATTTGGTTCAGAAGGTAGGTTTGGCTCTTACTGCTCAGGCTTGTCCAGTGGCTTGGCACCCTCCTTGTCTCTGGATGCTTTAATATGCTTTTTAATGCTATCCATCTCATCATCTTGAGCTCTCTGTCAAATGAAAATGCAGATTTATTCAAGCAGGAAATGTAATGTATATAGTTATGTGAAACCCAAGTACTTAAGCAAAATTTATGCAATTTTTAAAAAGAATTTTTTTTATTTTTTATAACTCAGATCAAGACTTTGTAAGTTTAAAACTTGCTAACCAAAATATGGCAATTGATCCAAGAATTGCCATATTTATTATGGTACATTTGTAAATTTATATATCCTTAGTATTACATAAAGCAGATCGAACAGATAATTACATAGTCTAGATAAACCTTACTTGAAAATGAAAGAAATGAAAGTGTCAAAGAATTCTTGAATTGTGACGATCTGTACTTAAACTCCTACTGTATGCCAGCCTATACAGTATAAGTTTCATAATGGTAAGGAGTTGCTTTCAGCCAGACTACATTCCTGACTATTATCCTGCTGTCAGGCTCTGGACCACAGTTTTATACAAGGTGGTTTAAAAAAGCAGGCCAGAAATATCCCTTCGTTTCACAAGAGGCAAGGACAATAGATGTTAATGTGTCCACAGATGGGCAAAACAATAAAACCATCCCCAGGAAGAGAATGTAAACTCTCTCCTAGTCCCTCCAGAGCCCATAGACCTCCTAAGTCTGAGTCTCAGCAGTCTAGTGTCTCCCTCGGTTTCTCTCCATCTTTCTCTCTGGGGTTTAGCCTCGGCACGGATCCTTGGAAAACATTAAACACCAGCATCAAACACACTGAGGGCCTGATTAGTATTCTACACACCGCCGCTTTCTGTCGAAGGGGGCAAGCTCTCCTTCGCCTTCTCTCGAGATGTTTTCAAGTGTAAATATATTTAACACAAAGCAGATCCTTTTCAAAGGGCAGCAGCGGAGCCCAGCAGTGTTTGGTGTAATTGGGGACAAGTAGGCATTAGCGTGTGATCTTTGAATTGCTAGGGCATGTTGCAGCAGTTGTTAGCATGAGAAATACAGTCCCATGTGGAATATCAAATGCAAAGGAAAGGAGGATGATATTTGTGATGCCAGAACTCTAGCGGTAGCCAAGTGGTATTCATTAGCCAGGTTTCTAGAACAGGGTTTAACAGATCCTGCCAGGGCTTAATCTTTTATGTCACTCAGTTTTCAGTGAAACACCATTTATGAGGTTCTTTGTACATTGAACTGCCAAGGAATGGTCCCTAAATGACAAAGTGTATCATGTAATTAACATGTAAAATATATTTAGACTTACAAGGCCTTGCCATGTACCAAAAAAAAAAAAAAAAAAAAAATTGTAGTCATTTGTATTGTTAAAGTTTGTAGGAGGGACTACGACTCTAACTGACCTCCATGACATTTAGCTACTGTCAGCTGAAAGGAGTCTGAACTTCAACTTCAGACAACCAGTCTGGGCCCAGATTATAGCTTGTGATATTAGAGTAGAGGGAGCGGTGTCCCACTATCACTGTGACCCCTTTAATGGCTTATTGTTCAAAGAACAGGAGCGGCTATAATCCGCAGCTCATAGACCGAGCAACTCTGTCCCTGCTTGTGTTTTTTCCATCTCTGTGCGCATACAGGACAATATGTGCACATTCGTAGGGACCAACGTGTTTGTTTGTGAGCATGTTTGTGTGTGTGAGAAGAGAAAGAGTGAGGGAGAGCAGTGTATGATCTAGCTCCTAGCGCAGTGAGTGAGGGTGTAACCATTAGAAGCCCCTCACATTCCTCAAGACAGGCTGACTGTGCTGCCAACTGTGGTTTAGGGGGCTGGAGACCCACAGACAGGATGGAGTCTCGCAATACAAAAGAGAAACAATTTGGCTCCTCAACCCAATAACATAGCCCTAGGCCATAAGGGGGAGAAGGAGAGAGAGGGAGAGGGAGAGGGCTTGAAGTCCTGGGGTGAGTGGAGAGGTTAGAAGACTTTTGATCCTCAGTTATGACACATTGGTTCGTAACTACAGCTTGTCTCAAGCCTCAGTCTCATTCCCATGATCAACATTATTAATATGCCTCTGGCAGCCAAAGGTCCAGGCCTCTCCTGTGTAGTTGTGCCAAAAAGCAATTCACAGGAATTTCACAGCATCTTAAAACTGTATCACAGTTGAAATGTGGAAAACATGCCCGTTTTCATGTTCCATTATTTACTGACCTGACTTCGAACGGGTTCTGAACTGGTTCCACTGGGGGGGGGGGGATTTTCTATCAGTGAAGGCTGATGAATATGTATTTACTATTTACAAGGAGCCCTTCCTAGCCAAAATGGACACATATTTGAAAACGCTGATGACAGCTTCATAATTCTTTTTATGCTAATCTTTCATGCTCAGTGTAGTTTCTCTTTTTAAAAAAAAACTAAAAAAAAAAAAAAACCCCACCACTTTCAAGAGGAGTTGTGTGACACGAACACTGGTATTTCTCAACTACAATTTCCTTTGCACGGGAGCATTACAAAAATGGAGTCAATCAGATTCAGTGTGAAAAAAAACATGTTTACCATGTAAAAATGTTGGTCCCCTTCCAAGCCAGCAGACAGACCCATACAGGACTGACTCTGTTGCCAAACTGCACATGTACCACATACCAGTACGGTTTGTGGCTCCCCTGTTTGTGTTAGCATCTAATGCACCCTTCCTTTAGTTCACCCTTTCATTTGGAACATGGAATAAGAACTCCACATAGAGAAATATGTTCACAATGAAGTGGCATCTCTGACTGACAGTGCAAGAACACACCAATATAATTAAAGAGTGGATTATCTCCCAGCTACACTGTATACAACAGTCAGCTTTTGATAATCTTGGAAGGGTATCTTTTGATGGATAGCAGTTGGTGTTTGGTGTTTTACCTTAAGTCAAGTGCCAAATAAAACTACACTAACACCTAATGAATGAATTTTTTGCTATTTTGTTGATATCACAGCTTGTTGAGTCTTCTTAGGTTTCATTCTATAATAAAATGATTGCCTGTTATTCATATATGGCATGAAACGTGTAACCATAAATCATTCTTTTTCTCCCAAGCAAACTTTTCCAAAATAATACTTTTTCTGCAAACCACAGAGGAAAAGAAAAAAACACAAAGGTTTTCCCGGACTGAATGCAGCAGTCAAGATCAGCCTGAGCTGTCAGTGGTGTTACTTTGTGCTGGGTTTATTGCTCAACACTGTGTATTTATATGATTCAGCATTGGCAGGGAAGTGTAGAAATGAATTTCACTTTGGGATATTGTCTTTTCACTGGTCTATTGACTTTACTGAAACCACTGTCCAAATGCGACTTCATCATCCCCTTGTCAAAGTCAAAAATTTGCAAGATTTAAAAAATATTTATTACTTTTGTAACCATAAGACATAGCTCCAATTCCAAGTGGTGCTACAGAATGTTGTTATACTCACATTTTCATAAAGGGCTTGCAGCGTCTCCAGATCAACGACAGTGTTATCCATATTTAGGACGGCTGTGGATAGAAGGAGAGGATGACATGGTTAATGTTAATGTTAATGTTACCACTAAAGCATGTCATGACATTTCTCTGCTACCTTCGAGGAACACTGTTGAAAAGTCAGATATCAAACCAGCACAAACATGCTGTCACTTTCATAACCTCTAGATTATAGCATTTTTTTCTGTCCGCAACAAGAAGCACAAACAGTGACAAAACACCTTTTCAAATTAATGGAGCTGAAGGCGGCATGAAACAAGGGCAAAATTCTCCCTGTATGGCCCACATAAAGCATCATGTGCCGTATGCTGTGAGTAACATAGTTATCAGCTCTCGTCATGATAACATGCAAGGGGCCAAAAAACTAAAACATAAATACGGAGGTCTTAGAAATCTGTCAAAGGTACAAAGATCTGTGTTTGAACTCCTGTGTTTGAATTCCTGGTGTCGCCTTTTTGTCTCGACGCGAGGACGTGGCGCCCGCGAGCATTAATCCTTTGAAAGTAAATGTTTAAAGACAAACAGAGCCTGGGGGTCTGCGGTGTTGAGGCTGAGGTGTTGCTGTATGCACAGTCGCCCAGTGAAGCACTCGACACCTATATATGTATTTCACTGTACTGTGTGTCCAAATTACTCACATTGTTTTGATCTGCCGAATTTGCAGTTGAGGTACAGTGAGAAAAGCTAGTGTCAGGGGATATACAGGAGCTTGGAGTGATGGACTCAATGCACAATGTTCACTTTGCATCACATCTTATGTCTTGACATTGAATATGACTGGACTTCTTATAAACGTTTCACAAATACAAACTTAAGAAAAAAGGATAAAGAGGATCAAGAGAAAAACAAAATTGGAAAAAGTCGAAAAAAGCCTGAAGAGAATGTTGTTCTGATCTGGTCATTTTTGTGTCATGTATTTAGCTTTGATATTGCTTTCTCCATTTATGTAATCCTGTAGCCTTTTTAATCTCTTCACTTTTGAGCCACCAGGGCAAATCCACTCCTTCTTTCCCTGTACTTTGCTGTCACTCTTTAAACTCTTCACACTGCCTCCTCTTCCAAAGCCACCAAAGGAATAACTTCCGTCTCTCCGACTCTCCCTTTTTCTGTTTCTCGCACTCTTCTCTTCTAAGCATTTGGTTTTCATTACAATCTGAAACAGAGCCTGGCGTGCTGGTTTGATTGGCGACAGGTCTTAACAAACATGGGAGTAAGCCGTATCATCGCTCTGACACAGACCTCTTATGACCAAAAGCCAGACTCATCTGCCCGGGTTTGCCCCGACTACCACTTTCAACCCCAGCATGGCGCCAGCAACCACCATCTAATACTGTGACTGGCGCTCCAAACCCTTACAGGAAGCAGACACCACACGGAAGTGTCCTATGAAACATGCAGAGTGTCGGCCAAATCTGAGAACAAACAACAACAGCTGTTAGGAAAAGAAAAATGTGACTTGACTTCTCACTGGGCAATTGGGCTGTCATAAAAACAGACACAATCTAAATCAGTGATTCAGAAGTTGGTTTTTTCCAGTCAGAGATATGCAAGTGATGACAGCGTTGCTAATCATTGTCTTCATCATGGAATCAAGAGGAAATAAAACAATGATTCACTACACTGAAAAGGACAAATATAAAGTTTTGACGAATGAATATTCCTCTTCTGTAGACAAATTGTACCGCGATTCTTTAATGATCTCAAACCGCTGATGGCACAAGAGAACATTTGATCATCTCAGGAATGGGAAAACAATTGAATTAATTGAAATGCATGACAAAGTCAATAAAACACAGTTTTTTAGGGTTATTTCATCTGTGCAAGGCAGGAGGAATCCCACAGTTTTAAGGAGTAACAAGCATATAATACTGAGAAGTACTTCACCAAACCACTGAGATACAGTATCTTTTCTCCGATCTTACTCTCCATGATATACTGAAGTTTCCAATCAGGGCTAATTATGTACTATGGCAAAAACTGTCTTAACATAAGAGATGAATGACAGTGCTGATGAGAATGGCCCTTGCTTGCCCTCCCACTCTGACCTGAGATGGATGTGCCAAAGACTAAAACATAGAGAAGTTAAAATTCAGTCTACAAGATGCACTGAAGATACTGCAGATGAAACAGCCCCACATATTAATGGTTTACAAGTGTACAGAATGTACCAGTAGTGGTTTCTGTAGTACACATTTATTTTGGTGTAACCTACCCAAGCTGCCATTGGTGTTGAAATAGAAGATTTGAAGCTGTAATAAAGGCTCTACCGTAGGAGGGTTGAATAGGATGGAAGAAAAAGCAAGACTGTTTAGACATATGGATGAGCGAAGACTGGCGAGCAATCAGAGAGTAACTAAAACAGGAAGACAGTCTGTTCCCATCAACATCTCCTGAATGACTTCACTTTAACAAAGCCGTTTAGACAAGATGGTGACAACTCATCAGAGAAAGACAGAGAGCCACTGAGAAACAAGACGTGGATGTTAGATGGGGAGAGATTATGTAAAATGAGAGCAAAGAAAAACAAGTGGGAGGAAAGCAACATTTCAGCTGCCTTGCAACATTATGACTTGTGATAAAGCTAACTACTAGAGGGAGGTTTAAGCTTTGGCAATGAGCTCAGCCAATACACAATCTTACTCTCTTCTCAGTAGACTGAGAAAAAAGAACTACAACTACACTTTCTACAGTGTGCAGACATATTAAACTGTTTCCACAATTGTGTCATTTTACAGTCCATGCGTCACTTCTCAAACTACTAGTTCAGATACATGACCACATGATTACACTTACCATTCTGGATGTCCTTCATATCAAGATGAATACTGGACATTAGAATACCCACAGCCTGTGAACGCTTGTTGCTCAAAAGCTTCACCACCTAACAGTTGATGATACAAAGAGATGTCAGCACTAGGGTTGTACCAGGCCATAGAGAACAGAGATGTTATTACTCCATATACAATGACATACACATGCACACACACACACACGACTGGAATCAAAAGACAGCAACATCACACTCTTTTTCTGTTTCCTTCTATGGGAAAAAAACTTAAGACTATTCACCCACAAACAGGAAAATTATAATGCTGTCTAGATGAATTACGGTAACTAATAATTTTTCCTCTTCCTCCAAATCTCCACTTCCATCATCGTTTAGTCTGGTGATGAAAAACTTACAGATCATTTAGACATCAAGGTACTCATTTGCTAAGCAGAGCATGGTGACATGGATGGACTGATTAAACATACTGAGAATTGGCAAGGTTTTGTTTACATTATAGTTTATGGAATTACATAGTGCAGATATGGTATATTTTTTGAAGGGGAAAGAAGACCATCAAAACTTGTAATAATAACTTGTCAAAACTATTGTATTCCCCAAAAGCTGCAGTATTAACCAAAATTAGCTGAATAATAAGAGCTTCCACTTGTCAGAAAGCCAGGAGGTGAATATCAAGATGGTGGTGTTATTATGCAGGAAAAGCTGGATGTAAGGGGGCCATTATAAACCACAGCTCGTCTAAGTAAGCAGACGTGTGTGCTGGGTAGCAAAGTGGTGAAGGGACAGGACAGGAAACCCGTAGCCTACTGTGATCCAGACAGAACGCTTCCATCTAAACCAGATCACACAGACCACAGACCTCTCAAACACACAGGAAGTTATATCACCAGGCCCCAACTGTCTCTGCCACTGAGCTGTTTTCAGATTTATATTGTCTCCAACTGTTTTCCTGGCTCAACCACAGCTTCAGGGGACAGGCCGTCCGAGATACGATGTCCGTGTGGCTTCCAAAGTGAGCCTCTGATAGCTAGTCTATGTTAGCTGCGCAATGGGCATTCAGAAAATAAGTCATTAGTCATGTTTTATCAGCTGACTTGAGTCTCTCAAATGCACAAACATGTTTAAGTTACATTAAACAGAGTTCAGCAGTTTAGTCCCTGGCAGCGCTGCCTGATATTACAGAGGATCACTTTACTTTTTTATTATTTTATAATGAAACACAGCTGGATCCATGAACCACCATAGTTATTGAAATTATTTTCGTGACAAACATTTTCAACAATAACCTTTTAGGACAACAAAACAACCCTGAAAATTTAATCTGATTCAATGTTTTTTAACAATCTCATGAGAGCCATGTGTCTGAGTTTTTGGTTTAAAGAAATCCTTTAGTTACATTAATTATATGTTGATCCTGTGATCCATTTATCATTTCAGGGTTGGCCAATAAGGACTTTCATCAAACCCATACAGCTCTGAATCACATGTGTGAAACAAATCCCAGAGGTACAACTTGTTCTCTAAAAAGATGGTGAAAGACCTGTAATTAAAGCAGTATTTAAATGGTACAAAAAGTAATAATTAACTGCCCTATAATCTCTGTCATTTAACTTTTGGATCAAGCCCTGGGTTTGACTTTACTAACTTTACTAATTATAATAAGAGTCATCTTGACCTACATTTCACTTGTCTTTTGAGAGCATTACCCTCGATAGTGATAAAAATGCATTACTTTATATGCATAAAATATGGACCCACAATTTAGCATTTCATTAACTCCTCTTGAAACCGTTGGGTGCACCAGACCTTCAAGTCTGTTTTAAATATATTGTATGCATATCTTATCATCTGGCAGTAAGAACTGAGTAGTGGAGGTGCCGGGAGTACACTTCTGACCAGTCATGATCGACCATCATGAGTCATGATGATAGGTACAGTTTAGGGAGAGGGTGAGATGTAAGTCAAAAGATACTGTGTGAGGTGAAACAGAAAAATAAATGTTGATGTACTATAAAGAATGGTAGTTAATTATTGTAGTTTGGCCCGCTCACCAACACGGTTAGCAGTTTGACGTGCAGTAGTGGATGTAACTCACAGCTCATAAAAAGGCAGTTAGGGACTTTAAAAACACTTGGCATCCGATTTTTAGATTTAGTGCGACTTACTTCTGCTGAGGATAGCATTATCTCCATCAGGAATAAACATCCATAAATCCGCATAGAAATCATAGAAAAAAAGTTGCTCCTTATAACTCCAGAACTTTACAGATAATCATCACGTTTTTAGTTTTCTTCAGTATCAAAGTAATTCAGTAAATTTGTCTCTATATTAATGGGTACATTTCAGACAGTACGAGATTCGGGAGGGGGGGTCGCAGCAGAGTATCAGACTTTGAAAGCCCCTGGATTAGTTGATCGACGGAAAATTAATCTGAAACTACTCTGATTGTTGATTAATTGTTTAAGTAATTTTTTAGTCACAAATACCCAACGACTTGTTTCAGATTCTTAATTGTGAGGTTTTGTAGCTTATCTGTCCTTTCTGATCATAAACTGAATATATTTGGGATTTTGGATGGTTGACCAGACACAGGGGCATGTTCACTATTTTCTAACATATTACAAACCAAATGACTGAAGAATTAACCAAGAGAGTGATCATCAGAATAATCAATACTGCCATGCATATATCCTCTTTTTAACCTCCTTATAAGAATTCTCCTTTCTTGCGGGATGGAAAACGTTGAGTAAACGTAAATGTAAACTGTTTACTGCTGATCAAAAGTGAAAAAACACTTTGCACTATACAAAAAACAAGAACTAGTGAAAATGAAGCTGATTGAACGTGAGTGCCATGAAACAAAAGCCAAAAAGCTTCAATTTCAAACAGATGCACATCACATAATCCAACTTCATATTCGCTGTGCTCCTATGCCTCCATATGAAAAGGTAAGAAGCATATACTGTAAAACAGCTCCTCTTTTAAACCTGACTTCAAAGAGACAGCTGGGTCAACACCTGACTCTGGATTATGGTAATATTTCTTCACATCTGATACTGATGTCTGCAGAGGCTTCTAAACTGGCCTCTGCCAGTTCTCATCAAAGCTCCTCTCTAGTGGCAGCTCTAGAGTAGGGGTGTTTCTAAAGGGGGTGACATGGAGGTGACATGAAGTCCCCCCCCCCCAAAATAAAAATACCCTCCCCGGTGCCCCCAAACGCCATTTGGCTACAGCACTGTTAATCTGACAATGCCCAACACCATTGTATCAGAGCACTGTCACTAGCTGCTTGATTTGCAATTCAGAATCACAGTGCCACGTTTTTCCAAACAGGAGGAGAAACATGACTCGACAACAGACCATGTCTCCGTTCATGGTATGTAGACACTCAGTTAAAGGTGGATTGGGGTGTTGTCGTTCTCTGTTGCAATAATGCTGTATGCACAGTGGACTCGAGATAACAGCAACAATAGCGAGTGATGGTACCTACTGTCAGCGGAAGGCTACTGAAGACTTGATTGACCCCTTAAAGACGACTCTCGGGGGCATAACGGCTTCAAAAGCTCCCAAGAGTCCCATTATAATATTATGTATTTAGTTAGTTAGCTTGGCTAACGTAACTATGGCAGACTAGTGAACAGCTATGACCTTCCCCTGTTATTTAGCAGCGATGCACCACCACAATGTGATGGTTAGGGTTAGGTCCCCCCTAACTGGTTCTTGGACCCCCCACGCCACCACGTTTAAGAAAAATCATGGAACTACTCCTGATCTGGAGAGGACGCTTGTCCCCTCTCATCAGCAAAACAGTTGAACTCACAACACACGGGGGGGATGGGAAGAACTGCAAGTGGTAGGAGATGTGATCGATCGTCCGAAGGCCTGGGGCCTGGTCCTCATGAGCCCGAAATGTGAAAGGTTTGCTCCAAATTGGGGTCAGTTGCAGTTCTACGTGTGTTTTCATTTTGCTGTTATTGACTTCAATATCTTCAGAACATTAACAGCAGGTTCATGCAGTGAAGGCCAAGGAAATTAAACCCATACCCATCTCAATTTGTCTCTTGTCTCTCACAATTTAACAATACAAGCACAACATGAGCTGCTTCATTATGTGGTAGCCTACATCTTCAGAGCTCTATCAATCAGAACACTACAGCAAATAAAGTCAGTGTCAATAGAGAAGAGGAAACTCATTCTGGTTGTTCTCCATCTCCCTGCCCTGCCCTTGATCACACTAACAGCACTACGTCTAAGCTTACAGGTGTAGTGCTGCTCTGTAGAGAAATTAATTCCCTGTATTGTGTCTCTCGGGTGTCGAAGTAATCATCTGACAGATCCTGGAGTGTCAACATGCTTAATGGCGGCTATTTTTAAAGTGTGTTTGATAAAGGAAGTCTTGTATGAAAGTGTGTTTTTTCGTGTGAAGGGCAAACTCGCTTAGCTTATCTACTGTTTCCCATTGCTGTTGACTTTTTGTGCTCTATTGGATCAAAGCTGCAAGGTGAGTTTTTTTTTCCCTGGGTGTTTTGGGTGGTAAAACTTATCATATACTGAGTGTATTCAGCTTCAGTTAGTTAGTCAACTTTGGCGACTCCTCGTGATAACAAAAAAGACGGCAACAAAAGCTGATACCCCCCTGCCACATATCTCAATGCAACAAAAATACACGTGTACTACAAACTGCACAAATTTTCACCAGGATTGTATCATTTTACTACAAACAAAAACCATGCCGTAAGAATAATTTTATAATAAATAATAATAAATAAATAAAAATCATATACACAAGAGCTTTATCTTAGCTACCTCAGGTTACCAGGTTGCTTCTTGCTGTGTGCATACTCCTCATAAAAAAATAGAAGTAGCATGCTTGTGGCTGTTTCTACACGGGACTTTGATGGACTCTTCACAACTTGAGGATCACATAACTCTCCAAAGCACTGAGCATTGCAAAAGTGTTACACTCAGGTGAACCCCTGAACAGATGAAACCAATAAACACAGAGGCTGAGGCTCGAATGTGATTTTTTGATCCATATCTCTCTGACAAACTTGCATGTTTGTAAATTTACCTTGACAGTTTTCAGCTGTATGCCACGTGGTGGACCATATACCTTTTATCTCTGGCAGTGGCAACTCAGTCATTCCTTATATTGTCTGTAAGAATGTAAATAACAGCCAACCAGGTGTGGATCAGTTAGTAAGACCCCTTCATCGTTTTCAGATTTATATTGCCTCCTTAAAGAGACAAGTATCAAAGCTAGAGGTAAAAGAAATCCAAAAATGGGCCCAGTAGACATCAGCTGTTCCACACCTGGGATAGACCATGTGGCAAGCGCAAATACAGCACTGGAAATTGTTAAGTTGAGTTTCACTTCATCACTTCTCATAAACTAGGATTATTTCCCACCAATGTCCACGCCTGAGACATTTCATCTCAGCAAAAACTGTCAGGTGATTCTACTGGGTCTCAATTAGAGGGGTAAAACGGTCTTCCCTGGTGCAACGTTATTTGTGATTTAGACATAATTTTTGAGAGCAGCTTTAAGTTGTAGATCAAATGTTTGACCTTCAGATTGATGGAGTGACATAAAGGACACTGGGGAGGGAAACAGCCTGTCTATTAAACTAAGTCATACAGAAAGCATTACGGGAGGTACCACATCACGAAATACTGCTCCCAGGCCTCCCCCTCCCTCCTTTTTTTCCTTCTCACCCCTCTCTCTCTCACTCAACAGTCATCACCGTCGTGAGGTTTCTTCACCGCACGCGAGACATTGGCTCAGAGCCACTGGATGGTCACGGGGGAGTCGGGTGGGAGCCAGAGCTCACACCACATAATAACTGTCTGGCTGTAGCAGTTCCTCCTGTCACTCAAAGTGACTCAGAGACTGACAGTGAGGAGAAATGGAAAGGAACAGGGCATCAAAGGAATGAGTGTGAGGATGGGAAAAGCCCTGAAGAGTGTCATATTTGGTGACTCAGGGTGATATGTAGACACACACACACACACACACACACACACACACACACACACGTATACAGAAACAAAATCGGCACAGATGTAGTATACTTTATGTATACTGTATATATAGACAAACACAAACAAATACACAACCATAAAACACACTGTACCTGCTTGGCCTTAGACTTGCTGATTGTGTCTGAAATTGGCTTTTTCTTCTCCTTAACAGCACTTTTGGAGAATAATTCCACAAATTCTTCGAAGTCCACAGTTGGTTCCTCTATTTTCTCCCACACCAGCGGACCAGTTTGTCTAAACATAGGAGGAAAGAGGAATTATTTACAGTGTAAATAGGCGAGCTTTAATCTACCATGTATTTTTTGAAAAAGTATAGCAAAGTCCACTTTTATAGCGTAATTCATGTTGTTATTTCGCCACGACAGGCATTTCTAGATTGTCTTCTGCTGCTTTATGAGTACTCATTTGTCAATTTTTTTGCAGGGTAAAAATCCATAAGTTCTACACTTGTCAAATGTGTCAGCCAACAAATTACACTTAGAATTCAGTATCAAGTTCCTTACTCGCAAGTAAGTCAAGTGGTCTATTTCTAGACATTTATTCAACTACAAATTTTCCAAGCCTTATTAAGGAAAGAAAACCTGGTTCAAGTCACTTCACTGCTGACCACAGTGCCTGGACTGCATCACTTTCATTTTCCACAAGGTTAGCATCTCTATTGCCATCACAGCATGTGGCCGATCTTTATCTTAAGTGGACAAGCTTCCTCTCAATTCTCTACTGTTCAGAGCATACCTAAGTGCAAATGATCCATGTCTATCTTCACTTTATACTGCATATCCTTACTTTTTAGCATGCAACTGTATGCGTGTCCAGTAGAGTGGCTTCATTGGCTTGGGGGGCTCTATCACAGCCTTGGCAGGGGCAGCTTCCTGGACCATCATGGAGGGCATGGGGCCTGGTGGAGGTGGAGGCCCAAAGCCTGGGGGTGGGGGTGGAGGCGGGGGTCCCATTCCGGGCGGAGGGGGCGGTGGAGGGGGGCCCATACCGGGTGGTGGAGGAGGTGGGGGTGGAGGTCCTAAACCTGGTGGCGGTGGTGGGGGGGGAGGAGGAGGAGGAAAGGGAGGCAGTGGTGGACAAGGTCCAAGACCAGGTAAGGGTGGCGGAGGTGGTGGTGGAGGAGGAGCGACACCCCCTGGTAAAGGTAGTGGTGGAGGTGGTGGTGGCGGAGGTGGGGGCATATCTCCAGAGACTTGAGGGGGAGGGGGAGGTGGAGGTGGGGGAGCTGGATGGGTGCTCTTCTGTTGCCTCTGTTGGCAAGTGCAAACAAAGCTCTCTGTAGATTTGGGGATGGAGGAAGAAACGGATGACAACACGCTCCCTGATCCTCCATTGAAAGGCACATCAAACTTAAACCCCTCCTCCACAGGCGATGTCTGGACAGACACCTCCTGGCTCATCTTTCCCAGTCTTCCCTCTCTCATCTGTGAGGCCTTTTGGTGGGCAGTGCCCAGAGCTCCCATATTATCCCCGCTGCCCTTTGCCAAGGAGGCCTGCTGGCCCTGCAACACAGCAATCTTAACCCGAAGGTCGTCGATGGTCCTCTCCAGCTGAGGGATGAGACAGCTTTCATCCGCTGAGGATGACTGACCTGACTTCAACCTGCTGGATTCTATCTGTCAGCAAACGAGAAAAACGATTTTAACTGAGCACGCAACCACATTAGGATTCACAAATGTGCTCTGTGTTTTTCCTACATGAAATCTTCTTTAAAAGTAGGAAATCAAGCCTTTTACTCTAAATGTTGAAAAGCAGACAGAAAATTTACTGTGAAATCTTGGACACACTGTAATTCAATAAATTACACTCTATAAATAATAGAAACACCCACAACTGAAGGAGCTTAGTGACAGAGCTATGAGCTAAAGAAGGGTCAAGAAAGTCCATTATGTCTAGACTCCATCAGACCTCTGGCTCCAGACTGGTTAGAGCAGGGATGAGGGGATACTGAGAGATTTGACCCCAGAGACAGTGAGTCTCGTTGGGCCTCACATGGGGAGGGTCTGTGTCTGCTAGTACACATTCCCCAGTTGTGGTCACATCGCTGAATCATAAGGAGAATGTTCAGTCAGTATGGCCTTCCTAATTTATTAACTTTTCTAGGAAAGAGGGAGGTTCACTGCAACAACCTGACAAGTCTTTCAAGACAAGCCCGACCTCTGGTGGACAAAGAAGAATTTGCAGTTGAGGCATTTAGCTGATGCAGTTCATCCAGAGAAATTTATGAGTGATGCAACTGAGGTTTACTGTATTCTTCGACTCTTTGACAGGTCACGCAGGTCATGTTCTTTCAGATTTCAAAATAAGACCAAATGTCCAATCACATCCTTCCACCCCCAGTAATCTTGTATGGACAAAATGGATTTTATTTCAAAATATGCATTTCTCAATTTGCCCTTCTATCAAACTACAAATCTAACTCACATTTTTTTTTTTTTTTACATTTGTTTCAAATCTCCTCAGACAATTCTACAGATTTGGCATAAATTTTGTATATAATCAAAATAATGAGAAAGAAGAGCGTCTAGTAATCCATCTTACCTATTCTTTACAGTATCTAAGACACTTTACTTGACGGTGTGTGTTGAAAATTTTAGCATTTTCTTGCTATGTTTGTGTGTTTAGTTTATATTTGTGAATTCTATTGAAATGGTATTTTTATTTTAAGGTTTTAATCAAATAAGTGCCAGTCTTCTGATACCAAAAAAAAGCATTCACAGAAGCACTGTATGCAATAAATATGGCCGACAGCAAGTGGTTCTTACAGAAGGATGTATTCATGTAATATTACTGAATGTTTCATTTCAACACATGATTTTGTTTAGTGAAGATAACAGTTTGTAATATAATAGTCTACTTTGCAAGAGATATGTGAAGGTTCAAACTTTAAATTCATTTTGAACCAGGTAGAGTTAAAAATGAAAATAGGGAGGTACAGAAAAATATCCACAAAAGTAAAAACAGACAAAACTGAAAAGAAGGTTTTTTGTGATGTTAGTAACAAAACAAAAGGCCCTACAGTGAATCAAAGCAAGCATTACACAGTGAAGACAGAGCTAACATACTATAAAATATTTATAGATGAAGAGCGGATGCAACCAACCTGAGAGTGTAGAGCTCCTGGTGTCTTGGCTGATGTTTGATTCAAAGGGGATCTCAAGCTCTGTACTCTGCCAGTGCTTCGCCCCCCATTGAGTTCCCACAGGTGGGAAGACACTGGCAAGCCCACAGATGCCCAAGTGTACAGCTGCTCCTCCTACACATTTTAGAAAACAAGCAAGTGCATATACTGTAAATGGAATCAGATCCAAGGTCAGATGATTGTGCTTAAAACTATTTGCTCCCTCCAAGGACTACTACCTACTGTATATGGCATACAGTGTGAACACACAGTGCGATGCACCATGATTAAAGGTAAATATCTTCCACCTGGGATATGAGGTGGTAGCTCTTTCTGCAAGCTTCAAGTGTGGAAACACTTGAGGATAATAAGCAGTAGTAAAATAAAAGTTTTTTCCCCTTTGCATAGCCAATGTAGCACCCAGTCCAAAAAATTGAGACTATGAAAGCTAATTCTTGGCCTCTAGCCTATTGTCTCATAGCATTATGTTGTTTACACAAATTTAAAAAAAAAAAAAGGTACAACAATTAATGACTACTGCTTTGATTTTTTCTGGTTTTCAAAATTAACTGTCCTGCCTGTGTTTTGTCTTCAACAAACATTCCCCTGTTCCATCATGAAACATAATGTATCCACTTGACATTACTAAATGATCTGGGGGTACAGTTAGATCACATTAACTAAAGGGTTGAGCGTCAGCGGCAAGAGATAAAAACTGTGCCTGAGAACACACTGAAAGCATTATTCCTGCATTCCTTTACCCCCTCCCTCTTTCTTCAAATGGTCCACTTCATAACCACTTGGACATTTTTATGCAATACCGCCTTCAAGATGCCTCAATACAGTATGAGAGCTTCTTTGGCAGCAGCGTCTTTGGCATCAGTACTTCTTTGGCAGCGGGTTCCTTAATGTTCCCATTAAGTGTCAAAAAGATACCATTCCACAGTCACAGCTGCAGGTAGTTTACGTGTGTCTGTCAGCCTCTAACTTATTCTCTCTTATGCCAAGATAGAACTGCTTGTTATCCAGTGTTGTTGCAATATGGTCCTTGGTCAGGGTGCAAACGTCTTAATCTTTTTAATGTACAGTAAGGCATTTTCTCAAATAGTACCTTCTTGATCACCTCAAACAAGAAAGTAATTATAATCTGAGAATTAGTGCATTTGTATTTGTATTCATGTTATGTTACAGTATTTATTTTAATGACTCTAAAGACAACCCCAGACATGACAACAGACACCCACAAAGACTGTGAGACTCAGAGGACCCAGTTATGAGCGTGCTCTGCCCAGTACAAAGGTAAAAGATATGTGAAAAAAAACAAACTGTTTTGCACTTTTCTTGGTTTTCCAAAATACTTTGCTGCTTTTCATTTTCCTAATACAAATATTTTTTTCCATGGAAAGTGGTGTGTTAATTAATGCCACACAGCGACAATTATATTCTAATATGCCACAGTGAAAAGCAAATCATTGAACAGTTAGATCAAATAAGACTTTTTGTGTAAAGTCTTATTGTGTATCCAGTCTTTTTCAACATTACTCTTGGGACTGAACCTTTGTAACCTGACCTAAAGCCAGAAGCAGCCATGCACACAAGGTGCAAAAAGGATGCCAGACTGATATAAGCCAATGCCAGTCATTAGTATTTATCCACTCAGCGATGTTTTGTGAAGTGTAAAAGGTATGACACTTGATTTATACAGAGTTCGTACACACTCATCCTCCCCAAACCCCATATTTGGACTGAATGAAGCTGATGGAGTATTTAATTTCAGGCAGTATGCAGAACAAGAAGCAAACCACTCATGCATTTGTTCACTCCAACAGAATACAGTGGTAAAATTGGATACAGTGCTGTATTTAGGTAGCAAAGTAGAGGACAAATCGGAGATGAGAATTATGGTTGAATACAGATGGAGAAAGTGCATCACCTCTGTCTTCTCTAAGTGATTAATTTCGAGATAGAATTTAACTGTAAAAGGAAGAGAGTATAAAGGTTTGAGATATCAAAGGGGTTTAAGTGAAACGTTTTCAGAGAAGCAAAGACAGGCTGGTGATTTATTTCAAAAGGGAGATTAACTGTAAGACAGAAAGCCTAACGATGAGATCTGTACTTTCACTGGCAACAGCAAAGGTTGTTCTTGGTCAGGCTGAATAATGCAGGACTCCAGGCCAAGCTAAGAGAGTTAGGAGCTTTTTGCTGGGGAAGAGCAGCCTGAGCCCAGGGCACGTGGAGATGTTACATAACATGGTCAGCAGATGGTCTACGCAAGCACACAAGTGTGTATGTGTGCATTTGTGTGTGTGACTAAGTTAGTGTCAAAAGGACTGCTATTAATCCAGCCATGCGAGGAAATCTCTGAACATGTATGGGTGTCTCGGGCTGTCCTTTTGTATATATGAGTGCAAGTGTGTCTTCAACATACTCGTGCAACTATGGACACACATGGACAACTGGCAGTGTTATACATAAAGAGAAAGTGCTCTGCATTTGAGGTCTACTGTGAGTGAACACTACACAAGCAGAATAATATGTGACTGAATTTGAGAGGTTTGTATTCATGTGAGCAAAAAAGCTTTAGAGCATGCATGTAATCTTGCTTTTGTCTGTGTGTGTTTAGTCGTTTGTGTTTAGGTATGCATATGAGCAGGTGTAGTATATGTCCGTGGCATGTGTACATCTGTGGGGGAGATGCATTGTTCCGCTAGAGACCAACACTAATCTGTTGACATTCTTTGGTATTCAAGAGACAACATAACAAGACCTACAGCCAAGCTAGCAGCAGTTCATTGACACGAATGTAAACATCAGTATGCTAAACAGCTGAGTTTAGCTTGTTAGCACACTAACATTTGCTAATTAGAACATAATGCACATTACAAATGAGGCTGATGGGAATCCCATTAGTTTTGCAGATATTTGGTCACAAACCAAAGTATTGGATAAATTTAAATTTTGACCTGTTGGATGGCACTAGATGAAAAGTCAAGGGGATAACAAAAGTGGTTACAATTAGTCCTTTGGTGAACATGAATGTGTGTACATAATTTCATATTAATCCATCCAATTGCTATTGAGACATTTAACTCAAAACCACAACGTGGTTTTGTCTGTCAAAGGGTCATGTCAACTTCATGCTGTCACTAGAGGAAAAGTTAGGGGAAATTACCAAGGTCAGTAGAATTCACCCTCTGGGGGCCATGAACGTCTGTATAATATTTCAGAGGAAACCATCAAACAGTTGTTGTGATGTTTCAGTCTAGACCAAATGGCTGAACTGACCAACACTGACATCTATAGAGCCACACTGCTGGAGTGGGTAAAAAATAACACAGGAAATAAAAAAAACATTTTCTTCACATATCTTAGACATAAAGACCCATACTCACATAGTTTATGTAAAACAGGATTAAATATACACACACATTGAAGGTAGTGTAGCTCTAACAACTAAATGGCAACATAATTTGTACATCATTTTTCCATAGTTATACTTCCTTAACTCAAACCTGCATTATACCAACATGAAGTTCAGTTAGATGGACCCAGCTAGAACGGGGACTTAACAGAAATGGCTTTGACAGCGGCTGTGGGGAACTGTGCAAGGGAATATGATGCACATGAGATTAGGTCTGAGCAAAGCATTACTGGAATGAAGAATTAAAGATTTATGAAATCAACTTTCACATGATCACCCTGACTATATGCACCACTGCTCTTCAGATAATGAAATGTCTCTGGGATGAATCACAGTAACATTGCAAATATATATGGGGACACACATTGCATAAGCTTTACACAAATCTATATAATGCATATGAGTTAATGACTACTGCATTTTTTGAGTAGTTCATCCGATAAGCACATGTTCTCTTTTGCATACCGGCCAATGTTATACTATCTTCAGGCAATGAATTGTCATGAAAAGGTAATGTGACAAATGTAAATCACTTGGGACAATCACTAACAAGATACATTACAACTTGGTAAGTTAAAGTTAAGGTAAAGTTAAGATAAATACCTGCTCCTATAATTTGACTGTTCAGTGAATAAAGACCTCAGCAAAGCCAGTTCAATTTTGTGCTGAGCTGAGGCAAGCAAGCTTGTGTCACTTTTGTAAACAAAGTGTGATGACGGTCAGTGAAGAGAAAGGTCTTACATTAAAGACTGCTGAGGCCGTGCTGTCATCATGGAGCTCTGCGGTGCCACCACTGAAGGGGTGCAGCAGACCCTGGGTGAACATTCGGTGACACAATTCCTTTGCCTGCCCTTCTGTAGACCCATCTCCATGATGCATCCACAGCCTGTCCAACAGAGTGCGACCTGAGAACAGAAGAGAGGTTGAAGTGCAAGAAGGAAACTGACCTGGAGAATACAGAGATTGATTTTCTATGTAGAGAAGGATGCTCAGATAAATTAATCCCGATTCTGGACTCAATATCTACTTAATATTTTCACACTACTTACTTTTAAATAGAAGACCAAAGAGTTGAAGAGAGATATCTCAGTTTCAGATGTGATAATTAAACATCTAACTATATTCACACCATACATATGGGTGACACGAAAGATGGTGTTAATTGTGCTTCACAAAGAATTAACAAATACTTAATGATATTCAAGACGCAAGTTACCACACAGTACATTGATAATATCACTTCCACTTTTTGAACTACTATTTTGGTTTTAAAACTGTGATAGATGAACTGGATGTGACTGAGTGTGTTTTGGCTGTGAAAGAGAAAACACACTTAACACACTTACCTTGACACACGTGTGTCAAGGTAAGCATGCACGCAAAGAATAAAGACTTTTTTTGTCATGGAACCAGTGTTAGAAATAAAAGCGAGTTTGAGCTATGAGAGATATTGTCATAACTCTCAAAGTCCCAGAGCAGTTCTGGATCCCAGATAAGGAAGAATCCTGTTTCTTGAGGAGCAGAAGTTATCAACAGGGGTTGGTAAAAGTTACTGAAATCAACTGAGGATGTGGAGCCTGAAAGACAACGTAGCTTTATTACTTCAGAAAGACCAACCCTATCACACTGTGCAGTTCGTTGGTAATGTTGTTAGACTAGCTTAATATATTTTTTAAACCATGTGATTCAAAGGATAACACTAATTCAATTAACAAAGTCCCATGACTCATGGACCTATGGACATTCATTTGAGGAATTTGGACTTGTGTTTGACAGACAACAATGCATTTCATGAATTGTGTGACATAAGTTTTATATATGATTCAAATCCAGACTCAAATCAGTTCAGGTTCAGGCACTTAAATCCAGAATTTGTGTTATCAGTCTCAGGAAATGTGTTATCAGTTTTTTGACTTTGAAATCACGGTGAAATCTATTTCCCTCTTTCCTCTCGGTCTTCCCAATCCCCCCTAAGGGCCCAGTGTGACCTGGAAATTTCGCTGAACCAATCGGCATCACATGAAGTGCTGAATTAGGGAGTGATGGAGTGGTGAAATAATCAGAACCTTTGTGAATAAAAACAGGACAGCATATATCCTACAATTATGAAATGCCAGAGAGGCCATATGTTGATGTTAATAGGGATTCGAGATACAACCTACCTCCATTGTTGGGCTACAGTAAATTCACCTGACGAAATGCGAATTGATCTCATATCACGACTTATTTTTGTCATGCACATAAACTGTCACTTGGGTTTAGCATCCACAAGTCAGCACTGTGTGTGTGTTTTTTTTTGTCTAAGCCAATGGAATCAGAGAATGGCATCACCGTGGGTGGGTGACAATGTTGTCATTCAGTCCTCTGATTTATGAGCACAGGCACAGACAGTGGAGAGCAGCTGAGCTCTTGAAAGGCACCATAACAGAAAGGACAACAGAGTGGCATTGTTTAATTAGAAGGCAGCATTTGTTCTGACAACACTCCTCAACGAAGAACCCCAACTGTTTAATCATGGTTTTCATGAGCTATTGTACTTTTAAATCATAACTTTAGTACTCCCGCTGTGACAATTTGTATAATGTGATCATTTGTAAGTCTTTAGAAATAAATCACTACACAATTACCTTACTCATTAAACAATACCATTGCATAATCTCAAATGAGGATGGGGCTTGGAGCAAAACTAATTTGAGTCACATCCGGCCCATTGGGGGGAAGAAGCCACAGTAGGAAGAAAGGATAAACTACAGTATCTAAAATAGTTTAAGGGAAGGATTCTTTGTTTTCCCCTGATACACTGCTTGGTCAGGAAAGGTTGCTTTTGTGAGAATCAATAAAATATATGACGATAATCTACTACATTAAAGGGCAAGTCTAACGATATTGTATATTTCTCTCATTGTCAACAAATCCCATGAAAAGACCAAGACCAACAATGTATTGGTCCTACTATTCTACTAGGACTTGAATTAACTAAAGCCAAATAAAGGTTATTCCTCTGAGCTATAGATCTCCATTGTTGTCAAAAACACTATGAAAAAACACATCAATGCAATGAGTGACATGTTCCTTCATTACTGTGATCAACAGCACTGTTATTTGGCTTTATTTTCCCACATATGCAATCTACATCTGAAAAGAGTCCCCAACAAATGCAAAATTCACTCCTGTTGGAGTAACACCTCCTGAGAGCTACAGTGCCCTGGTGTTGTAGGAAATTACTTAGGGTTTTTTTTTTTGTCAGTTTTGTTTTTAAAGGGGTTTGGAGCTGAGTGTCAAAGACAGGCTGAGACAGTCGGAAGGTATCGAGAGAGGGACTAACATATTGCTGGTTGTGGACTTTTTTATAGGATTTGTTGACTATTAGAAAATTATATAATATCACCATTCTTATACTTTATGTGCAGTCTATATTTGAATTCACGCGAATGGGCAACCCATTAGCTGAATGGTTAGGGCACATACCAATTGGATACAAATGTCCTGGGTAGGAAGTCCCTGGTTCAACAGCTGGCCGGATGGACTGTTTACTCTCTAATCTCTCCCCTTGTTTCCTGTTTATCACCACTTTCACTATCTAATACTGGCGTAAAAAATTCCCCAAAATATTTATAATAATAAATTAATGCAACTACTACAATATAATATGCGCTTTAGCTAACAGTATGTAAATGGCAGTTTTGATGCATATTGTAGGGCTGTGACATAAACCTGCCAGATGTCTTAAGTCTGGAGGACTATTTTATTCTTAATCCTTTCTTCTCTACCGCTTCACTTATTACTTCCTCTGAGACCGGTATGGTATTGGTAATGGATTATGGGGTTATTTTACATAATCAGGCACTAATCAGTGAAGAGGCCACACCAACTGTCTAATCTATGTCTCATTAACAGTCCGTTATACCTGTCCTGACTGAGTTTATGCGTGACAACAGTTCAGTCCCCTGTTTCATGTGTGACTCACCAGAGAAGATATCTAGGTAGGGTGAAGTAGTGGAGGTCTGCCGTCCATAATGTGCTCTCCTGGAGCCCAGTGTCCAGTAAGTCCCACCCATGTGGCTCTTCTCTGGTGTCTCCTGCTCTGGGAATTTAGCCCCACCACCATGCTTTCCTCTTTGCTCGTCCAGCTCTGGGGACCAGTCTGAAGACACACTGAGAGGCCCACCGATGGAGCAGGACCTCTGCTTGCGCCTCCTAAATACCTGGGCCCCGCTGGATTCCACTGAAGCAACAGTGCCATCCGTTCTCCTGGGCACATGGGGGCTGGTAATAGGGGAGCCAATTGGAGAAGTGAGCTGCCTGGTGGTGGTCTTAACATAGGAGGGGTGGACTGGAGGATAGAGTTTGACAGTGGAGGAGGAGCTGGAGGATGTCCGTCTAGGTTGAGAAACAGAGGGGCTGTCTGTTGTTAGTTGGTTAATAGACATACTACTCTTCCTCCTTTTCAGGGACAGGAAGAGCCGTCTCCCATTTTCATCTTCCTCGTCCCTCTCCATAGACAGGTCCATGCTGCTTGCACTTTTGTGAGCCCCGATTGGCCCGGCTCCTGCCACCATGGGATCCAAGCAAACACATGGCACGCATGTGTTTTTCCTCTGTGCACCCCGATTACCTTGACACTGATGTGAGTGAAGAAACGGGTTGTCCAGGTCTTCCTGGGTCTCCTCAGCACTCTCATACGAGGTGGTGGTGGCTGTAGTGTCAGGGAAGCTATACGTGCTGTTAGTCTTTGGGAAAAGGCTGCCACTGCTTCTCTCTGTGTCTGCAGCTGAAGATGGGGGACCACTCTCACTCGGAGACCCTGGACCAGAGGAATGTCTTGATATGGGCATATCACAGCTTTCATTGTCTAATTTCTCACACTCAGTGATTATTTCCTGACCCACACTTCCACTAACAACTTCCTTATCCAGATTAAACAGCTGGTGAGATATTACCTTCTTAAGGGCTTTGTTCCCCTCAGAGGTGGAGCCTTCAGGTAAGTAGCCAGTTACCATTTCCAGTACCCTGTCACTGGCCACACATTGGTTTCTAATGGCCTGCTGGATATCAGTGAGCAGGTCTTCATTTTCAGCTGCTGCTGAGTGAAAACTGTAGAGGTCAGCATCCGACGCCGAACTTGTCTTCCGGCCAATCTCATCTACCATAGATTGGTGACTCTCTGTGGTCAAACAGTGTAGATCGCCCTCGACATCTGATAGCATCCCCATCTCATCAGCTGACGGGGTCACCTCTGGACAGGGATTGAGCCCTGCTTTTCCAAAGTGTGCTGACCTCCCATCTTCCATCATGTCATCCTTTGGCAACCCTTTCACCTTGGATAAACTCTTCCTGATCTTCATGCTAGAAAACACAGAACCCTTTGACTCTGACTTTGATTTCTTCTTACCATTATGTTCTCCTCCTCCTTTACCTATCTTGCTATAGGACTTTTTAGATTTTTTGTCCACTTCCCTCTCATCAGCGTCAGCTTCACCATCACAGAAGACATCCCCTGCTGCTCCACCACTTCCTCCTCCTTTCCTCTGCTTTGCCTCTTGGTTCCCCATGTTCCTGAGCAGCCGGACACCCCTGGCTAACAGGCCATGCTGCTGAGGTCGAGGCTGGGCATGCTGGGCCTCCTGGGCTGCTATTGATGCTGGTCCTCTGTTGGTCAGTGCCTTTTCAGAGCTGCCTAATCCCTGCTGTCTGCTCACCACCGTTAAAGGCAGCTGTGAGGATGATGCTGCCTCCCCCAGCGCCACTGATGCTGATGATGAAAGGAGGAGGAGACTGGCACTGACAGCCGCAGGCTCGCTACCACTCACTGCTTGCTCTCCCTCCCTCCCCTGCACAGCCTCTCTCACTCTCTGATCCTTCCTCTCTTTTTGCCCCTCCTTTCTATCTCCATATACTCCTGCATGCTCGGCTGTCTTGCATAACGGGCTGCTGGTTGAGCGAGCAAGCTGCTGATGCTTCGGAGAGCGCTGCCCTTGTCCATTTTCAACTGAAGGGGAAAGAAATTGATTCGGATGCTGCTGGCAATCCTCTAAAATGCTATTTTGTTGCTGGTGTTGATTAAGGAGTGAGTGCTGTTGTTTACGGAGGATGTTGGTAACGCTGCTCTTCCTCCTTCCTTTGAAAGTGGTAGTAAAGAAACTCTCTTTCAGAAAGGGCACTTGGGTCTCCACTGTCTTAATAGTCTGCATCCTGACCACTGTGGTGTCATCCAGAGGGGAGATGATCTACACAGGCTGAAGTAAAGAGAAAAGAACAAGTTAAAAATCACACTGACTCATTTTAGCAGAGGGAAGGCATTCTGTTCTCAGTGGAGTCATGAGGTGAAAGCTGAAAAAAAGTGCAAACTGGTTTATGTCTCCTGTTACTATGCAGTGTGTTCACTTTTTGTGTATAGCGATCATAAACTGTTTATCTTGTATTGATTGTTCCTTGAAATTCAAAAAAAAAAAAAAAAAAAAAAAAGGTGGGGGTTTCAGACTGTATTTTATAATGATTTCCAAATGTATTTATTTCCCCTCATTAGAATTTATGTTTCCATTACTTATATAAGTGTTTTGATTTCTCTGACACAGACATCTGGATTGATCTAGGAAAACCTAGATTGACAGAACAACAGAAACAAAGTTGAATTACCATTGTGACATATAAAAAATGTAAAGCTGAAATGATTAGTTGATTAATCAATTAGTCAATCTAGAGAAAATTAAAGGGAATATAAAGCTGAATATCTTTGGGTTTTGTAAAGCTAATGGGCTCTGGAAACTTATGATGGTCATTTTTCACTATTTTCTATCTAATCTATTTTATAGATCCAACCAGCAATCGATTAATTGAGAAAATAATCTTCAGATTTATCCATAATGAAAATAGTTGTGATTTTCAAGACTAACATAATTTTATAACAAGTATTAATTAAAATCATATTATAGAAAATCAGTCTCATGCCAAAATTGATAGTTTTTTCTCAAATTACCAATTGTTCATCTGCACTTATATTGCACATATTGTATCTACATTTAATGACATACATTATATATTACTGCAAAACATTGCATTTACAGACATATCTTAGAGATAATAGTGGACATTTAATTCTGTATGTGTGTGTGTGTGGGCCTGCCTATGGGTGTGGTACAGTCACAGTCAAGGCTTTTAACACTAATTATAATGATTGCCACCCCTTTCTTACTCAAAGAGATAAAAGTCTGTGGTTTAAATGCAAATTCCGTGGTTTTTAACTAATTACACACACACACACAAATAAATAGATAAATAAACAAAATAAATGATATATGCATTCCCCGAAATAAGGACCCTAATTAAAACAAAAAAACATTTACCAGAAGTTACCAGCCAACACTTGCGTTTGTATTTGTCCAAACACTTAATAAGTGATTAAAGTTTCCCTCTTCTTGAGTACTTCAGAACATGTTGTCGTCTGTTCTTGGTAAAACCAACACACTTTATGTAATCACTTTGCAGCATGAGCCAAATTTGCAAAATATGTAGTCAAATTTAAATATATGAAATAGAGAAAAAACAGTAGAAAAGCTTCTTGAATTTTTCATAAAACTTTACATCATAAATAAGTCTACTTGCCTGAATGGTAGATTTTCCTCAGTGGTTCAGCATTGACTGGAGAAAACAAGACAAATGGGCGTTTGTCTTTGCCTATGAGTTGCTCCTTAGCCATGGGTCACATGAAGTTGATATTTTCCTCATCACATGTCTAGTCTACTTGGCCATCTACCATTAACACTGTCAGACACTCCCCTCACTAACTTTATCAGGCCACATCATGGGAACATACAGAACTGTGCAAAAGTCAAAGACCTCTCTTGTGTTTATTCAGTTTCTGGTTAAAATCAGGCACTCAGTACTAAAGTTACTGTAGTGTCAGACAATGATGAGGGTAATATGTAACAACAACAAAAAATCACACAAATGCTTCCACCTCCATGCGTAATGTTAAGTCAGTCAGTATTTTTCTACTTTTGGTTGGGAGCACTCTGATGCCACTTTTAAGTCCATCCCTCCAATTAACAAATGACTTTCAGCTGTCTCCTCCCAACAAAAGCTGTCACCATACATGTCTGTGAGCTTACTTTTTACAGGTTTCTGATCAGAGATACACTGGATACACTATTATAATAGTATGATTCAATTACATAAACGATTGTTTAAGTCAAAGAAAAAAAGAAGAAAAAGAAAATATTTTATTTTTTTTATAGCTGAAGATCAGAGCAACATTCACAAATAATGGGAGTTGTAATAATTGTGCTAGAGCTGGCAGTGATCTGCAACCATCACAACCACGGACAGCATTTATCTTTCCCTCAAATCTGAGCAGGTTCCATGTGTAACCCAACATATTAATCCAGGAAACTCAGTGAGCCTACTTTTTGGAACAGGTCATTAGACACCTGGTTCTTGGAGTAAAGGTTGAATGGATGAGCCTTATTTCTTCAACTCTCGAACCCATGTCTACAACTATTGGTGAAGCATGGTGGAAAATCACTGAACATTGTATAATAAAAGAGTTTGGAGTTATTGATTTGGTTTGGAGTGAGGCATCCTGAATGCTCATAAATATGAATGAATTTAAATATATCATGCTATGCCCTCTGTTTGAGTGGCAGGAAATTAATTCCACAGCTTTATAATGACCCTGCTACAGTAATAAGGTCATACTTATCAAAAACGCTGCTGGTGGTCTCAAAAGAACGGACTGGCAACTGCAGGGTCTAGATTTCAATATGACTATGTTTGCCATTTTTTTGGCAAACATAATACGGAAATAATTAAGGCCACAATAACAACAGGGAAGATATTCAAATACATCCTTACAGGCATAATATTGTACAGTTGGTGTAGAGGTTTGTGGCATCATTTGGTGGCACTTAAATTAAAATAACTTGCACTTAATGGACTGTGACAGTGAAAAAAGTATCAATTACCCCCCCCCAACACACACACACACACACACACACATGTCTATAGTTAATAATGACTCACAACAGTACTGACTTTTTCTAGCACTAACATACCAAATTTGCAAAATATAAAAAACATGGAGGCACTCGCCCAGCCATCATTACCTACTGCTGAAGTTCCTTAAACTGGTCTGTTGGCTGCTCAGGGGCTGCAGTACAAAACTGGTCTCAGATGTAAATTTGTAATAATGTCAATGTGTGGCAGGAAAATACTGCCACACATCGGCAATACTCAGCAAAAAACAACATTTAAAAACAAAACAAAACAAAACAAAAAACATTAATTCATTCATTATTGCGCATGAATCTGCCCTGGGAAAATAAAGTTAAAAATACTTTAAAACATTCATGACATGACTTGTGACACAAAAAATAGATAATTTTCTGTCAAAAAGTTTTTTGTTTGTTTATTGACTTAAAATATGAGTATGATTGACATACTTGAAATGTAACAAAATGTTTGTGTTCACCATTTTGGTAGTTTACATTCCCGATACTTAAGTACAAAAATCTCATATTTTGATCAAGAGTGTATTGTGACACTGGAGCACATTGTGTTGAAAGCAGACAAAGTATCCACTGTTGACAGGCATGGGATATTTTTTAACATCTCTTTTGCATACAGCACATAAGTCATACCATAATATATGACCACTGTATCCAACATAATCAAATCTACTCATTCTTCAGTATGCCAGTTGTCAAGATACAGTTTAACCTTTGCCTCAAATACTTTTGCACAATATTTATACTGAAAGATTTGGGTGCAGCAACAATGTAAAACATCTACTTAAGATAAAAATAACATTATGTGCATTACACAGAAAAATTAAAATAAATCCTTGCCTTAGCTGGCATCTTAATGTTGACTTTTGTTGGTATGTTGATGTTCGCACACTTTCTATAAAGAAACACCTGATGTACTGTAGACCAAGACAGGTATCAATTCTATTTACAAATCAATTGCTGTAAGTCTTATTAATAATTTCAAAGAAAAAATACTTCACCCATATGAAATTTAAAAAAATCAGATGATGATAGAAAGTTAAATATTGTACCTTTCAATGACTGTGGTGATTCTTTTTTACATGCCAAATAGATATTCTAAATCTAAATTTAATAACTATAAGCTAATTCATGAAACCAAAAGGCTTAAAGTATGCATAACGTCTGCACAATTATGATTGTGCAGCAGTCCAGGCAATGTGCCTGGACAACAGGTCTTTCTCAAGCCACTAGAGGCTGCCATTGTTCTACTATATCAAAGATGGGTAGCCTTTTACAAAGAGTTTCTTAGATGTTTCATTTTGTAGAAATTTAAATGATAGTGTAAAATCAAAACACACATCTTTATAAACAGATATCTTTGTGTGTGCAACCAATCATTGTGTATCAAGTCAGAAACATCCAAATGTACACAAACAGAATATTGTCATTGTATAATCAATACTCTTAACAGAAAACCGCAAGTACATAAAACACAACCAATGTACTTATTGTCTCCACCATAAAAACCACAACAATCACATTGAACACAACAGCAGTTCACTGACTGTGGTGCCACACAAAATATTCACAATTCAGTTCATCAGAAGAATTATTATCAGACTGGCTCAAAATCTCAGGAATATCTAGAAAACCAAAGATGAATATCACAAAAATAACATGTCTCTGTTGACGAAAAGTAAAGACAGAATTTAAGAACTTTTTATACTCCATCGGACACAGTAAAGTTATATCCATGTAGAAAGGCAATGTACACAAGTTCTGATAAAAACACATGCCAGTCAAGAGGATGGCAGGTCTAACCAGGACAACATAGAAGCCCATGAACACAAAATAGTTTTTGTCTTGGCTTTCAGTGATGTATTACAGATACATAGTTTTGTTTGAAATGTAAAACCACTCCGCACATTACAGATCTAGCTAACCACAGAGAGAAATGATAAGAAATGTGAATCCCCAACTGTGTTACAAAGATATCCTTTCCCATTGTGTCAATTGCACTTTAATTATTCTCCTGCAGTGCATCTTAAAGCCCTTTTCTATTCCACTCAGTTCATTTTCTCTTAGCTGTACTAGGTTCTTCAAGGATAGAGGGAAAGGTTCATCTCTGGACCTCACCTTTTACAACCTTTCATGCAGACACACAGCTTTGTTAAATGGATGCACCAACACAAACACACACCTGAAGACCACCACATAGGATTGCTGTGTTTGTCATACCAGCAGAGAAACACATTAAGGATCTCTAAGTAAAGAAACTCCAGAGAAACAACTACATGGATGCTTCTTCCTTTTCCTTTACCTATGGTAAATCTTTCAATTCTCTGTTATCAACCATCCAAAATTCCTGTCCTTTACGTAGATGATCTAGGAATCCTCCTGTGGAAGACCACTGACTGCCTCTGCTGAAACTGCTGCTTCCTCCTTTTTTTCTGGTCCCAACGACACAACAGTATCATCTTAAAGGTTGTACGGAAAGTTTTGTTGCACAGGGCGTAGCACATAGGGTTGACTGTGCTGTTAACATAGCACAGCCAATACCCTAATGCCCATAGGGTTTCCGGGATGCAATCTTTACAGAAGGCATTGATCAGCACCATGATGTTGTAAGGTGTCCATGTGATGATGAAAGCAAAGAGGATGGCACTGAGAGTTTGAGCTGCCTTCTTCTCCTTCACTAAGGACATGCGCTTCCTCTTGGTGATCTGAGTTCGAGCTCGGGCTGCAAAACGCTTTGCCAGAGCTGCCTCTTTGAAGGACATTGGAACAGAGGGGGATTTAGTGGCTGTGCTCATGGAAGTAATGTCCGTGGCAGTGGTTGTTGAGGGACCATCCAGAGAGCCTTGGTTAGACGTAGCCTGGATGATAGGCATTGACTGAATCTTGCGTGAGCAGAAGCGTTGATGGTAGCTATTTTCTGAACTGTTTGCTCCATCGGGAGAAGTGGCGACAGTGGTGTTGGTAGTGATTGTAGAGAGACTGTCCCGGTTATACTCCGCTCCCCTGAGGGGATCCTCTTCTGAGGCTGCATCCAGATCCTCACATGAGGTAAGTTGGGAGTTGACAGCAGCCTTTATACCAGGCAGGCTGAGAACAATGGAGAAAATAGCATGACTCTGGGAAATCATCTCTCTGCCCCCACAATCCTCGTCCTCTGAAGACCCAGAGTGGTCCAACGAGACTGCAGCATCATTGTTGTTCCAGCTGTCACTGCTGCTCTGATCTGGATCACCTTCCCCATGCCGTGTGCTACCAGGTCTCCAAGAACGAACCCCAGGCCAGCAGTGGAAGCGGCCAACCAGCTCCCGACATGTGCTCTTCCTCTTGGACAACCTGGTCAGCTCGTAGCTGCTGCAACTTCTAGAACTTCCTGTTTGATGGACAAAACGGGTTCTCTCGTCCCCACCATTCCCACCACTTCCTCCTGTCCCACCACGACCCCCCGAACCCTGCAACCCAGCTAATTCTTTTGAACGGTTCTGGGTCTCCTTGTAAATGCGCCAGTAGAGAACACTCATTATGGTCACAGGCAGATAGAAAGCTGCCATGGCTGTGCAGAAGGTTATAGTGGGCTCTGAGAGGAACTGAATGTAGCATTCATCTGAGGGTACTGTCCTTTTACCCTCAAAATACTGCCATAGCAGGATGGCTGGGGCCCACAGAACTAGAGAAACAAACCAGGCAAGGCCGATCATGATCCCAGCTCGCTTAGTGGTCCGTTTGGCCCGGTAGGTCAAAGGCCTGGTGACTGAAAAGTAGCGGTCAAAACTGATGACGAGTAGGTTCATAACTGATGCGTTACTGGCAACATAGTCTATAGCCAGCCATAGATCACAGGCCCAGTTGCCCATGGCCCAGTAGCCCATCACAAGATAAGCTGTGTAAAGGTTCATGGAGATGACCCCTATGATGAGGTCAGCCACAGCCAAGCTCAGCAGGAAGTAGTTATTGACCGTCTTTAGCTGGCGATTAACCTTGAAGGATACCACTACCAGGATGTTGCCGATGATGGTGACAAGTGACAGCATACCTGTCAGCAAGACAATGAGGACAACCTGCCATACAGGGTGGCCACCCAAGGGATCAAGGGCGCTGGATATGTTCCCATTTTGGGATTCTAAGGTGAGGTTTGAGAGTTTGCTGGTGGAAGAGGAATTATCATCCAGGGTATTCACATGAAAAACCAGCCAGGAGACTCCTCCAGTGCCTCCTTGGTGGAGAAGATTGGATTGTGGGTAGGCTCCGGCCGCTGGTGGTGAGGTGTTGGCAGTCAGGAAGAGACCAGGGTCTGTGCTGTTGGAGCTCATTGTTATGTCCTGGCATATTCTGAAGAGAGAGACAGAGGGACAGAAAAAGGAAGTTGGAAGGTACAGAGAGATGGAGGGGAGAGGGACTTGGCACAAAAGAAGGAGTAGAAGGGGGAGATGGACAGAGTGACAGAGAGAGAATTAAATGAGAAAGGACACATGAGTAGTTGATATTCCTATTCATATCCAGTAGGTGAGGCTAGAGACCTATTCTTTGAAGCTATGTGTCTGAAAAGGCTGAAAAGATGTTTGGTTCTTGTCTTGACTGTTAAACAGTCACTCAGAACTTTATTTGCAGACAATCTGTTTGCACACTGTAAATACATTGCAAGCCATATATTAAATTACAGCTTGAAATCAGAATCAGCAAGGATAGACAGCCAACACTTTCAGTGAGAGAGAAGGATTGCCATCAGTACCTGTCAAGACATTTCTCTTACATACAGATAATGTATTTTCCCACATGGCTAGCTAGTCCGTGAAGATGACTGTGTTTGGATTGCACCTTGCATATCATTAGGCCTTAGACAGGGGTTGTTTCCTCCTGTAAGATCAGGTGTGGAGTTAACACGCTGGGGATCTTTATTCAAAATTTAGCCCTGGTGTCAGGTGACAGTCTGTCTGCCAGTCTGTCAGTCAAACACATACAAAGTCAAACAGTTTTCTGGTAATATGTTTTGTAGTTACACTGCTTAAAATCTGTTGATTGATTTATCTAAAATATGCAAATGACAGACAATAGCAAGAAAACAGCAGGTACATTACTTTTTTGCACACAAAGCCAAAGGCTGAAAGAAATTACTAATGTCATTGGAAGGTTATAACATTGTATGGACTTGTATGGGCTTGCAGCATTCTGAAAGAATGGAGGACAAAGGAAATAAATGAATGGAGAAAGCACTGTAAAACTTTATTTTGGCATTTCTTCCTGTCTGAATACAGAGGTTTTTGGTGTCAGTTTGATCATGCAAATTCATGGTGCTAGTTAGGGATGGTTTAAGACATGTAGATAGAGAAATCGATGCAGAGACAAACCTAATGGTGTAACAGAGAGAAAATAGCACTGCAAGAGCAAATAGTGACGCAATCCTGGAGAGTATGAAGGGCTTTTTCTTGTTTGATTGGGAATCACTTCATGGTGGAAACGCAAACAATAAAAAGAGGCTCCTGCTGTTTTTGTCAAAGCAGTTATTGATAATTGGATAATGACGAGGAACTGCCATTTTGCAAAGATGCATGTCCTATTCATTTCAACTTTTGCCATGCAATCATTTATTATCACTATGGTGTTTTGCATTCAGATGTGTGCATGTATATATATGTGTTTGTGTGTCGCAAGCAAAAAAGAGATGCTTAACAACAAATGTAGTAAAGTGAGGAAGATAGGAAGTTTTCTTTTTTTAAAAATGTGCAGTATCAAAGTGCAGTAAATGTCTCTACAGTTACACCACGCAGTCAAGTAGAAAGCAGAGTTGTATAAAACTGAAAAAATCTCATTGTGCATTTTCTTTGGAATATTATGAATATTATCCAAATAACGTGGGAATGGGTATAGCTTAGTTGATTATATTTAATTACCACAAATTTAAAAATGTGTGTTTATTAGGGTGCTCCATTTTCTTAAGATCTGTTTAGAATGGATATGATATACTTTCACAAATATGTACAGTATCTCTCTTAAGTAAGTGTTTAGTAACACTTTCAAATATTGATACGACAGAAATTGCTGCTTTTTTGTGCTTTGACAACTGTAGCAATGAATACACTTCTTTGGATTAATTTAAAATCAGCTGTGGGTGATCGTACGGATTGCAGCACACTATCCTGTGCTTGCTTTCTTTTTACTGCGAAAGCCATCAATGCAGTCTTCTGCTGACGTTTATTACAATAGCTCATTTTAAACCTAACACTAACCTGAGCCATCCTTTGTTAAGGAAACAAACGACCTGTTACCATGGGGATCAGGTTTGAACATCAAACCCCCCCTCTAACCCACCCAAACTGCTGCTTGTGCACACACACCAAACACACACACACACACACACGCACACACACACACACGCACACACACACACACACACACGCACACACACACACACCATTTACACAAATATCCTGACAAATACATGTGCTGACAAACAGATGGAAGCACAGCCATAGCAGTCCCATACTATTTCATCCCACATGGAAAGGTATTTGAAGCTGAGTGCTGCACCTGTGCCTTGACAGAATCTCAGACCTCCCACAGAGCTGTTAAAGAACCCCAGTAGCCAAAAGCAACTCACAGCCGTTTGTGACACTGAGCACACACTGATACTACTATTATCAGGAGGCTCCCTGCTATCCCCACTCTCGACACATATCAACGCGTCCAGACGCATACACAGAGAGCATGCTATGACATTTCACACGTACAGTATATGCTGTTTATGTTACATGAGCATGCACAGTCATATACAGTACATGCATTGTGCATGATGGATGCACACACGTATATGGGGAAAAAAATTAAACCTAGAACTGTATCAAAATACAGTATGTGAAAAACAAAACCGGATGTAGATAAATACAAAAGAAAAATTAAAAAACTCCAAATTGAGTATAAAACAATGCCTGCAAGAACAAATGTAAAGAACTGCAACATTTATTATAGAGAGCAAACTTAAAAAATTCTAAAGAAAACAAAGCCTACTTTTAACTTTTTATGAAGCAAATTCTTCTAAACATGTGAAAGTGAAATGTGTTACTAATGAGTGTTAAACATCTTTTAATTGGCTTACAAGGGCAAAATGTGTCTGTGTGAAGATAAGGGATTAAACAGTAGAGAGATCAATCCTTAATCTGCTACCTCGACTTGCTGTAAACACAGGGGATGGAAAAATTAAATTAGAGAAACAAATGATAAAGTTTTAAAAAAGGAAAGGTGGACAAATAAAATCAAAGTGAAGTGTTTAATATCCTGACTGGGGATCAGAGTCAGGTTTGAACAGGGGAGGAAAGACTGGATCCTATGGGAAAAAAGCCAAATGTCATACTGCCTGTACCTGCTCTTGTCTTATTCTGAGAGTCACAGGATAACTCAGTGGAGGCGAAAGTGGGTCAGAATTCCCTCACATGCAAGGATTTACAGGATACAATACACTGACATGACAATGACAACATTATTAAAATTACTGATAGTGGAAAATGACACTTGTCTAGTTTTGTTTGCAAAAAATATGCAGTATATACCCTATCTGTGTCTATGTATATGTATACTGTTTATTCATGCTCCATTTTCATGCAAAATATTGACTTGACCATGGCAAAAATATTTATACATGTAACAATTAAGCCTTGCTGTTGCCTCAGATTGCAATGGTTAACTACCATAAATTTATATCTGAGGTCCACTGGGAGCAGAAACTGGCTGCAAAACAGAGGGAGAGTGGTTTTGTATTGTTTGTTTTTCCCTAAAATTGAACTGATCAAGCCTTTTCAGATAACAACATCCTTTTCCAACATGGGTGGGCTAACTAAACCTTTGACAACCAACTGCTATTACAGTGAAGCCATTATATTCTCTATCTCTCCAACCCCCAATTAAGCTCTATATCTTAAATTTGACTCCCAGGCACGTAGGTGTGATAGTTTCAGGTACACAGAGATCGATACTCGTTTAATGTGCTGCAACACAATGTGTTCCCTGACATTTTGAAGCATTGTCCCAGCAGGGTTGGACAGTGCAATCCAAGTTGGGTCCAAGGATCCATCTAAACGATTGGGTGACTAATGCATGGCCATTTCAGATTTCTATATTTAGCAACTAATTTAGCAGAGCAGTAATATGGGCAGATAATGTCCAGCAAGGATGAGTCATGTTGACAAAAACTTTTTAATAAAGGTTAAAGCTGCTATAATTCGAAACTTGAGTCACTTTGGTAACCCCTTGAGCACCAAACCATACCTTCAGTTACAGGGATTCTTTTCTACAAATTTTATTTTCCCCATTATTTACATAGGTAGTCAAGGAGGTTTAATCAGCAGTGCTTGTTTTGAAAGAAAATAAAGAATATTGAAAAAAATGCGGCCTTGACTAAAACTTTACAATTTTGTCTCCCATTGCTCATGTAGCACCTTGTGTAATGTGACCTTCTGTGCTGGAGCCAAGTGCAAAGAGACATCTGGAGGTAGACAGGGGTTTTCGGAATTTATAATTGTAAAAACATCTTAGGCATAATCAGCTTGAGCACAAAAAAGGGTTACTGCCAAAAAAAGCAGAACTAGACTCAACCACAAACTCAAAACAAAAAACACCCTGGCTGTACAGGCTGAGAGAAACTAATCAGCAATTGGAGAGCTAGATTGGACTGACAACACTAGAGGTGTGAGGCAGTGGCAATTCCATGAGAGCAACTACAGACTGAATGCATACATATGTAGCTGATCCAGCAGAGGCAAGCAGTCACTCTGTGATTGCCATCACTGGCTGGACAGTGCTGCGTTGTCACGCAATACGCAGATTGCTGCCTATGGCATGAGCACAGACAGCAACTTGAGGAGAGAGTCAGGACTTTACACAGTGATGACCAAGTATGAAAAGCAACAATGCCTTCTGATTAATCTCATAAAGATGTCTTCTTTTGAAAACAATCAGCTAAAACATGTCAATAAAGCCTGTGCTGCCCCTCAGAGCTGGATAAGGGATAACATTCAAAGATGTACCATGCCCTATCCAGGTTGTCCTGAGTGATAAAAGGTGGTGAGGGTGCTTGTTTCGGGGTGAAATGTGATCAGGCAATTTGTGCCACACCACCGACTGCTGCTGCACTTATCAATTTTCATCTATTGAGCGATGCAACCTTGCTGGTAAGCAAAACTTGTAGTAGATCAATTCTTACCCAGACGTTTTATCTTACTTTTGCAAATACTACACCAACAGATGACGTAACCTACAACTGCCCGTGCATTTGCTTAAAGGACGGTATAGTCATCTCTAGAGTAATACAAACAGTACAGTGTTCCCTGTGGATTAAAGGGTCTATATGTAGAATCTATTATTCATTGGATATTGACCAACTTTAAGTTACTAAAATGAGGTGATGCCCCAACAGCTAATAACTTGGGAGCTATAAAACTAAAATCTTCACTCAATATGACCTTAAGTACAGACCAAAAATGATGTATAGAAGCAGAGAAGATGGGTAACATTATAAAAGTAAATCAGTATTTGAAGCACTATCAACCCCTCAACATACTAAAAACATGTGACATAAGTGTCGGTGGTGATACTTTAGAAACAATAGCTAATGTTATGACACTTCATAGTGTCTTTGCATGGTAATTATAGAGTAAATTAAAAATTAAAATAGCGTGTAAACTAATAATAAATTTTATAACTATGAATGACTTTGAACTACATCAGGATTCTAGGCAGTGGCGACACAACATGTGGTGTTTCACGTGCACCACAGAAAGGCTCTGACTTTTGGTAGCCCAAAGAGCAACCACATAAATTTGGGATTTGTTTACTTCTGCATAGGTATGCTGCTATTCAGCACAGGGAGAATGAGCATTTCAAGAAACTTAAATAAGTTCTTATCCTTTGTACACCTACCTGTTTGAAAGCTCTATTTTTCATACAAATAGATAATATATATATAAAATATAAATATAATTTTAAATCATAGTGATCGATTTCATTATTTTTTCCAGCAATTACATCAGAGAGAGGGTGTAAAGAGGTAGCATTTAGTCAAGTAGTGCTGGCCCTGTCCTTCGTAAAAGAAAGGGACTTTGTAGTTGCACAGGATGAGCTAAATCTATCACAAGCTGTTAATGATGGGGCTGCTGCCAGAAGATGGTAGCAATGGTTGTGAAATAGCACAAGGCCATCTGTCATATACTCATTACTGACAAGAACAAGCATTTATTGCATAATTGGCAGGAGATGGACTTGCTGTTCATGTCCATGAGCAACGCTCTAAGTCAACTCAACTCTAAGTTCACAGATTTTCAGACGGGCAAATTTTAACTTAGTGTGTTATTATAGGATTCCTTTACAGTGCCTCCTCTGAACAAAGGCTGCAAAACCGGCAGATGGTGACACAGCTCTCAAAGGACGTCCACCATCGTGGTCTGTCTCAGTGAGAAATATGACAAAGCAAAAGATGGTTTGCTGGACAAGTAATCGCTGGTGGGGCCATGCTGCAAGGCACAATGGTAACAAGACTGATGCCATCAAAATGAGGGCGGGTGTCTGATGGTGGTGGGCGACCACGACCCATTAAAATTCAAACGCAGTTAGGGGAGAAGCTGTGGAGGAGGAGGTAGAGCCAGCTGACGCAGCTCTACCTGCCAGGTGGTACAGATAGTTACAAGATATTCATTTCATTTTTAAAACCGATCTTCTTTAAGTGCTTCCACTCGGTGCATTTCTGTTACCAGTTCAATATCTGACAGGAATTCAGGGAAGAAAAAAAACATTGTGATCTATGAGCTCAAAACTGTAAGCAACTTTACTGAGGAAACTATGCTGTTTTTAACTTAAATATCTTGGGTGAGGCTACTATTATAGATATAATCCTTAAGATTTTCATTAAATCAAATACCATTTTTGATACTATTTATGGTTTGTTTTTTTTCCTGCAATAGCCATTCAGTATAATTTAATTGAGTAATTACCTCATTATATAGTAGTTTTCATTGTTAGTGGTGAAGTCTGCCATTCTCTCTATTAAGTTACTGCTAATGCCAAAGAAACATTTTCTACTGTTGCTGCTTAACATTAAAAGCACTGACGTAGGTAAAAACAGGGTGGCTTTCATTGTGAAGCAGTCACAGCGCTGACAGCAATCGGTCGGCTAAAATACATCTGCAAAAGAAGAAACTGTCATTTTCAGCATTTTTGATAGTGGATCAGATCTAAATATTGCAGGGGGTAATGGAACAAGTGGGAGCAGCCACAGAGAGCTGTTCAATGAAGAGTCGTGGGCCGCGGGCTCCACACCTCCAACTCTTCAGCAAGATAACCAACTCCTTATGTTGCCATCATGCCATGTGCAGCATAAAATAAGAATGTGGTTACACATGGCACGGCATTATGGGAGAAGGCTGATTATTTCCCAACTTCTTTATAAAAACAAGTCGTAATAACAAGTTTGTTTGGCTGCACTGTAAACAGCAGCTACTCTCCTGTTGTATATCTGACACAATAGCTGCTCATGCAGTGTTTGCTGCCCCAAGAATTCTGGGAGCTGTACTTTAAAACAGCACTTGCTGTTACCATGGTAACCATGGGTGTTGCCAATGAACCAGGACTGAAATCTTAAGGAATACAACTTTAATAATAGGATTTTCTTGACAATAGCCAACTTTTTGGTCTGTGCTATTTTAAATATAAATTCCCGCCAATATTAAAGTAAAGGGCTTTATGCAAATTCACGAAATATTGAATATCCTTAGATCTCTTTTCACTATATTACCCGAAACAAAGTGGCTTTTTATTTATAGATTATAATCATTTGAAAATAAGTTAATACCATGAATGGACTATTTAAATAAAGTATCACCAGCAAATTAATCACAATTTTTTTTCTTTTTCTGTCTTTCTGTCTTTCTTTCTTTCTTTCTTTTTGTTTCAAAACTAAACCCCAACTTCTTCTGAGTTAAATCATGTAAGCCCTTGAAGCATTACTCTGTCTCTTTGATTACATGCATCATATGTCCAATGATGACGGAAATATTATGCAACAAAAATGTTTGTCTTGACACATTTGCTTTGTCCCCAAAAGTAACCTGACATTTAGACTGTAGAAGACTTCCATCTGCAGAAACTGTGCTTGTATTTCAGACATGTTGATCCCTATAGCTGTCTCTAAACCACACCCGTTCAACTGTGGGTTTTGGAATGAATACAATACATGTGGTATTAATATTGTGTACTTGCATCATTGACCAAGAAAGTGTCAGACCCTTTTCGCATTTACTATATGCTTTTTCAAGTGGCAGATAAGGACACATTCACATATGTCTCTGTAATTTATGTGAAGCATCTGTGAGGCCCAATCTCTTATACTGTCCCACTGACAAGAAAGGTTTTTGCTAATATATTGACTATAAATTTACTAGTGTAGTATAAGTTTACTACATTATTTTACTACAAGTTACTACTACTACTACACTGCTGCTCTTAATATGCATAAAATGAAACACAAATGGCTCTTGTCAGCAAGTGATTTTGCACAAGCCATTGCTCTCCCCTCTGGTACTTCTCGTCTCCCAGCATTCATAACAAATTAATGACAACTAATCAATTTTTTTTGTTATTGCTGCTGATGTGAGAACATGGGTCAAATTTCTACCACTTCAGCAATTCATAAACAATCACAGTTTTCTAATGCTAGTAGGTCTTGAAATACTTAAAGGTTGCTGACGTCAAAGGGGGTTCTTAAGTTGGGTTGATTAATGAGCAAGAATCTGTGACAATGCTGACTTGCTGAAGTTTAGCAGGTATAATGTTTACATACATACAATATAAAATGTTGATTCGATGAGGGCACTAGACAAGAAGTCAGGGGATCACCAAAGTTACTACAAATCATCCTGAAGGGACCAGGAATGTGTGTACCAAAATTTCATGGCAGTCCATCCAATAGGTCACCAGATCACCAGAGAGATCACCAGAGTCTGTGAAGTTCATAGTCTGAAGAACGTGAATGTCTGAAAAAAATAGTGTCCATCCATTAGATGCTGAGAAATTTCATTGGATAAGTGAAAATTTTGACCTGCCGTTAGCACTAGATGAAACGTCAGGTGATCATCAAAGTTATTATGATTCATCCTCAGGGGAAAATGAGTGTTTGTACAAAATTTTATGGCAATCCATCCAATAGTTGTTGACATTTCTGTCTGGACCACAGTGGTAGACTGACAGGACAAACTAATGACTGACTAAAAAAAAAAAAAACAACATAGCACAAAGCACATCTGAGGCCAGGTGACAAAGATCAAGATCACTGCTGAGTCTTGTTATTTATTTATTTGTTATATATGTTCACACTTAACCTCAGAGAAAGAAGAGAATTGTTTCCATCTAAAATCTATTTTCACACTTTTCGATATTGTAGTTAGAATAGATGTGTGCTCACATCTATCTGCTGTAAAGGAGAGAAGGAATCTTCCAGCAAAAAGCCATTATTGTTGTCATTCAATAACTCTATAATAGTTTTAGGAATGTATGTACATTAGCAGAAATATCAATGCTTTAGTTATCAAGTGTGAATCTTGCTCTTTAAATGGAAAGTGTAAATTTGATCAGTTTAAACTCTTCTTCCTGGAGAGCCAGAAAAACAGGTCTATTGTCTGTAAAATGGAAGAAGTCCCGTCAGTCCCTTAATACCAGGAAGCAGCTCAGCATAATTATTCTGTCCTAACCTTGTTTATTCTCCTTTATGACCGTGGGCAGCCAGGAGATCTGCCTTTATTGAGGTGTCTTTTTTGCTGCAATCCAGATTACAGCAGCCTATTGTTTGAGTCCTGCTTACACTGGCACCACAAGCCATAAACAGATGGCAGTTTGACGGGAGCTTAGTCTGATAAAATAACAATGTGAGGAAGTGAAAGAATAATCAGTGTGAGGTTATGTAGGGTGCCAAGGACGGCTGTGCATGGGATCCAGCCGTAACCCTGGTACTTAGAAAGATCTCTGTATCAAAAGCAGGTGGAGGGACAGTACAGCTATTTACAAGGTGCAAAACGTAAGCTAAGTAGTATAACTCTCTTGCAAAGGTTTGTCTCTTTTGTTTTTTATCAGAACAGTTACATTTTGTTCTTCTAAATCTGAACATGTGAAAGGCTGCATATTTTTCAGCCCTGTCTCCATTGTTCATACACACGTAATTTGCAATCACGATTTACATTACCTGGAACATTTAGTGCCAATGCAGGAAGTAGTTTAACATTCTTACACTGCAGCAAAGGCACAGAGAGGAGGCTGAGGTGGATGGATGTTTGGATGGTTGTACACAGTGCTCGCAGGGTTCGTGTCCTGCCTCACGCTTCAGGTTACTTTTGAGTTTTTCAATATTTAACCATGATCTCTCCTAAACCTTAACCGAGTGCTTTTACTTATCCAGAGATAACCACAAATACCTGAATCCTTTTTCCGATATGTTCAGTGTAAAAATATCTTTAAAACAGACTGTTCTGCCACGAAAACCAACAGCACTACTTGATTCAGAAAATGCCCAGAAAAACTACATGTTTATGTTAAAGTGTCAAAGCCCTCTGGCAACCATAGAGCAAAGTAGGAAATAGTGTGATGTTGTTACAGAGCCACAACGCACGTTGAAGGGTTAGGTTGGTTTGGCCGGATGGGTCAACAAAACGTTGGACTTGGATATAGGAAACGGTTTTTTGTTTCCCCATCTTTTTCCAAAAGTCAACATTGGTTTCTTTTAATCATGAGCAAGATTGTTCCCTATTAACAGTGCAGTAATTTTAACCCAAACTATGATCTTTCCCTAATGCTACACCAAGTCATTTATGTGCCTAAACCTAACCAAACCTTAACCATAACTGTGTCAGAGCAGTAAAAACATTTATGTTTCCGACATTGGTTTGAAAGAGTCTTGGAAGGTACTGACGTGGTGCTTATTGGGGCATCAGATCAGAAAATGCTTATATGTGTCATTACGGAGGGAAATTACAAAGAGCACATTTTTTCATTTAAATTGGAGGACTTGTTTTTAAAAAAGGTATCAATGAACATTTTTTACATTTTATTAAGATGTTGCTTAAAATAACGTAATCTAGGCAGCTTTAAATTTTACCCAAAGTTTATTAAGCAAATGCTACAGAATTGTATACAGTAGGAACGTAATTCTTCTTGTTGCAGGCTTCAGCTGTTGTATTATTGAAGCTAGATGTGAAGACAAAACCCTACATGTGGAAAGAGAAGTGGGATGTTGTTATGCGTCTGACCAGTGCTAGAGGCTCATGGGATTTCACACACATCCTCACCTCAGTGGTGGGTCTCTGTGCTTTCTGACAGCCTCAGTAACAAGCTGCTGGAACTCTTTAGACATGGCACTCTTAAGACACTTAGACATGCCTGTCTAGTATGTGTGTATGTGAAAGCAAGAGACAGGAAGAAAAATAGAGAGGCAAAATAGAGACAGCGGAGGAATGGCTCAGGAATATGTCAAACCAAAAGTCTGCAGCCACTTGAGGGTGACGGCACAGAGGAGGCTCAAGTTATCCTTTCTTTCATTCTCACAGTAAATCTAAACCTGGATGAGGTCCAATGCATACCTTTTGTGTATTTTAAAACAAAAGCAAAGTTACTGTCACTGAAATTAGGCTCAGGAGTTTTACGATGGATGTCAGAGTGGAACACGGGGGGAAAAAATTAACTTGTGCATTAAATTTGCCCCTGTGACAGATAGTTCCTAACAATTCCCACAGTCCAAACTATGAAATACCATGCTTTGAGAAACAATGTCATTTCATGAGGCTAATTCCAGGCCTGACCCTTTGCCTTGCTCCTCATGCCTGCACTTCAATACAACCCTACACAGATGCTATACACATGTAAGTGATAGGCTATTGCGATCAATCCCTTAAAAGGAAGTGCAAACATCTGCCTATTGAACAGGCACTCGAAAGAGACGGTGAGGAAGAAAAAACACACACTCACTCCTATGTAAACATGCTTCAGCAGGAAGAGAGGGGTCTTTAAATGCTGGAGGCAGTGATGCGGGGTTGTGCAGGGGGTACAGGAGAGCGAGGGAGGAAGGTGAAAGGACATTATAGGGGGCTAGGAATGTGCAAGAAGTAAGTAGTTACACCTCCTGCACAGGGAATGTAAGTTATCCAGCAGTAAGATATTATGTGTTTATGTGAGAGATGGGGAAGAAAACAGCCATCTCATCTCAGGACGGAGGGCTGTCAGATGGCGAAGACCATGTCCACCACTGTACTGTGCGCTTCTACATCACATGCATACGTGCATTACGTTGACTGATATACATAGGTAACCATGGACTGAAGCACACCCATACAAACCTTGAACCTATCACAGACTCTTACTTCCTTTCAATAAAACACTTACAGGCATGCAAACAGACACATCATAAGTTGCCAAAGCCCAAGCACTTGGGGGGCAGTGAGTCAACAAGGTGATTACAATGTAACCTTGAAAACGATCCAAGTACCACATTGCCACAAAGAGGGGTGGTGCTGAAAGGACTGGTTATAAGGCAGTCCGAACACTTCTCCTGGCGGATGTAGACAGGCCTACATAGACGGTTAACAAAGCAATAACTTTATTACAAACATGAACACTTGCAGGAGCGTGGATACACACACACACACACACACACACACACACACACACACACACACACACACCATTTCACATCTCTGGCTGTCCCTCTGTCTCATTCACTCAAACTCCCCCCTCACCCACCCACCGGCCACCGCCACCGCCACCACCACCACCACCACCACCACCTGTCTTGGCAGAGGGTGTATCCTATTTCATCCAATAATTTCTACCCAGGTGATGTCACTGTACCGCGCACTGGAGCCTAAAATAGCCTTTGAATTTGATTCCCTAATCCCTGGAAGTCATCTTGGTGTCATCTGTCTTTCTTAGTATCAAAAGCCCATTCTCTGTTTGCCAGCTCCAGATCAACCTGACTCTGCATGCACACACAGAACTTAAACTGGACAGAATATACAGATAAACAGTATGCCGTTTCTTTCAATACTACAGTCTGAGCTGTCCGGGCAGTCTATAGTATCCTTATATTCTAGACTTCATTGGATAAAGTTGTTGTGTACTTGCAAAGCTGGACTCTGATTGCATCTCATTTTCTTTTTATCAATATTTAATGTCCTTGCCAACACAGTATCTCATAGAAATTATTTGGCTCCCTGGATTACTTTATTTGCGTTCACATCTATTGTATTATTAATTGCCGATCCTCTGACCTTTCAATGTAACTGTGTTATATTCAATTCACTGAGTTCAAAACAGAATTGTATTGGGTAGTGATTACAGTGACATACTTCACACAGTAGTTATGGCTGGCTCAGAGTTTTTTTTTTTTTTTTTTTTGGAAGGTTATTTAAGGTTATTTTTCAGAGGTTATTTACTAAGCAAAAACAAAGATGAATGTAGCAGAGATTAAGTTTTCAGTGTGTATATGAAAGGCAAAGCACATTTTAGAAATAGTGGGATTTCATATAAAGTCAATCCTAATATGGTTAGTGGACACTAACAGAGGCAAATTTGCTGTAGGTGGCGGGAACTGAGTTATAAACGTATCTACGTGAGTTGTATATGTTTCAAATGGAGCGAAAAATGTGCACTTATCCCGTGACAGTTGGAGTCTGAGGTGTCACACAAGCACACACACAAGATAGCAGGTACGTTTGCTGTTTGGGCTGGATAAACACAGTGTGCGCAAACAGTCCACAAATCTGCTTCACATTCAATGTGACACACCATACGAGAGCAAACAAAAGTGAGTGTTGTGTGAATTTCTTCAGACACATTTACTTTATTTATCTATCAGGGAAATACAGATTTTGCCGAAAGGCTAATTTTCATTTGCAGTTCCTGGGCACGTTGATGTTACACAGTAAAAGAAAGCAAAGCAAGAGGCGAGAGAAAGAAAAGACAAAAGAGTATATATATATATATATATATATATTTTTTTAAATGTTTAGAAAGGTCAAACATAATATGACAAACCTAGAGGCCACATATTGAGAACAGAGGCACCCTTAGAGCCCTTATTCTGAGACATATTAAATGGGTGCCAGAGGCTGAGTTACACAACAAAGTTTATAGCCTACAATTATATTTTATATTGGGTGCTTACTGGCTAATGAACCTTGAATGCTAATGGCGACAGACGAGTGATGGATCAGCCACACTGACAATTGGCTTTTGCTGCCGAGGCCTGTTGTTATTAGTCTGTCAGAAAACATCCAACACAGGAGGGAGACATGAAAAAGGGTCCATTCATAGCCAAGGGCTTTACATGAGCGGATTACAATGGGGCTGATCTGAGAAGAAGCCAGATATCAAAAACTGACACACTGTAAAATAAATCTAAATAGTGGAGAAGTGTAATCCTTTTGACAAGAGCTGCTTGTCTTCTTCCAAACTAAGAATTAATGACAAAGAACATGAGACACATTCTGAAATTAGCATAACGAGGCAAGCCACTGAGCTTATACACAAATGGACTAATATCTTGCATAATAAAACATTTATGGGGGGCCCTGCATCTAGTGAATGATGATCTGTGGCATGTAATAGTTCCCATCCGGCACACTGACAGGAACATTATGAGGATGGAGAGTGATGAGATTCTCATAAGCCTCTGATACTGTATGGAGCCATGCTGAGTGGAAAAAGACTCTTTTTTACTTCTATTGCAGTTATAACAGCTAATATGAGTGGGAGCACTTACTGCAAGACACAACACAGACCAGAACAGGCTCCCTGATTATTACGTGGGTGGTTCAGCCATAAAAATCGTTGTCAGGCTATAAAGTAATCATATGACAAAATTACATTTTGGACTCTATGAATGTTCACCAGTTGTTGATTTTCTTCTTCAGGTGTCATCAGTTTCAATGTTTTGATATTGTTTTCAAAACCTTCTCACTTAGGACTTACAGAACACACAATGTATAATATCACTTACACAGTAAACGGTAACACAGGCACAGCAAGACTGGCACTCAGCAGAGCAGATACCTTCGCCAAGGTGAAATATAGCCTATCTTGCAATGTTAAGGAAAGTGATTAAAAAAAATTCCTGGATGCGTCCCATAACCGGAGCCACACCGGAATTTAATGGGTTCTTCCCTGGCCCATGCCTAATCCCTCCACCAAGTTTGGTGCAAATCGGTTCGGTACTTTTTGTGTAATCCTGCTGACAAGTAAACAGACACGGGTGAAAACATAACCTTCTTGGCAGAGGTAATCACATGTATGCCTATCAGTAATCCCCTGCTGTTTGTCAAAAATAAGTCACAACATGAGAACTTTCATTTGTCATAATCACATTACACCTGCAGTGTTGTGTAATTCTACATGCTTCGTGCTGGAGTGCTCGCTGCGTAAATCACAGTGTTTATTGATACTTCACTGCTGGACTCTCATAAGAATATGTGCTTAAAGCAGAAAAACATCAGTAACTGTGCTGATTTTCTGTAGAAAACAGCACAGAACAGTGAAGGTTTTAAATTTCCATTAAATTAGTCTATTACTCCTACAAAAAAAAAAAAATCACATTTTTTCCCCCCTGTTCAAGCACTTGTAATTTTTGCCAGAAAATAATAATCTCTCCTGTCTTGCCTCCTGCAATACCAGGAATTAAGTTTTCTGCTGTTCCTGCTTTGAACTACCTCTCTCTTAATCAACTGGACCCTTTTTTTCACCCTAGAGGCTCTTGTGTGTCTCTCTTTTCAGATGTCAACACCAAACGAGGAGGCTCTAAGGCCCTTACACTTATTTAAACAGTGCTGAGAGTGAGCATATTACTCAGTGTTGAGGTAGGTGGATGAAGATAAACACCATAACCACCCAAGTGTCTCAGTCATTCCTCAGGACTAGATCCAGAGGTTGCAGCCATGTTGTAGCCTTTATGTCCATTAAAGCTTTAATGTATAATCATACCAATCAAAAAAGTCCTACTGGAATACAGTTCCTCCCTTTATCTGATCCCTGTACAGAATTTCATATCATGGGCAAAGGGTTTTATCTCCTGCAGTGGAATGGACTCAAAAGCAGAAGCTGAGAAATCCCCCAGTGGCCTGGATTTGACTGATATTAATCCATTATCTCTTTCTATTTTTTCCCTGGGTGAACTTAACCTATACTATGTGGGAATTAAAGTCGAACTTGGTTGTAATCCATGAACAAGGTACCTGAGGCCAATGCCACTGTATATACAGTAGCACCTACTGTACTCTGCTCTCATAGTGTCTCTTAAACATTTTATTTCTCACAAACATTTCCAAATCATTTTTGATGGCCTTTTACTGGCTGATTATCTCTCCTGCAGTGTATTAGCATTTAATATGAAAGGACCCAACTGTGATGGGAAAAGGTTATCTTATTGAAAAACGTAAGTCATTGAGCTCCGTAAATATTGAAAAAATGCCTACGTTAAAGATCATCTTGATGACGCACGGAAAGCGTCCACTGAGTCCACTGTACATAGTGCAATCATTAATCTGGTGTCAAAATCAAAGGGCAGATTCGAGTGAGAATCTTAGGAATAATTTCTCAGAAAATAATGTCAGAACATTTTATTGGCATTTTAAAACTTCTAAACACCTGAAAATTTTTCGGGAACAACATCTAAAACTATATTATTAATAATTTTGTGAACACAAGGTGGTGCACAATATTCCTGAAAAATTTCTCATTCGTGAGGCTGAAAAATCACTTTCCTGCGTGCATTCTGGTGTAATCATTAACAAATCATTGAATAAAATGTGTTTTCTATTACCTCTCAGACCTGGGAGATGTGAACTAGAGGGATGAATGAGGAGCTGACAGCTTGAGTAGACAATGGCCCCGTTGAATCACTGAATGTGATTAATGCTTGTTGGATCAGCTGATGATCATCTGCTGGCTGCACATGACTTACGGTACACGTCCCGCCTGAAGTAACGCAATGCTTCATTACCTTATTTTATCTATTCTTCCAAGTCCTAAAATGGCCAGATTCATTCACTTTACAACTAAAAGTCACATTAAAGTGCTGTATTGCCTGATTTGTTTCACACAAAACATGTAGAAAGTGCCATTTTTGCAGAATTGGTCATCTGAAAAGAGCAGGAAAAGCAGGTCAGACGAGGTAAAAAGAAAAATTTCTTCTGAGTAGAATTATATGCAATTCACACTTTTCAAGCTCCTGTAAAAACTTGAAAGTCAGTTTCCAAACAACTCAATAAGCATCAGATGTTTCACGCTGTCGTTAGGTGACTAAATTACTGTAAACCAAGATCAACAAAAGATTTAGCTGTTAGCAAACACAGTACTCTTTATTGTTAGGTTTTCAGGGCACACAGGGGTTTGAACCAGTCCCTTCAGGGAAAATCCACGTCCGGGACCTGTCATATTAATGGATACATATTGGCCTGATGTCTTGTTTGTCTATGTCACACACTGCTACTCTAACTTTCATGCCTAATGTAAAAGGAAAGCAACCCTCTCTGTAAACATGGCAAAACTCAAATGAGCAATACAATCAGAATCATGTTTCCCAATCGCATGGACTTTTCTGCATAACAAATTATCCTTTTTTCAGCTAAAAAAAACATCTCCCATTCTCCTCTCCTGATCTGGAAAAAGTAATCCAAGCCTTTACTTCAGCACGCTTGGATTACTGCAATTCTCCTGTCTGAGCACGAGCTCCGTCAGCCCCAGAGGCAAAACCGCACAAAATAACACTAGCTTCGCTGCAACAGCTTCCCCTTAATTTATAGAATTGATTTTAAGGTTTTACAGTTAGTTTTGTAAAGCTCATTGAGATTCGGTTTTAAGTTAAATCATTGACCTAATGACCTCCTACATGCTTCAGCAGCAAAGTCGTTCCTGGATCAATTTTTAACCTAAAAAAAGACTACGCCTTAACTGTCAGAGTGTCTAGGTCATCTTTACAATCTCTGCTTTTAAAAAATGTCCATTGTAGAGTAAGAATGTTTTCACCTGGGCTTATCATTTATTCTGTGCTGTACTGTCCGTGCTTTTATCTCTTCTAACACCCTCTGGGAAACCTTTCTCTTGGTAAACATAACCGAGCAGAAACTTTGGTTGCAAGAATCAAGAAAAGTTTTCTGATGATACAGAAGGATGGTTCTCTTAAAGACTTCAATGAAAGTGCAAGTAAGCTGTTTTTATTTTTATTTTGGTGAGAAGGATTCATAGAGTAGTATGCTGGCGTGGCTTTCTACTAATGAGAATGTTTCCAATGTCATGGTAGTGTTAAATTTAGAGCCTGTGAATTTACACTTACCAAAATTCCATATTAGGTGCCCTATGAATGTCAGTGCTGGGGACATTTAATGAATACTTTAAGAAGCGCTCTCTCTGGAGGTGGACAGAATGAGGATTTTTTTTTTTTAGAAATGCAGTCTACTTGTTGGTGCTGCTTCCTGGATCCACATTCGAAATGAATGCTCTGGTTCTCCACCTGTATGCATACAGTATGTTATGATTCCTAGAGGTTCTAAGACAGTGGCTGCTTGCTGAACAGCCCAAACTTATTATTCCACGTGCGTACACTGTTAACAGATGCTGCAGAACACGCAAAATTTGTTCCCACCAAGATGAAGATATTGGCGTGAATTTAAGGACAATCTGAGGGAAAACTCTCTATGCCGATACAAACACTCGTATTTCAACCATACCATGATAAGTGCATGTGAGGATATATGTCTCGGGTTTATGTGCCTAGTTAGACAAACAATTCAGTTATTCTACACTGGATTTAATGTTGCGGTACTAATGTGTTATCAACCAGGCAAGTTTGAGAGCACACATCCAACTCTATACCAGTAGATACAGGACAGAGGCAAAAGTTTCTTCATTGGTCTGCCCTGCTTTTTTTGACAGATTGATCACTCATTGCTTCTGAGGGTACAGTTTTTGGCTGTGAGGTTTCGATTCATCAATCCCTGTGGTTGGAAGAGACCTGACACCAGAATTTAATATGAGCAAGAGAGCAAAACTGCAGGATTTCAAAAAAATGCAGGTGGCCGCAGTGTAGCCGCTACCATTTTTGGGCAGATAGGAGGAAGTATTTGTTTAACAAAATCTGCATTCTGCATCCCTGAGATCTGAAATATCGCTACCACTTTCTGAATCCACTTGTCTGACATTAAAGCAGCTGAGCGGGTTGTGTTGACTGTGTGGAATAAAGACGGAAATGGTGACAGGTTGCTTTGGTGGACAACAAGAGAAACGTAGGCACGTGTGAAATGAGAATAATGCTGTTATTTACACTTTCTCACTTCTCTACTTCTCACGAAAATAATTATTATTAGACTAAATATAAGGTAAGTGCCTTGTTCTTTCTATTTGTCATGAGTTTTGACATGTAACATCTGAAATATATAATTATCATCACAGTAGGCAATTTCTTTCACCAAAAATGAACTTATGCAGAAAGTGCTAAGCATGTTGACAGAGCAACAAGAATCAGCTTAGTGCAAACTGGCTGAAAACAGCCGCAAACGCTTTTCCTGACGGAACTCCTTGTATTTCCCTGTGGTTTTAAAACATATTCATAATAATAAATGCTTCCGAACTAACCTCAGAGAGGCGAGGGCTTTCTGCAGTATAAGAAACACAGAGATAATTAACCACTTTGATACAGTGCAGGTGGTGTTTCTCTGTTTTCCTTGGAAGCTCTCACCTCTGCACACAGCCCTCACCGACTGTCAAGGACACGACTCACAGACTCTTACAGTTAACAGTCTACTCACTTCACAAATTTTTATTTCTTTTTAAGTTTGCAACTGAATTCTTAAAAAAAAATACTGGGTGATAATTGCTTTTCACGTTAGTGGCTGCAGTCAACAGAATAACAACTAATAACTGTCACGTTTATGCTCAAATCATTTTCATATGAATTCATTTTAGTAAATGCAGTCAGAAGTATAACAAAAACCGTCAGGTTTATGCTCAAATCCTGTTTTATTTATATGAATCATGAATTAGTATACAGTATATACACTATACACTTTTAACAAACTTTGAAGATTTATTGATGTTATAATGTCAGTTTTTGACAAGAGTTGATGTTTTTACCACAACATTTTCTTCTCAGGGAAGAAGCATTGCTGCTCTTTTGATGCATCTTACATAAAGTCATTACATAAAATCTTTTAATACTAGAGACCCCTTTATGATACTTTTCTTCAATTTAGAGTCTATATTTTTTCTATATATTTTCTGCATACAGCCTCCATTGTGAGGACTTTAATGGAGTATTCAGACATACTGTATATTTGCTTTTCTTGGATTATTTCCAGAGTAATTTGGAACGCTATAAAAAGAATGAAGAAGATGATGGCTTGTCCATCAAACAGACATTAAATTAACCCGTGGGCAACATACATCAGAGCTGATGTGGAAGTTACCACAAAAATCTGAACGCACACAGGGGGTTGATGGATCCCTGTAGACTAACAGTATGTTGTGTAAGTAGAGGTCAACCAGCCAAACTACTGTAGCCTTTAGGTGGCCTCCCACCATGTCAACCATGCGTACTTGTAGGCCTCACTGGCTCACTGGAGAGATAAAACTAGAGAAATTCATGAGCGAACTTTAATCTATCGTTTGTGTTTGCGGAGCGTAACTTAGCCTGATGTTCTGTTTATGCGTGTTTGCCAAAGATGATTCCGTTTCCGTGCCAGTTGAATTTGATGGGGTATTTTCCTGAGAGGGAGCAAATTACAAAAGATTACAAATACATGTATTGAATATTGAATCTTCCTGCTTCATGTTATACATCTTATTTTCTCCTCTGGTACATACAACTTCTTTCAGTGTTCTTGGCACTGAACTGTATGTGTATTTTTTGGCACGTTAGCAGGGAGAGAAATCTAGTAATTACAGCACTAATTAGAAAGGTGTACTACAAAATTACATCCAAATTACTTTACACGAGGCATTCTAGTTTCCTAATCACCCAGCATTATCATTGCGACATATTAAACATAAGAAATTGTGCTAATGATTACATTATTTAATTATGTTCATTTCTTAACTAGCAAATATTGCTGTGTATACTTACATCTCCAAATACTGTGCTGTATTTGTATTTATTATATTTAATTTATTAATTGCTTAACTTTATGTTGTTATATTAATATCAACAAAATCAATTTTTCCCCCATTGGCATGTAAATTTAAGCAGCAGTGTCTCCCTAATTTAATGAGAACATCTATTTTATCAGAGGAGTCAGCGGGGATGAATTACAGAGCCTCTGCAAGAAGGGGCTCAATATTTTCTGTTGAGGATTCAAAGAACTACTCCCCTAAAGAAATAGTTCTTCAAAACACTCTAGAAACAGCCTTCACATTCACTTTCAAAGATATCACAACAAAGAGACCATTATGACAGCTCCACAGGGAGCGTTGTCCCCTCCGGTTTTCTGGAGGGCTTAAAGGCTCTGGTCTGGCACCGGGCAATATGGGCTCGTTAACTCTGGGGAGAGGGGCTGCTAGGTCGGAGGGCAGGTCTATTGGGCATCTGTGCCCAAGGGCCAATCGTCTCATACTATATCATGGGAGTCTGCGGTGGTTGGTATGAAATTTATGTCCCCGTACCCTGTTGAACCAGGGAATTCGGTTAGCATTGCATATGTTGATAATCTACAACCCACCAGTTCCAAGAACAAACAAGTGGGAACTGAGTGTAAAAAGTGTGGATAATGGGAATTTGTTCCCATGTAATTGTGACAAGAACGGGAATAATGACCATGAACAAGTACAAACAAATTACATTTTTTCTGTTGGTTAATTAGCACAGAATTTCCGTACTTTGGATATTCTAACAGGCCTGTATAAGTTTCATCCCTGATTAATGATTTCCATGTAGAGCATGCCTCAGTGTGTTAGTCAGGGAAACGTGGTACTTTTCTCTGAAACTGTGATGAAGTTATCATACTGGTCTGTACTCATGAAATGATCAGGTTTCTTCCAGGCTTTCCAAGTTGCTCTTTCCTTTGGTCCATGTCAAGACATGGCATTTACACTGCAACATTTCAATTAAAACATTCATATGTATATACTATGTGAGCTGTAAAAGAAGGCATCATGTATTCATTATCTCACAGTTCAGTCTGATGGCACAGTTCTTTCACACAGACATTGTAAACTGTTTATTTAATCCTTTTGTAGCTCGTCTTTCACCTCTCCCCCAAAAACCCTCTTTGTGTCTCTCTGTGCTGCTCTGACTCTGACATTTTGTCTCTCTGCTGCTTTCAGTTGAGGGATTTGTGCAATGGTATCGCTGCTCTTACACGAGGAGGGACAAGGCTGGATGAGATTTCACTGATCAGATGCGACCCACTATCGTGGATTCCTTTGTTCAAGTCTGTACTTCAGTTGAGGGCAGTATCAGCCCATCTCATACTGTGTATCACATTCCCAATTACATTTTTTAAAGCATTTCCCGTACAGCTCTCCCATGCCTCCTCCATTATCACAGGCCGTCTACACAGTGGTTTTTCTGAGTCACAAGTTGGGACAGAGTCAGCAAAGACTGATCTTAAATGGTGGTTGTGCACAGAGTTTTGTACATTGCTTAACATTTGCAGAATTTATCATTTTCAGGGATGTTAGAATATTTATCTGGTGCTTTTTAGAGTGTGAAGGTCGACTTCAGTGTACAAGTGTCAATCTTCCTGTCTGTCTGGTTTTTTGAATAATAGTTCCTGTCTTATGGATGAATGATGGGACTTCCTAGTAAACATAAAGCACACAGAAGGTCACTTTTATGGTTGTGGCAGTTGTGGCTTTGGCCTCAAAACAGTCTCAATACAGCTTAGCAGAGCACAGACAATTCTGAGTCCTGCAACCAAAGTCTCAGCTTAAATCTAATTTATTTTACCTGCAAATACCTGTACATTTCATTTTCCTGCTTAATCTTTAGTATTTTTACCATAGATGTTACGTCAGTATGAAATGCATTGCTGTTAAGATGAATGACACTGGAAGCTATCTCAACTTTAAAAAGCACTATCAGTAAAATCCACCGCTAAAAGGCATCTCTGTGGCAGTGATAAAAACATGTGAAGGGAAATTAATTAACTTCCACTGACCCAGCCAGAAAGTGAACTGACAAAAGCTACGTAAGACAAATGCTCAGTGGACCACAGTCCAAATGTTTGTTCAGTGTACTGTCAATCTCATCATCATCATCTTGTTTATCTGGCCAATCAGTGCAAGTCGCTTGGGTTTCTTGTACAGGATTTTGTCACGGATGATAGAGCACCTTCTGATCGACCTCACCCCTCCTCATCGCCCGCAAATGGGTGAGGGAGAAGTCAGTGAATCCCAGCAGCTCTCTCCTGGATACTGCTGCAAAAGATGTTATCCCTAAATCCAATCTCAGACATCTTTTGTCCACTTCTATCTGTGGTGGAAAAACTTGAATGACATGTCTTATATGTTACTCACTCAATTCTTCCAAAGAAAAGAAGGTGGGTAACCTATTTCTTCTGAGGAATTTAATATTGCATTTATTTGCTGAAAATGTCGTACATACTCTATATGACATAAGAACCTTAAAGTTTTTATCTTTTTGCCAGGAAAATTATGTTGTATGCCTACACATAATAAATTAATCACTCAAGGAAATGCTTGCTGTGGATTTCTAACACAATAGGTGCAATTTTTCACTTTTGGATAGTTAATTTATTATAGTACTGAATGTCTCAACTACATAACTGCTTATTAATACCCACTTTAAACTGGCCCTCAGGTATGAAGCAGCAAATTCAAACAGTGTCTGCTGTGACTCTGATGGTACACTTCAGGCTGGAGTAAGTTTGTACTCCACATTTGAAAGAAAGAAAAATGAATGCCACGCGCCAAATTGAATAACACCAGCCAAGATTTGTCAAAACCAGTCTCTGTTTCTGTCTCTCTCTCCTTTCTGAATTTGTCACACTCCAACACACACAGACAGGTCCCGGCTTGCCAGAAAGTCTTAGTCAGTTGAAAAATCCAACTTTAACTGCCAAAATCAACAAAAGTCAGATGTAGTTTTTTAACCAGTGTTAATCAAGTTAATTAACTGATACATATTGCCCGAATACATGCTATTCTGACTCATGTACAAAGAGCACCGATTAACATTCATAAATCTGTTTCTTTGATATTGCTTAGCTTATAAAAATTTACAAATTAGTATATAACCTTTTACAAATCATTGATGTCACAGAAATTTTAAGCATAGGCTGCACACAGGTGCGTTGAGGTAAATGCTAAAGTCAGCATGCTAATATGCCACTGAAGCCATTTAGTACTGGACAAATTAAAATATAGTCCTGACGATGGCGTTAGAAGAGAAATCAGAGGATCATCAAACGTACTACAATCGTCCTGAGGGGGACATGAATGTATGTATCAAACTTCATGGAAATCCATCCAATAGTTTTAAAGGCATTTCAAAAAAACAAAAAACAAATATCAACCTAATGGTGGTGCTGGACGAAAAGTTAGGGGATCATCAGAGTAATCTGGATTCATCCTCTGGGGACCATGAATGTCTGAACCAAATTTCATGTCAATCCATCAAATAGCTGTTGAGATTTTTCAGCCAGGACTAAAGCGTAAGACTGGCCGACCAACCAACTACAGGTGGCCCAAATTAAAATATGGGATTTTATTAGAATAAGTGATACGTTCCGCATAAATGTGTCTTTCTCTGTGTGCATCAATAATTGTCTCTTTTAGAGAAGAAACAGTTTGAGCTGTCTGAGTCAGAGATGGAGCTACCATTGAGGACGCTGTGTCATATCTTCAGTATTTTTCACTGAACTGCAGCTTACATTCAATAGAAAGTTATACAGAGAGGGTACACGGTGGAAACAAATTAATCATTTTTCGAAGGTGACACGTTACACATTTACAGTATGAGTGCGATACGTTCGTCATTCAATGTCTGCATATATCATTAACCTTCGCTGGACGTGAAAAGTCCATCAATACTCACTTGGGGACATTACAGTCAACTCTATATTGACTTTTTCTCCTCTCTGAAAACAAAATAATGTGATGGCTGCGAACTTCTGATGATGAGTTCCATTGTTTTGCAGGCAATGGAAAAGAAACATTTGGTTCTTACTCTCTCCACCTAGAATTGTACTTTTATTTTTGTGCTAGTGTACTCTTATTGCTTAGCTACTTAGGGCTATTTTACAACATTTTAAACTCCTGCAAAACTTTAGTAATCCTATAAATGAGGTGGATACCTGTTGGCATATTACTGAGTGAAAGCAGCAAGGCCTGTCTTCTTTAATATTCATCAATTCATCGATGCTGATACTAAATGTGGAAATGGAAGTGAAGAAGTGGAATTAAAGGATACTTTGGTAAAAGCTGATTTGATGATGCCTTCAAGATGATGCAATTTGGATGTAATTCATTATCTGGTTTAAGCAAACTATGTGGGGCAAACTGGAGAATAAAACCAAGACAGAGATGAAATTAGCCAAATTGTCCTTGGTTTGGTGTCTTTTAGTCCTTCAAGAAAGCTGATCTCGGTTAAGTGGGCCTTATTAAATAACTGCCTTATTTTGCGCAGACTACCAAGAAGAAAAAATACAGCTTAGCCTCCGTTTCTCTTCCCAGAATTTCAGATATAGGGTGTTTTCTTTTTAACCAAATGACAACAGCATCAGCACAGTAATTTCCAGTGGGATAATAAATCACTTCTACCCTGGAGACAGACAAACACGGCATGTGTGATGGATAGCCAAGCTGTTAAAATGTGAAAAAGCACAGTTTGGAAGGAGGCAATTCAGTGCTACAGTCTATGCCAAGAGGCACTTTGCCAATATGAACCTTACCATTATCATGAAAAATAATCTTTAGAGAAAAAGGTGATTTAAAACTATGTTGCTCAGGGTGATGCAGTGATAGTACCATGACTGAAAAAATACGTGCAAATATGTTGGAGTACACAGTGTGTGGCATAAACACATACATGTAATAGGCAAACTGTGGGAGAACAATCTATTTAACTGACTGCTGAGAGGAAAGACGAATGAAAAAGAACACAAAAGGGGGGAAAGTCCAAACAGGTTGCAGCAGCTGAAGAGAGAAATATTACAAAAGACAACGCCAGGGAAAACACAGGTAGGTAACAAGGCATGAAATTAGAGTGTGAGAGGCGAGAAAAGGCAGATCAAGGTAAGAGGAAAAATGGAAGCACATAAAAACTTTTTATGGCATATAAGGGGGTGAGGTGATTATGTGGTTTTAACATCTGACTGAGCTGTTGGAGTTGTCGGAGGCTTCAGTGCAGGATGGGGGTGTTAGGGTGGAAAAGGCAGGGAATCTATCTTCTTTTGTGGGGTAAATTGTGTGTAACTGCTTTGCGTGTACATCATTTCTCTCTACGGTCTAATTACAGCTGGTTCCACCTGGCTACACCACTCTGTCCTCCTCAGTGCAGAAATATAGTAACGTACAACCACATTGAGATTAAGAGATTAGGAGTTAAAGCTGGAGATAATTTGGAATGTGGCAACATTTAGTTGTTTTCTTTTTCTCTTTACATCTTCGACTCACACTCAGCTGCACTCAACAAAATGCACGAGTTGTGTCACCAGCTTTGATATTCACTTATTGTAAAATCCCCAAGAAGCATGTGTGTAGTAAATTCAGTGCCATGAATCACTACAATAGAATGAAAAAGATAACAATTTGCAATTGTAACTAGGCAGTGTAGGTCTGTGAAGGGTTGGATTTCTCCACAGGACGAAGTGGTGTGCATGGGATGTGGACGTCACCTGGCCTGGGCATTCCTGGCTGCAGAAGACTTTTTCTCTCTTTTTCTTTCAAATCTCCACTTTGAGCGATTTGTCACTATGTAACTGAACGTCATTAAAATAACATGGCACTGTTTTAATTTTGTATCTTCAGTGAAGGGAGTGTTGTATTTACCATTCATGAACGGAGGCAGGACCAATCAGAGAGTGTTTACAGGAAAATACATGGAAATACTGGTGTCTTATTGGCTGGCAGGTCTCTGTTACTATGCCAAACGTGTGAGGAAAAAATGGATATACCCAGAGTTTTTACTGTTAAAGGGGTTGAAACTAAAGCAAAAACATCCTCTCATGCTGAGCCAGGAAGACAAGGTGTGTAACTGTCTACATGAGTTCCAAGTTACATGAACATGTTGTGAGTGGAGCATAAGTTATGTACAGCTAATGTAATTTGCACTGCACTTTAGCCAGCTAAACCGTTAAAAATTATAGCTTAGTTGTGCCTCCGCTTGCCTAGCAACACCAAACTATCCGAGTCTCGTGTTAGATAGACAAAACATTTTATATTCTGGCAGTCCTACAAACAGTGATAACACCCGAGGTAAGTTCAATGACCAATCAACTTTTTTTTTTGGATTATGACAAACATTGACAGCTACGTTACCACAGCCCCCCCCCCCCCCCGAAAAAAACAACTTAGGCTTAGCTGAGCTGATAAAGTTAATTTAAAAAGTTGGCAAACTTCTGAGAGATGTCAGGTTAAACTAGGAAATAAACACACACATCACTGTAGGTCAGTGTCAGGTGTCATTGATAATGGTCATGAACGATCGGGAACGTATTGGGAGCCTTCAGACGGTGGATGAACATTCGGCTGTCAGAAATTGCCTCACCAGTTTGGGCTTTATCTACAATGGGAAAAAAAAGTCGCAGTTGCCATTGTTCTGTCCTCTGAACAATCTGTAGTATAATTTGACAGGCAGCTAAACGCCTTCCCAACCCATGGTTATTAAATGATGTGGTTTATTGATAGAAAGGGTCAAACTAGTAAAAGAAAATAGAAAAATTAATTTTATCTGAGTTGCATGAATTCAAATAGACTGTAGTTAGGCCCACTAGTTAACAAAGTTGGGCTGACTAAATCGAATCAATGCATTTGGTTCGATGTCTTTTGAAATTTGAAAAGTGAATGAAAAATGTCATAGTAAAAAAAGCAGTGATAATAATAATAAGGATAACAATAAACTACTTTTTAAATTTTTTAAGCAATGTGTAGCCCTCACATGCAAGAAAAAAAAAATGTATGGAAACAGTTTTTTTAAAAGTAAATTTTCAAAAGTTTTTTAATGGAGGAGGATCTGGGCTCAGTCCCTGGTGGTTAACAGTCTTGCCAGCGCCTGTGGCCTGGGGGTACAGTATTTAAAGAGTCTTTACAAAACCAAGTTTAAGAAGCAGGTCTCATTAGAAATTGTCACATTCACGATAGCACATCCACTCTGTAGTATTTCACCACCGTAGGCTACAGTTAGCAGCTCTGTCCTGCTCTCTATTGGATTTCCGGACACTTACACTCCAGCAACTCCTGCCAAAGTTGTCATCCCAGATAGTGTTATGTCCACCAAACATACAGGTCAGTCCTCATCCTTTTCTTTTGCAGAACAAAGCCTATATCTAACCTCTTTCTTGTTTATTCAAGTATGTACGCCAAGCAGCCAAATAGGGTTGTGTTAGAACAAACAGTCTGGTCTGATCAGTCTGGAAAGGACTAGCTAGCTCTGCACTGCAATAGAAGAACAGTTCTGTTTCCTCTGTCTCTATTACATGGACCATCACTGGTGGGGAGGCCGACTTTTTGCCTTGAATATGCAGCTTTAGTCTCAGTCTTTTAGCTCAGTGTCATGTATTTATATGCCCATCAAGTGCATACTGTACAGTAGGGCCAGCTTGACAGGTGTAGCAGTGGGGCTTAGAAAATTCTCTCTATTATCTAAACTGAAAATTCTCTAAACTTTCAGTAGCTGTGGTTTTTTTTTTTTTTCATAGGGTATTATCATCTCAGAGCTAGTGTGTAGAAGTATCTGAATGTAGACCCCTTTTCAAACGTCAACAGCTCCCTTTAAAAACTTCTCGAGATCTAATAGAACTAGTCCTAAGATGCATCACAATGATAAGTCTCTGCCTTCACTATCTAATGAAAGAAATGCTCTTCTCTCCCTCTATCAAAATAATGATGGGGACAGAACCTGAATAATAGAACTGTGAGACTCACTTCATCCAGCAAAAGATTCTGGCCTTACTTTCTACGATAATACTTTCTATTATCGTCCACCCCTGAAACTCATTTTAAAGCCATAGTCATTCAAAACGACTTCAGCAAAAAGCGGAAATTAAGAATTGTATATGGCGGTGATGTCTTTGAAGTCACACAAAAAAAAATTTAAATTAAATTAAATTTTAAAAATTGACACTGCGTTTCTTCAGGTGTTAATGATCAGCATGGTAACATATTCAGAGCGGCTGAACTCAGAAAATAGAGACCTATGGAGTCATTCAGACAGCAAGTGAGAAATGCTGGCACACATTTACACATATAAATAGTGTGGCAAATAATTTGTCACTACAATAGCTTATTATTTTCAGACTCTAAACCTAATTGGGCAACAGGGGACAGTCAGAATTATCCTGTCTTTTGGGGGCTCATTAGTAAGAAAAGGTACCCAATTTAGTCATCTATGAAACCCCTGCCACCTCAGTTGAATGACAAGTGGTCCACATCAAAATGCATGGTGAGCATTTGCGTAACATTACAGAGGATTTGGCAATCACCCTTCAAAATAATAATCAATTTATAACAGATCCTTACAATTTATGACTGAGTGTACCAACAGCGGACGGAATTTTAAAATCAAGCAATCGCACTAATTTAACAAGACAAGTACGACTCGTATATGGTATACTTTATGGTCTAAATCCCCTTCGTCAGCTTTCATTTGCTGCATAAAATACACACATAAAGCAACCTGCGTTTTGTAGTGCTATGAAAATTCAGTGCAACAGGTAGAAGAGAGGATATAAAGGAGGAATGACAAGCATGAAGCCTTCCAACTGTAGCTACCACAGCCATCTATCAGAGGAGGCACATGGCAATAAATTTAACAGCATCCTCTTCACAAGTCACAGGCATCTGTTCAATAGGGAGACAGAATTGCTGGCAGCTCCATCATCAGTCACAGCCATCTACCTACAGACATTGTCGTGACAGGAAACTTTTTAACAGTCTTCAAGAGGTGGGCAAACTGAGCGATGCCTCAGTATAGAACATCGGGACGCTCTGTGCCACGTTTCAGCAATCCCAGTCACCCAAGGAGAACAAGGGAGGGCTTCCCCAACAGCGAGCCAGTCTTAACAACATGGTGTCACTTTAAATTCAGACTGTGACCATTCTAACTCACCAGACTGAAAGCTGCTTTTCTAAAAGTGAAAATCCATTAAGGAAGCTGGGCTCTTCTTCTGATGACACATCAGTCATCCCAGGCAGAGCTGCAGAGAATCAGGAGACTACGTGCACTGTACTGAAAAAATACCAGTTAATATCACCGTACAGTTTATATTATGTCTCTTTTATGCTTTGCTCACAATGCTGACAATCATAGTCACAGCCACTCGGTCTCTCAAGCCGGCAGTTGTGGTGTAGCACTCTTTTGGCTGATTCATTATAAAAATCAGTGTGAGGTGAGCATGCTTTTAAGGTGCTGAGGGCAGACTGAGATAACATTTAATGTGAGGGATGACATAGCGTTCTAACTGTGGGAGGTGAGACAACAGAATCAAGTAAGCATTTTATAACCCGAGCGCCTCACTTAATGAAATACTGCCACGTGAGACATTTATTGCTGTGAACCTTAAATTATCCACGGAGTCATTTGGAAGTCAGATTTCCGGCCTCTGTGTGTAAGGACATATTTTATGGCCTCCTCCTCCACTTTCCCACTTGGGAATTGAATTTGGTGATATTACACAGCACATGTGACCTGTATTAAGTTTGCGAACAAACAAATGACACGCTATTTTTGGCTACTAGGTCAGGTGTCAGTTACACCACCGTCCTGGTACTGTGTTTGTGTTAGCACACGGATTGGCCTCGCTCTGTAACTGAGGACAATCTGTGGAGACTGCATAGCCATTTACTGATTGTAGCAGAACTCTGTTTGTTATGAAACATGTCTTGGCTTAGTCATATCTAAATTATGCCAAGTATTGGCCTCCCAAACACTGAGCAAAATCGTGGCTTGTGTAGGAATCTGGTGAGATTGAAAAAATAACGGACAGTAATAAACAACATTATTATACCTATAATCACTGTGGAAAACATTCATTTAAGCCAGTGTAGTTTGCAAAAGTACTGATATACACCGGCTGTATACAGTGGTCAAACAATCCGCGATACAAGCTGAACCAAAAGTATAAATAACAAGCTAAGAGGTCACGTCAGTGGTCATTTGAATCTCATTAGAATTCTGGGTGCGTTATGTAAAATTTCACGCTCTGTGTCTCGGGTCACACATAGCTATACAGATCATGTGTGATGTCGAGGATATGACCTCCAAATGTTGGGGGGGGGGGGTCATACAAACAAACTGGTATACATTACTATGTCGGTGGCAGGACAGACCTGTCAGGCGTGTCATACTGCAGCAGTGTTGAGCTGGAACTAACGTGACTATTCAATCCTCTTCCCAGTCAAGTTCATTCATTCCAGTGGATGTGCAGTCACTAAATATGATTTCATCTGTCATTGTGTCAGTTTTCATCTTACCCAGCACATGACAGAGCCTTTGTCAGCCTAGAAAGGCCGTAACTCAAGACAGATGGCTATAGCTTTCATTATCTATGCATACTTATCAATGAGACTGACTACAACAGCCACTTGGATAGGGGAAAGTTGCAGCTCTGCAAGCAGTAGTTTTTGCTCGCTCTCTTGCTCTTATCTGTCTTCTGAGGAACCTACACAGCCTTTTCCCTTAACTATCCTCCCTTCTTGTCTTCCAAGGTCTCTGTTCTTATCTTTCACCATCATCAATCTCTATTGCTCAACGTCAGTCTTCTCTTGATCTGCTTTTCCAAATCCCGATTACGTCTTCGCCTTTTAAATTGCTCCCTTCCATGCAGAAAATCTCGTGAAATCCCACAGCTTTTCACCACAGTTTGACAGTTTTAATATGGCCTGTCATAATTAACTCCATATCAATAGTATGAGGTTATTGTGATAAGGGCATTTGATTTTAGACATGCTGAAATTATGAATTCAAAAAACAGATTGGCTGGGGGTGTCGCAGAATACTTTGAATGTTAGTGACTAATTTCTGCAACTTGATGTCATGGGTTTGATTGGAGCAGCTGGATACAAATCTGCATTACCATTAAATACTGAAATAGTGTTTGTCATTCACGTCCCTTTCTGCAGCATCTTCACAAGGACAAATTCATATGCATGTTTCAGTCGGTGCTCTGATGTATTGGCTTTTGCATTATGTTGTCCTAGTGAAGCCATTAAAAGCATGTCATTAAGGGGTTTCTCTGTCAATGGCTACGCACAGAGGTGGCTATCAGAATTCACATCAGATCTAAGCTCATTGCCTCTACTTTTGTAAGAGGCAGTTGCGGCAGCAGAATGAGCTACACACTACTCATTGCTGCTGGTCTTGCTGGAAAAGAGATTTTCAGTCTTATTAGGCCCACTTGTGTGGAGAGACACAGGGCAGCAAAAGCGAGGTGAATGCGCACGCAAAAAAAATACAACCTGGAAACTCGGCGAGACAGGAAATCAAGACAGAAATCCATTAGCCAGTTAGTTGTACCGGTTGTTTCACTGATAGTAAGTTGGATTGACTGCATTGTGCAAGTGAATGTGTTTTGCCGTTGTGTGCTTTCTAAAGGGGAACATACTTTTATAAGGCACACGTGTCTTGCTCCTGAGCTTTCATCAATTCCTTTTACAACAGCTAGAAGTAAAGATGTTTCACTTTCAGTTATACCTGAAAGGGAGCAACAAATTTCTCATCATTCATTGCAGATAAATGTGCAGAAGGTCATCAAATTAATTTTTAAGGAAATTGAGGCAATCTTTGAGCTTCTATTCACGCAGAGCACAACTTGATCAATGAGGCATTCATTTCCTAAAGAGCTGAGACACCAGGGACACTCAGTAGATGAGTGGATGCCCAGCAAGTTTGTCAGCTGTGAAAAGTGAGTCTCAGCCATCTTATCTGCAACTCAGATTTTCATCCCTCATGATGTTATATAGACTAGGTTCAAGGCTTCTAAATTCTCTAAAATATTTATTTGATAGATTTCGGGTATACATATCTCAAAAATAATGCAATTTGTATCTATTTATATATGTTTTTGTCTATTACACTGAATTTGTAGCTAGCCATGGTGATATCTAATAAAATACAGCAGTGGACGTTAAAGTAGCAATACCCCAATGTAAAAATACTCCAATACAACTGAAAGTCCTGCATTAAATTTTTAACTAAAGTAATAGTACAGAAATATTATAAAAAGTGAAAGTGCCTTTTAGGTAGCAGAGTGCCCCCCCAATCAGTGTTATGTCATCATATATTATATCATTTAAAGACTATTGCTGATGCATTAAGATGTACTCTGCATTTTAATGTTGTGGCTGGTTGAGAGGGATCTAATATTAACTGTTATACATTTGGGTAGTTCCATCTATAACAGCACATCATATTCTATGAAATGGTCACATTTTTTGTATTAGAGTAAGACAAAAGTAGTAAAAGAAAAACACACAATAGTAGAATATTACAGTATAATATTTATAATGCTGTCAAATCTTATGAAAGGCAAAGCAACACCAAGGCGGTAAAATACAGTATTATTTGTATGAACACAGTATTATGCTACATCTTTTTTTCTTTACATGTTATAGCAGCAAAAAAGTCGAAGCCTCGCTCAGATCGACCCATCGTCAAGGTCACAGATGTGACAAAATTTGGAGGCTCATTCAAGGTAAATCCTTTATGCTCCATACCATAACTTTGGAAAGCTAGCAGTTTTATAGCTGAACTGCACGATATTCAAAACTCACTCCAACCCATCTAATTTATCGCTCTCAGTAAATATGAGAGCGTTTACTTACCTCTCATTAGCCTGCCTCATGCCGCAGGATTCTGTATCCCTCAGTATTGGATGCTGACCAGTAACACAGTCCTTCGCCTTATAATTCTAATGGAAGGCTTTCTGCACCATCTGCCAGCAATGTGAATTTGTGAGTGTGGTTGCAAGTGCATCTGTAAGGTTATTTCTGACTAAATAGGACGTACAGTAGGCTGCATAAAGGCAAGAGGGTGAAAGGAGATAGATGAAGAACAGTAACGGGCAGGAAAACATATTGCGAAAGAGAGAGAGAGAGAGAGAGAGAGAGAGAGAGAGAGCAGGACTGGTAGAGGATAATGATCATTTTCTCTTAACCTACTGCCATTCCTCAAAGCAACAAGGGGAAGAAATATCATGAGAGGTCAGAGGAAGTCTGCTTTCAGACCTGATGCTGAAAGCTATTGGGAAATCCACACTACTATTTAACTCTTGGCTTTTAAAATCAAATCATGAGTACTTCTAAATGAATTGAACTCTGGTGTTAAAAATGATCCCAACAGCATTTTGAACTGATCATGCATATTCAGATCTCAGCCTGAACTGACCTCAGTCTCACTGGGTGAAGTGAAATGTTAAAAAACAGACATGTTTGACTGGGCATAAAAATCCACTTTAACACAACATTAGCTTTTGCAAATAAACCAGGCAGCACTCGCCTGCTAATCAAATGTTGGGTGGACTCTTGATTTAGCGTCTGTTAAGGTTAATAATTTTGTGAGGATCTGCCATTTATGTCCCCAAGGAAAAATTTAAATTAAGTGCATTAAACTAAAGAAATCTGTGACTAACATAAGGATCCCCAGGGAAGAACAACCCTCTGGAGAGCTTTTTTTCACTGCCAAAAGGGGATGGGGCTGAATCAATGGAGTGTCATTTATTGGAAAACAGGGTGGTATTCTTGGCTCCAATAATCCACAGAGGAAATGGCCGTGAGCATTATTGCACCGCACAAATCACTCTGGCAGTTAGCTTAGCTGATGGACAAGGGGCAGCCGGGCTTGAATGTTCCAGAGGAATGAACAAGAAAGTATACATTAGAACTGAAGGTCCGTTAAAGTCACATTGTCTGAATCTGGTCAAAAATCTGAGAAGTACCTCCCTCTCCATATCCATCCTTCTGTCATTCTCATAAGTTCTGGATAAAGGCAAGAAGAAAGGCAGAATGATGCATAACCTACCAGCAGAAGAGCAGTGAAAGCATTAAATCAAGTTTTTGCGCATGGATAAAATCTTCTATCAAAACGTATTTCATTTTATATTGGGATATCAATATATATCATAACAGTAAATTTTCAGGAAAGTCTGTAGATTAGGACTGCAATGCAGTGATTATTTTCATTATTGATTTAATTATTTAATAAAAAGCTGATTTTTTTTTCTTCAATCAATAATTTGTTTGGTCTGTAAAATGTCAGAAAATAGTGAATAATGCCGCCTTCAAATTGTTTGTTTCAGACCAACAGTCTAAAACCCAAAGATATTCAGTTTACTATCACATGAGACAAAGAAAAGCAGCTGGACGTCACAGAGAAGTTGGAACCTGGAAATGTTTGGCTTTTTTGCTTGAAGAATGTCTTTAACCATTGATTGATTATCAAAACAGCAGCAGATTAAATTTCTGTCAACCGACCAACTGATTAAATGACAGGTCATTTCGGCTCCAATCGTGATAAATGGTTGATGGATAAAAGAACACACAAAAATGTCTGTTTTCTGTATTTAAGCCCACGAGTTAAAAACCTGACCGAAAAGGTACATCATCACACTGATTCAATGATGAAATAAATAAACCAACAATGCCATTCATAAGTACTGCTCATGTATTTGGAGCATTGCCCACAATGGCCTTTGCCAGTAGACAAATATCGTATATTGTCAAGTCACTCAACCCTAGTTTCCACTACAGCAATGCGTTAAGTTGTTATTAAAAATCGGTCACTGCCAGATTCTTTGCAATTTCAACTTTTACAAACTATAATATAACTATATGTAACTATGTGTTGCATACTGCAAAACCCAGACCCTCTATCTCCAATAACCTAAGGTTACATCCCCTCAATGCACTTGCAAAGTACTGGGATTCCAATTTCTTATCATATGTTCTTGTCTTGATTAAGTGCAAATGAAAAGTGAAGTTTGTTTATTTTTTGCTCCAGGCTAGGTTGCGAAATAGAGAAATTATCCCTCCCGGTGCTTTATCAAGGTTTGGACACAGAGCGAGAATCACTCAGCATGTGCGATCGCTCACGCAGCCACACAGGTGGCGGGTACCTCATGAAGTAAGTCAGCTTAAGAGCCTCTAGCTACTCAGGCATAACAATTTCCATGCATACAGTTTGGAGAGGAGGGAGGTAATGAGTCAAATTACGTGGCTAAATGGAGAGGCCTGGTGCTCTGGAGTATAACACTGTGGAAAGGTGACCTCAGGAGGCCCTGCACTTTACTCTCTCTCTTTGCTGATGGGTAGGATTCAGCTGGGACTTTATCAGCAAGGGTAAACAGGGTCTATCACTGACCGACGGATTACAGGTGGCAGACTCAGGGGGAAGGTATTACTCCAAAATTTCACTGCCGTCATAAATATGCAAGTTATTAAAATACTACAAAGGTATATCTATAAATACACCCAGGGTGCAATTTGTGAAAAAAATCAGAGGGAGAGGTGTTTTTGAAATGTTTTTATTCATGAAAATAAATCCCAAATCACAGTGGGCCTATATAGACTATGAAGCCTGTTATACTATTTCTTGCAGCTATTAAAGTAACATTTACAGAATAATTATGAACTTTAATAAAACAATTTCAATCCTTGAACTTCACCACTGCATTTGCAGGAATATTTTATTCCATCTAAAAAAAATGTAATTCATCAAGTAGCTAGTGCCATATTTCCTCTCTCATGTCTTGTCCTTTCACCATGTGGACATATGGGGGATGCGATCACAAAAAACAAAACAAAAGGTTAAATGCTAATTTAACATTCCAGAATCAAATCCCCATTTCACCATGGAAAGCACCACTCGGCCAGCCCTGCCAAAACACTTACTTATAATCCCAATACGCAATAGCACAACTTGCTGTCACTAAAATAAATAGGCTACTGTCGCAACAGCGCGAGCGCCCACAGTGAAGGTCCATTTCTGATTTTAATGTTGTTTGCACTAAAGACTGTTCTCACATTGCTGCGCTTTAGTAAGATTTTTTTTTTTTTTTATTTCCTTCGGTCCTCCCCCTATCCCCCCAGCAAATCGCACCCAGAATACACTCCATGGGTTACAATTTTCTATGTATTATATACAGAAAAAAAAAACAGTTTTACTTGATAATAAGACATACAGATTGTGAGTAATAAGAAAAGAGTGCACCAATTACTTAAGTTTTGCCAAACTTATATTACATTAATATAATTACACAGAAAAATTAGAACATCATTCCCATGAGATGATTGAGGAGACAAAAGACAGACATGGATAAAAGCCAACTGAGGAATAGATAATTGAGAGCATTAACTTTATTGGACCTAAGCTGATGTAAGGGTTGGGAGTAATGCAATCATTGGCTTTCTGTAAAGTCAAGTGCTCTGTGGGTCTGATTTAAACAGCCACATTAGGGTTTTAAACACAGCTGGAAAAGATGGATGGAATCTTAAACATGCAATTTAATTGCTGCTTGCTATAACGACAGATGATTCATCAACACAGATGTAGATAACATGACACGGTGGGCAGTAAACTAATATACCAAATACCAAAATCAATCACCCTGAGTCTCAGGCATGTTGCAAATTTCAGAGTTAATTGTGTGTGTGAGAGAAATGGAGAGACCGTAGAACCTAATCATGTCCCTCATTAAAGTTAAATAATGACTAATGGCAAATTACATAAAATGTTAAGCTTTAAAGGTTGTATATGAGGAAAACTCGTATTATGTTAACAGCAGCACATTTCCTTTCTCAGCTGCTTCAAAGTGAAGCCTACACAGGCGGATTGATATTCCTGCTCAGAGACAGACAAAGCAAAGACGGCTGCAGGGTTAGTGTTGGGCCAGTTGCACTCTGTGCTTGTGTGCATAAGTGTGTGTGTTCACATGTGTGTGCATCCGTCCATCTCTGTGTCTGTGTGTGTCTGCATTTTTTATCAGGGTCTGATCCAAGTGCCTCCAGATGCTGGTGCCATTTGCTCCCCTGCCAATCAAAGGCCACAGCAGAATGCCAGTCCCTCAGAGCCCTGGTTTACAAGCAGCTTACCTGTATGTCAGTATTACTCAGAATTACACTGTGTTCTATCCCTGTAGCAGCAAAGTCACACAAAGGGAAGATTTATTCACAGGTAAAGCATTTATCAGTTGTGATCAGTGGGCATGGAATAATCCACCTTCAGTGAATTTTGTTTAGTAATAAATATGTATAATCAGAATAGGATTTCATAAAATATGCCAGGAATTAACACTTCCAAGTTATAAAATGTTTTATCTCACAGTTAATTTCCAAATGACATATTTATTGATAACTGGGGGCAGAACACATACTATGAGCAGCTACTCAGATAGGTCACGATGAAAGTTGGATCTCTTCATTAATTGGTGTATTGCAGCTATACTCGTACCAACGCAAATATGTTTCCTCCTCAACGTGGCCGGGACAGGCTGTTTCACTCTTACAGATTACATCATTGTGTGACATATACTCATGCACACAAATGACGTGCAGTGCGAATCTCTTACGCATGCTATTTGAATACAGTGCGGGAATGGCAGACTTTCCCACTGCCAATGTAAACAGTTAGATAGACTCAAGAGGAAACTAACGAGCTTAAATACATTTAATTACATTTATTTGGTAGAGTTAGTGCCAGCCATAACTACAATAGTATCAAAAACTGGGTTTGATACTATGAAAAAGGATTATAACTTCAACATTGTCCCAATTCCTCTAAAAATTAAATAAAGCATGAAACTGATAGAATGAAGCCTTATCAAGCTTTTTCCATTGGGGACATACTGTATTCTTCATATGTGCTTTTAAGGACAAGACACACATTATACATTTATCATTGTAGGGGTCAAATGAGCTTCTGCAGAGATAATGACTTTTTTAAAGGAGTGGCATGCTGTTAAATAAAGTGTCTACATGTTAGCGGCCTTTAACGTACTAGGTTAATGGAAAACTCACCAACAGAGCAGGGCAGAGGCTACTGGAACCAGTGTTGTCCGTACTTTTTCACACCAATGATCCACCTTATCCAACAACAGAGGTGAAACGAGAAAACAAGGGAGGGATGAGATACTGACATCATCTCTGACATTTACACTCATCGAGTTGTTGCCCAGTGGATGTCTCAGAAAAGGCCACTTGATTGCAGCACATAAGACATATAGACCTACATGGGTGTTTTTCATTCTCTTAATTACAAAGTATGTCTTGTCTGCAGACCTTCCGTTTGTCAGAAGGCCTTTATCAACTTCCATCTATCTTGAGAAACTATTTTTTGTTGCTCATATTATATTTCAAAGCACTCAAAACCAACCATAAATTTAAAAAAAGACATTTCGGGAATGACAACAGTGCAATATACGGCCTTAATGTACGTCATGGAGAACTGCATCCATCCCAATTGCATTGCTGATTCTGGCACAGATTAGCATAGCCTGTAAAGAATTGCTGATATCACTAAAACAGGCTATACTAATTAAAGCCAGAATCATCAATTCAGATCTTCGGACACCTTGACCTCTAGAAATGAAAGAGAGGTTTGGTTCCAAGCGAAGCTAAAATTGGAAACGAATCAAACATTAGCATCAGAAGGTGAGTAGATGAATGGAAGATAAAAGAAAAGCACATGAGAAACTGGATGTTGCTTTATAAATTTTAAATGTAACAAAACACATTCATCACATGCTATGAAAACATTCTTATTTTCCATTTTGTTAAGGGAAAGGGGGCATTAAAAGTTTTTGTTTTCACATCACTCAAGCTGGGTGTTGGAAATACTTCCAGTTTGCAAATCCCTTTTCCCACTGTGCGTGTTCAACACATGGTTCATTTCAGTTCAGAGCAACACAGGGGCAGAGAAGAAGCCCACAGGACAGATGTCCCCTTGTTATCTAAGCAGTCTTCATCGCACAGTAGCCATATATGTGAATTATACTGCACACAATGCATCACACCAGGACGAGCTTCGCTGTGACACTCTGCCTATAATGGATAGCTTGGTGGAAGACAAATGAAGGGAGCATAAGAAAGAAAAGGAGAAGAGTGGGAAGGGTGCTGGTGTGAGACATACAAAGAACAACCAAGGAGAGAGTTTGGAAGGTACACTATGACAGAAAACAAATAAACAGAGAACTGTGTTTTGAGATAAGGAAAATATACATTCTGTTTCAGACATCGGCTCAGCTCAGTAAGGATTGCCCATTGTAGACTAAGCAAAAACACTGTAGAATTATCCACAGAGGAATACAACAAATTCTACGAAAGATGAGCCAACAGCTCCAATAATGAAGATGCTTTACTGGCTTTGACTCTCAGATTTATACGTCAAAGAGGTGACATTCCCTGTGTTTGGATTGGATTGCTCTTTGAAACCTTTGTGAATAAAACACTGGAGAGTATGCCTGTTTGTCAGAATTGTACGAATTGTAAAATTTGGCACTCAAGATGCTCTGCTCAGAAGTCTCAATCCTTTACCCTCTATCTGTGGCTTAGCAAAGGTGGAAGCTGTAATAATTTACCATTATAATGATACAGACCTAAGATACAGTGTTCAGCAGATACAGTCTACCAATTTATCACCACGCCATTATGACGCATGCCTAGATTTCTATCGCTGACTTTGAAAAGGAAAAATTCCAACGGGGTTGTGTAAACCAAATAACTAAACTGGTGTGACAGAAGGTCAAAAGACAAAAGGAGGAAAGTGTGTTTTGCTCCTTTTCAAAGTTGTGTCTCAAGGGTTACTCATGGGTTTGTTATGTAATTTGAGAGTTGTGGAAGAAATTCATATTTGGAAAAATTAGGAACATGCCTCAACATGTCTTCTTATTTGGTCTTTGCCACTGAATTGATGAAGATGTGTGTGCGCTATAACGGAACTACAAACTCAAATATATAAAACATAAGTTCCAGGCCCAATGCCTCTTCATTTGTGGATCTATGGCTATCACAGTTTGGTCTAGTACCAGACGATGCAGATAAGAACTGCATTTTACTGTTGTCATTTACTCCAAGGCCTTGGGAATAATACTGTGGCATTTCTATTAACAAGACGAAGAACAGGAACCTGATTTAAACCAGTTTTAAGTGAAGGTTTGAAGGTAACACAATGTAGCTTTTCATCTTTTCATTTATAAACAGAGAAAAAAAAGAGTCTACAGACTTTTATTTTCCTTGAAGTTTTATTGATCTAGCATTGATACACCAGCAATGTCATCCTTGAGTAATGCATTAGCAGGTAAAATAGTGTATACAGCATAGAGGAAACATAAACAACTATCAAACTAATGTTATGTCATAGACCCATACTTTATGCGCAGGTATACCACATGAATGACACCGAGCAACAGAAGCAGAGACTGGCAAATTGAACTCAAGACCAGAGCACAAAAAATTAAACACTCATTTAGAAAAGAAAAAATTTAAACATAAAAATCACTGAATAAAACGCAACGTTTTTTTTTTTTCTCCCCTCAAATAATAAGCTGCGGCCCAGCAGTGAGTAATACCAACCTGCACTGCCTTGTTCCAGTCAATAACTTTTAGTGCTAAAACAACACTGTTAGTGTGATGGAGTCATTTTGAGATAATAAAATTAAATTAAGTGCCCTGACTATGCTCTTCCCTTTAAATGGACTGCTTTAAAACATTTTTTTCTGTGTGTTTTTGAATAGTGTGACCTGAAAAAGTATTGTGTCATTTGTCCTGTTGGTACTTTACAGAATGTGTGAGGTCCAGTAAGACTATAAAGCTTATGAAATGGGTTTACACTAAAAGAACCTTGATAATATAGGTAGTTTCAGATTCTAACTGCACTGTATTTTGGTTTGAAAGCTCTCATTTTCCAAGTTATGACTCCAGTTAAGAAATATTTAATGTTGTGTGAATAAAACCTGCAAAAACAACGAGTTAATAGCTAAAGCCAACGAAAATCCAATGTGTAGCATGTATCCATTAAAATTCCTGGAGTGTCTAGAGCGAGGTGATAGTGTATAGAATGTATTAAATATTGCAAACATGTACAGAGGTTAGACTTCAGTGTTGTTTCCACCATTGCATTCCATGTCTGAGGAATAACATGTCTACTGGTTGACTGAAGAGCTGCATGAATTGAAAGCAACCACATAACAATATATTAATGCCACAGGAGAAAAGTTGGAGGGATACATCTGGACACTGTTTCCAGCAGGTATGGGACTGTGTGTTCTTGCAGCTGAAGTAGGGAGGATAAAAACCAGGGCATTTTGTGGAGAGAGGGAAAGGAAAAAGGAGAAGGGACATGAGGGAAAAAAATTAAAGTATTTAAGTTTTGTCAATCATGTTTAGATGTTCTTCACACCAGATTTTTTAGTAACTCCCACTTGAGTTTTCACTATGGGCATAATATAAAGAAATGGATGTAATAATCACAACATTAAAGTGGATGGTGGCAGTGGAAAAGACGGTTAGGGCAGCTGTGGCTCACTTCTACGTACTAAAATGTTCCCATACACAAACTGAACACATAACCTGCAGATGTAAGGCGAAAACATATTCACAGCTAAGACCTGGCAAGCAGAAGGCACTCCACAAAAGGCACAACATTATTAGAGCTTAGGAAAAGGCTTATGAATGTGGTATGATGCAGCTATAAGTGACAAAGATTATTTTCAGGAAATAAGGCAGAGGACAGTTAAAGGGTACTGAGGGCACAAAGTTTATATATGATCCTAATATAAGGGTGTGGTGATAAGAGTTGGTATGTTTCCTTGGCTAATGCAGAACAAAGGCAAAATAGGAGATACAAAATATCTAAGTTAAAGATGTTGGATAGGTTAGGAAATGGCTCAGAATCCCATGGAGTAGTATGGCTTTTTATAGGAAAACGCTTTGAACTGCCTATATCAAATCCACAGAGTGCACAAAGGCAAAGGTAGGAGTATTGAGGTGAAAATGAAATTTAATGCACCTGAAGCACCTGAAAGGGATAATAAGTGCGCAGACATTATAGGTGAGGTACACCAAAAGAAGCTTAGCACTGAACAGAGGGAAAGCTTTTTGCAGCAGGGAAACGCAATCACAAAAAAAGACAGATTGTTGTGGAGCAAACATATTGACAGGAAGAGGCAGCAATTTGAGCAAAAGCTGCCTTTGGACAAAGCAGTCAGTGGATGAGCTGGTAAAGTGCTGGAAGGGTACTTGGCTAAAGAGTTGTGCAATATGGTGGGAAACCAAATTAGACTCATTATGTGCAGCATATTACATGTCACCATCACCCCAAACCTCAGTGGCATGAGGTTGAGAAAAGACTAGAGAATACTAGAGATGCGAGAACCAGTTCCAGTTGAGAACCGGTTCCAAATCGTCCGAACCAAGGGAATCGTATGCCTCCGAGCTTATCAGTTCGCCATGTTTTTCTGACAGTTGTGCATTGAAAAACAGTAACGTCAAATTCATGCGTCTATGTTGCTAGAAACCAGCAACAAGAAGGATTCGAAGCAGAGAGAGAAATGGTCCAAAGAGCGGCTTCACTTCATGAAGAAGGATGACAACAGTGTTAGTTGTAATGCGCCGTTTCCCATACTTAGGCTCTACTTGGGCAGCCTGCCCAGGTAGATTAAGACCTAATGCCTTATTACACTGTTTTCAAACCAACTAATTTTTGGCCACACACCTGTCTGAGTTGTGTTTGCTGCAGTAAAAGAGTGGGGACTAGAGACTTCTCTGTCTGATGCCGCCTAGCTAGTGTCTACCCATAGCCTGCATTTCAGGTGTTTAGGGAATATCGGTAAATTGTGTCGTCTATCGATAGTCTGTATGTGAGCCTTTTAGGGGACATCTGTAAATTGTAGCTACAGAAAATAACCTGTGTTAAACTCTCCCCTTCTAAACTGCATGAGTCTCTGTATGCAAATTGGTCACACGTTTGCGCCACCCACCACCACACATAAATTCTCAATCTGTGGGAAACAGTGTAATGTCTGTAAAATGGTAATTTCAAGTAAGGGTGCCATTACCGGGGGTAAATATCCTATGTTATAATAACATTAGCGCCACGCTGGCAGGGTTAGCAGATTTTTTCTTTGACTAAGAAAACCTAAATGAAAATAAATGCTGTACAAATATTCTCCCATTTCATCCATTTTAGATGATGACAGACAGACTGTTGCTACAGCTAGCTCTTAGTCTACAACCTGTTTTCAGACTCAGGAGTAGTAAAGCAGTTTAATTGATGCTGAAAACCTGGGTAGGCCTACTTTTTTCTACACAGAAAATTGAAGATAATAACAAAAGTTGGAGCACCATGACGACACACTTTCTTGACATGTGTTACCAGTATAAAATCCCATTGTTTTATCACAATGTATTACAAATGCAGAGTATCTATGGCATACTTCAGTGGGAATGACACAGCATTCGGTCATGCCAAGACATTACCTCTAGGCTCTGACTCCAAAATAAAAAGTCATCAGAAATAACATCACAGCTGCAGATCTGCAGTGTTGCAAGCTGGTCAGTCTTATTTCATGGGTACTCATTGGTCAATCCAAATCTGCAGGTAGACCGTATAGAAAGACTTAAATTGCGAGGTATACCAAATTCTGGAAATGTAATTATTATTGCGACAATCCTTGCAATACATTTTCTCAATTTTTGAAACTGCTGGAAATCTTAGTGATGTCCAGCCTGTAAAATACAGTATGCAGTTTACACTATGTAACAAGTGAACAATTTACTCTTCACAAGAAGGAAACTCCCTGAGCTGATCAGCAAGATCATCAAATAGTCCAAGAAAGGCTCCTTTTTAAAAAAATCACTGACCGCTGCATTAAGGCTGATTCAAATCATAACCTTGAATCACTGTTACCCATTGTGCTGCAGGTATACCAGCTGTCAAAAGACTTCCATTTTGCCTCATTAAAACACTTTAAATACTGCAAAAATACACTTTAATGAAGATTTATACATACCGACAGCGAAGAGAGTAGAAGTTAAGAGAACAAGTCACTTTGCATCTATTTCAGCAACGTTTTGCACAAGCACCATTGTTGTCAAGTGCTGCAGTTGGTTAAAACCTGTATTTGAACTTCAGTGTTGGGGAGAGAGAGAGGCTGTCTATATCCTTCCTGTCCAAGCCTTCCTGTCCCAACAGATCCAAACAAACGCTTCATATTTAAAAATGTTATACAAACCAAAGCAATTCAGAAAGTATAGGCACTGTTCAATATGTTAGACCTTTTTTTTTTTTTTCTTTAGGTGTTTTAAACAATGAACAAGTGTTGAGTCAGAGTAAAAATATGTGGGGGTTAGGGTTGGTTCTGGCAAACGTATCTAAACAGTTATACTAATTTTAGCGTCAACCTAATTTAGTGTTCAATGTGCTGCCGGGTTATGTAAATATAAAAATATCAGATTGGAACTCTGGAATTGACAGATGCTAAATATTAAATTAATTGGATCAGGATTTTGGGCGAAAAACCATGATTAGTGCATTCCTAGAAAACACACTTCGTTGACAACTGCTTACACACTTGAAATTGAAAAACTATTCATGAAGACTGAGATGCACATTAGGCAGAGCTGAACAGTGTTTAAGGAGGCCGAAAACAAACTTTGCAGTGTTTCTATCGGTAATCCTGCTATAGTTTCACCAAAACATTGTGTGGACAATAAAGACTTCAGCAGAGTAAGCTTAGTGTAAGTAGTGAGTGAGGCGATGTGTGCGTGTGCATCCATGTGTGTATTAATGGCCTTTTCAGATGAGAGGTTTCCTAATTTACTCAAAGATTATTCTGTAATTGCAAGTACGAGCCCCTTAGAACTGCAGCTGAATACCAAATATTTTTATAGTGTTTGAAGTATTATAAAGCTGCCTAATGAAGTCCCACTGGACTGGTTTTCTTCACTATAACTCACCTTTTGTTCTCACAGATACGCCATCCGTTTGACTATGACCGTCATGGCTACGATATCCAGCAAGAAACAGCGGTCCGATTGTTACAGAGACTGACAGAATATTATATCTTGTGGCTTTAGAAAGTAGTGTAAATGCATTCTGTATGTAGTTATAACGAAACTGAAACTTCTGAAACACCTACAGGTACAGTAGATCGAGCCTACAGAAATAAATAAAAAAATAAAGACCTCCGTCACTCTTGCACGACTTGAGGATTTTTTTTTCAAAGAGTGCCGGTAAGTGCAGGACAAGTTGCTGTTGCAGAATTTCAGATTTCACCACACATGTGATCTCTACAAGTTAGTCTTAATGTCTTCTTAATGAGAGTTTTCTGGACTGAATGATGCATTCTGCATCCATGCAGGAAATAGGAGTTGCTTCTATAGATCCGGTATGCAGTGTGACTTTACACTAATTTGCTAAAGTTTTCAGTGATGAGAAAATCTTGTGTAATTATTGTAATTTCTAACCATAAACTTGACTTCATTAAGTCAACTTAGACTGAACAACGTGTCCTATAGTTTCTGGATTATCAATATATTCTTATGCCCTGTCCGATAAAATCTAACAACATAACTAATAGATGACATAGAGGAGATAGAACAAATGTCGGGCAAAAACATTACCTTAGACAGGTAATCATATTCTAAGAAATGAGATGACAGAAATGGTTTATCTGTGCCTTCCTACACTCACTCCCAGATGGGCTCATCCATATCTCTTGTACAACCACGTCTCCTGTTGCCCCAACGCCAAATTAAATGCACGCTGACTGAGTCCTCTCCAATGCTCGAACGCTTTCAGCCACTCCTGCTGTTGAACCCACACTCACAGACATGCCAGGTGGCAAACTGTAAACCCACTGAACTCTATATGGTGTAACAACATTTACACTGTACATATGCCCCATTTCCTCAATGACAAATGAGCCTTGCCTTTGGCCAATTAGTGAAAATTATTATTTTTACTTTCATTATGTTTGCTTGATTTTAATGTGTTTTTTTTTTTTTTGGCGTTTTTTTTTTTTTTTGTGTTTCACTTACAGAGATTGCATTGATTATAGCCTGAGGTTCTCTACTCTCAAATGAATGTAAGTCTGCTATCAATCATCACTTCAGTGCAAGACCTGATTTCCATAAAGAGGCACTCTGGCCAAAGGCTACTTCATTTAATACTAACTTTTCAGGAGAGTTTAAGGTAATGTTTTATCACAGAACTCCCTTTGTAGCATGATGCACCATATAGATGCTACTATCAAACAAAATCAGCCCTATGTGAGTTATGCTCAGGGGATGAATTTTATTACTTTCAAACAAGGTTACAGTTTCATAACTCTTGGCATTTGTTTTCATTTCAACAAAGACTAATGTGAATGCAAAAGCTTTTTATGTTTGGTCAGGGCCACTTGTAAACCAACTGTTCTTGTGGCCATGGTTAATAAATAAAGCATAGCTACACTGTGAAAATATAAAATATTCTACTGGAATTTTTCCTCATTATGTTATCACGTCAGTTGAAATCATCCCTCTAGATGTGTCGTTAGGTTGCTATGTTTGACACACTGGAGAGTAAATCACAGTAATGGATGTATATCTGCTGGTAGGTCACAATCGGCAATTCAACCCGTACAACCAAAATCCTCGCTTTTCCAATTCTGGCTCTAATGCACATATCCATTTCAGTTGCTATGGAACTGTCGATCCCCTCCTGTATTTTGCCTTCAATGACATTTCTAGGGTTCTTCTTTTAAATAAAACCACTTCCATTTCAATCGAACAACACATATGTGTGTTCATGCAGCACAAGCTCTCTTTTTCTCTGGGCTTCTAATCAGATTACACATTATAACACATTACATTAATTATTAAATAGTAGTAGAAGTAATGGTAGTAATGTTGGCGTTTTGGTGTTGTCAGGCTATTATTATTATTTTTGTTTATTTTTTCGGTCTTGAGTGTGCTGATATTTCGTTTCCACAGGTAATAACTTACAGATGGTATGCACTCGCCACTAAGGGCTGCTGCCCTATATGGGCCCTCGCTTAAAAACAAACTGCCTGGAATGTGCATCCAAATTAACATCAAACATGATTCACCATCATTTTCACATGCGTACTTACAACTGAGTGGTCTACTGAGGTTTCAAAGATGAGACATGGGGCTTTATTTTTTTCTCCTTTCAGATTTGACAACTACATTTAAACAATAGACTGGTGATACTGTATATTCACTTTATGGTCATCAAAGCCCATGGAAAGACTGAAACCAACATTGCATTGATCCTAATAAGAAGTACTACTTGTGATAGCCAAAGCTGGTTATTTCTCATTCCTCTGAGTTACAGACTTCCAATGAAGCCCGAAAACATCATTGAACCACACCTAGCACCGGGTGACATTTTCCCTAATTATGATTACCCTGGGCATTGTGGTCTATTTTGAGTCAGTCACACATGAACCTTCCTGCTACCAGAAATACTCACTAGAACACCGAGTGTGTATTAATTCGCAGCTGAAGAAAGTCCCCATCAAATACAACATTTACTAAACTAAAGTTTACTAAAAGTAAATTTAGGAAAATACTGTGTCGTTTTTCAAAATAAAATCTTATATTTGTGAGCTTTTTGTAAAGATGTAAGTCTTCAGGAGGAATGAATGGGTTTGAGGCTTAGTGCCACAGATGGAGAGGTGAAGTTAGAAAGTATTGAGAGATGGACTAGATCATTATTGCATTTGGTCCTTTTGATGGCATTTGCTGGCAATGTAAAAAAAACACATAGAATATTAACAGCCTAATTTTTTTAAGAGAGAAAATATGAAAACACTTGTGATATATCAAGCACAGCCATGAGATCACTCCCTCAGTGTGGATATCAGTGGCGGTAGTTAGATGTGTCATCAGGAAACCAAAACATGCAAGGAGACAGTTAATGACTGATCAATACCCATCACCATATCTTCTTCACACACATGCTCACTCATACAAATACACTCAGGCTATTTCAGATAAAATACCGGCATATACTTCTGTCATTAAAGAAAAATACATACCCTTAATTAAGGAAAAAAATTGTTTGTTTTTTTCGCTTGAAGGTTATTGCCACTTAATGTAAAGGGGAAAATGGCAATTTTCAAGCATTGATGAGTCAATCAATGCTTTAGGAAGGCAAAAAAATTCCGCATTGAACATTTTTTTTTCTCAGAGGGAGCGGAAATACAAGCAGAGAAAAAAGACTGTAGATTATGTATTGTGTTTCCAAGGGCTTCATTTAAAATGTCTGATATGAACATTAGCAGATGGCTTGGAGCGGCACATCCTGCCAAACGTTGATGGGAGGAGAGGAGAGGATGTCATTTGTGAATAGAAGGGATTCTCTGACTCTTAACTCACCAAATGTTTTGGGGAGGTGAAGTGTCAGGAGGTCACCTTTCAGCAGAGTGCCTTTTGGTGTCCATGCTGTCTACTGAGGGTGCGTGATTATCCTCCTCTGGCTGGATCATGGTGTCTGGGAGGAAGACAGGGAGCAAGAGGGCAGAGGGAGAAGGAGAGGAAAAGAGAGAATGAGTTGAAGAGGTTGTGTCCAAATTAGGGAGTGGAACACCTATAGCACACTGACTTTTTTAGCATTTGAAATGAATGGCAAAGCTTCAACAGGTGGGAGAGCCCATAACACTATGTCACTGCTGTATGAGCCAAAATGACGGCTCTTTCTCTCCAGCACATATATATAATCTGCTTCTAAAAGCAGAGCCAAAGGTCTTTAGTCGGCAGCTAATTTTTACATCTTTTCATGATCAACGCCGCCAAATAGCTCATATTGTTCAGTAACCTACTTCAACATCTGCAGCAGTGTTAAAATCTTGCCTTATGCTTTATTTGTGCGATATTTTTTAATCAGGGGTCTACTCGAGTACCGTAGCTACCATTCCCCACTGGATAATATCTGTCAAAGGGAAGAATGGCATGTCTTCATGTCTAGGGAAGTGTTCATGCCTTATATAGTCTTGGTCTAGTAGAGTTGCCTGCTGCACATAGCTGGATCTGGCCAGGGGCTAAGGAAGCAGACCTTATGAGAGCTCATTAAAACAGTCTTCAAGTCTTAAGAGACAAATATGAATGTACCACAAAAAAAGAGCTTGTCATTAAAAATAATCAGAAGTGCTGGAGCAGTTCCCAGACTAAAAAAACATTTATTATAAACGGAAGTCATAGCTGGCCTGGATGGATAAATGAAAAAGGGTATCAGAGTGGAGGGCGGTCAGGGCAGGGGCTTGATGCTAATATTCAAACAATTCATAATCGCCTCCAGTATTGTGAAATAAATGAGGCCCCCACTCTCCTTTTTGTGTTACATTTACAAATTAAACCTCAAAGGTCAATCGAGGAATCATTTCTCTTCTAATGGGAGGTTGCATGACATTTCTGGGTGAGGACGATTCTGTCTGCAGTGACATCTTTTTTTAGTAACGCTGACATTTTCACTGGCTGCATGAAGACTAGAGTAAAAGCACAAAAATTTAAATAAAAATCCACAACTGTTTTCTAACATTTTATGAAAGGCATCGTAACAAGATGGAATACTTCATGCTAATACTGACGGCCTCACTTGGCCTATCTGCTCCACATTAGAGCTGAGTCTGGAGGGGCATTCTTAAGTGAGCCATAAAGAGGACTGAACGAGACAATTACCATTTTCAAGTTTCCACTTTAAATCGTAACAAAACTTGATCTGAGTCTCAATTTGCATGAAATATCCCATGAATGAGGAGGCTTTTCCCACAATAATATGAAATGGCAATTATCCAGATAGAGAATGTGAATGTACAATAGCTCATTATCAATCTGGAACAGAAATGTGTCATACAGGACATGTGAAGACCACTCCTTTAAATTAATAGAGAAAAGGTCAAGTAATTAGTATATAAGCTTTTGTTCTGGGTCTCACAGTGAAATAAAATCTTGAAGTGAAACTGTGAGGAATATGAAAAGAAATTCACGGTTAATCAGCAAACTTTTGTTAAATGTGAGAATATCCACCATTACACCGGGGCAAATCACAAAACACTGCTAAGATTCCCTGCACCGAAAATAAATCTGTGGTATTTATGGGTTGGGAGGCAGATCTTTCAATCTTCACTCTAAATGAGTCACATATTAGCAAGTGAATGTTTTCTCGAGTTTTTGTTAGTTGCTTCCGTTAGCAAGAATTCTTACACCTGGCAGTAACTGGGTGGAAATATTTAGTACCAACTAATCTCTATATAAGAACTGGTTTGTTTGTTGCAAACTGTTTTACGTTCGTGATATGTCAATCTGAAAACACTTCTGTTATACACTAAGCTAAATTTGAACTTAAAAATAGCTGGTACAAACAGCTCCTGGAGGAGATATGAACCTCTGCATGCAGTAAACAACAGTAACACTTGTTAGTGCCAAGAACTGCCCGGTGGCTTCATGCGTATTAAAGGGAGGCACATAGGAGAGGGGACTGAGAATTGCAGCACAAGGCCACTGTGGTACACATCGAAACGACAGTGGCCACAGCTAAAACAAGATAGGTTAGACTGTGCAGATTAAACACAAACCACCTCAAATCTTGCACTCACAGTCCCACACCTCTCTTCTTCCTAAATGGAGCCCCTTATCTCAACTAGCTACGGTCCAATGTAAATCTACTAGCAAATCTCTTCAAATTTTTTGGCCACCAATATATTGATATCACCTTTCACTGACTGTTTATCCTTCCCTGTGAGTGCAGCTCAGCAAGAACAACTACACCGACTCTAGAAAACTGCCCTTGATTAATTTGATTTGGGATTTATGTTATATGAGTCAAATACCCAGTGTCGGGTTGATTTAAGAGCAACGAGCTCTGTTGTGGGGGCATGATAAAAATTGAGCTAAAACTTCACCAAGTGTTTAGACAAAAGGGGAAGAATGTTTACTGAGCCTGCTTCTGATATTAACTGTCAAGCAACATCTTAACCTTGCAGCAAATACTTCATCCCGCTGTGGTAAATGCTACAAGTGACTCATTATGGAATCACCTGCTTGTAAGGCCTCTGTAACAGCCTCCGTGCCTCGGCGAGTGTCTTACAAACGGCTTTTTTTTTTTGATAAAGTGATAGTGTGGAGGAGTGTATATTGTCTCCAGCTGTAACACTGCATACAGGAATGTGTAGGAGCGAGGCAGTTTGTGTGTGCGTGTGTGTGTGTGTGTGTGTGTGTGTGTGTGTGTGTGTGTGTGTGTGTGTGTGTGTGTGTGTGTGTGTGTGTGTGTGTGTGTGTGCGTGAGACACACACAGAGAGACAGACAGAAAAGGAAAGAAAGTGTGTGTTTCTTATGGTTGAAACCCAGTTGAGATTCAGCCAAGGTCATCCTCTTACTTCTGACATACGTGGAGACAGACTGAGCCTCTCACTTGGATGATCTCCATCTGCTACCACTGACAAGACTGGCTACTTCATGTGCACACCGCAGGTCTGCATCTTGTGGATATTGTGTGATTAAACCACATTAAGATCATCTTGGATCACAATAAAGAGGACAGTATTCCCACACATACTGTATAATGCCTTTAAAAAATATAAAGAAGGGCCTCAATGTTTAGTTTAGATGTCATGTTATACTATCTTATTACTATCTACTTATCTACCAGTACATGAATTCAATAAAGACTACTCTGATGTATATTTATTATATAATTTGATGTGTTTTTAAAAAAAAAAAAAATGTACTGTAATAATGTACTGTGTTAAAACTGGTCTAGCTAATGTAAAGCAAAAGAAGCACACTGCAGTCACACCTACTGCTCAGTTATTTCGCTAAAGGACCTTTCCAGCCACAAAGGTGGACAAGGACGTTCTGTTACTTGAAACACCATGTCCACCATCAAAGTGGGTTGAAACAGCTTAACCCAAATAAGATCTTAACCAGGCTATGTGGACTGCCCACATGCCACGTTTTTCCTCAGTGTCTACCGAAGCTGATGTGAAATGGGAGAGGTTAATAGGTGTAAAGCTGACGAGCAGGACTGCTCTGCTTTGTCCTGATCAACAACCAGGCACCACCCCGTGAGCTAAAGCTTCTTTTGAAATTATTTATGAACTAAAAGAGCAATCAGATATCTTTGTGGCATGTGAGGACAAATTTCAGTTTGGATTTTTCTGTAAGCCTGCTGTTTAGCTGTCCTTGTCGAGAGCCACATGAAGCCAAGACTAGGGCTCAGTTAAGGAGAGCAGCTCTAACAGGAAGAGAAATATGGGCGATAATAAATACTTAATGGGTGAGACATTACTGTTTAAAGAGTCATGATGGTGCCAAATTCATGATGATGTAACAGATTACCCATTGTTTAAGAAAGTGGCAATAAAGTAATGAAGAGTCATATTTGCTGTTCTGGGAGGATAGTTTGTTTTTGAAAACACTTAAACACGATTCTGCAACAGTCCGTTGTCTGTACATGACTTTCAGCTCGCATATCAAATAAAATGTATTTGTGCATCACATTAACAGGAACCAAGCTGCTAGATCAATAAGCCACAGAAACCTTGACAGCAGCCTGACCGCAGGCACAATGTTTTCTTCATTAAACTTTCATGTTGTTAAAATGAGTAAATTTTTGAGCCATCTGCTAAAACACTGACACACACACACACACAGACACACACACACACACAGTCACACACACACACATACACACACACACACACAACCACAACCTCCCCCAGTGGTCTTGTAAAGGGCTATATCCAAAACTTCAAACAAACATCCAAACTCCCGGCAAGCTCGTGTGACGCCGAGAGGTTCACGGACTGATCACCATTACCGCAGCTGATGATCTCAACATGCGTTGCTTCCTGTTAAATGAGCCTTAGCTCGTGGAGGTGGACCAATTGGCAGGAAATTAGACCAAATTGATTGGGAAACAGATGGAAGAGAAGCAGCCACTATAAATCCCGTGATGCTGTAAAGGAAGGAAAGAGATGAGGGGTGAAGATGAAAATGAATCAGAGAGAGTGCGAGGGGGATAACATGAAATAAAGCCCAGATGAAATGAACTATGGGACATGACGTTTAAAAGCTTAGGAGAGAACAATAAACTTGAAACTGAGATCTGTATTTGTCTAGGTATCCAACACTGTAAGAGCAAAAAGTTGGAAGAGTGACATTCAGATTTCTGTAAAGAACACATCTGAAAAAAACTAATTTTTACTGCATCTGTTTCAAGACAAAGACAGAAGCTGAAAAACATTGAAAGTGATCTGTAACACTGTTATTTTCTGTCTTCTCATGTGATCTTTCCAAGAAACAAGACACAAGAGAAAAACAGAGAAGCCTTGAAAATTTGCCAAAAGCAAGGCATTCTCACCCGCTCCCATTTGTTAAAAGCCAACTCTCTAGAGAGTTCAGCACAGAGAGAATATCTCAGCTGTCACAGCTAATTTCAAGACAGACTCAAGATTCATTCAGTCTCTGTTTTCAGACATATCAGCACTGAAGGCAGGACAGGTCTCTGTAACCTCACAAAAAACTATATGAGTGCTAGACGGTTGCCAAGCTCTTCAAAAGCACAATCTGTGATCCAAATATAAACACAAAGGTCACCCTATCACCAACATGCGATGGGAAGCTGCAATGCACTCTGAAATTGAGAGATCTTTTAATATGTGCTAACTCTAGACAACAAATTAATTAAAGATATTACTGTTCTCAGAAGCCGTTCATCATCATGATTAAGACAAATTTCTCCGTTATGTATGTTGATTTGGCTGAAATTTATATGGTCAAGTTAAATGTGTATAAAAGCACGGCAACAGCACTGTGGAATCTCTGACCACTAGTATTGCTATGGAGCAAAACTTTACTATTGGTTCCCCGTTTGTTTGTACCATCCACGCGTATGAGGACACACATGCTCACACCCAAGTATCACGCTATTCCACTGATCAAGGAAAAAGAAGACTGCAAACTGGCAAGCATGGGTGTGAACTATGCAGGATTTAAACTAATCCAAAAAAAAGCTTTGCAAAAGAAATGGTCAAGGATACACACAAGGCCTCAAGGATCTAGGTTTTGGTGAGTTAAACTAGATGTAAACGTAACCTCTCGTTTACAAGAAAACTCAACAGGTTACCTTGAATTTTCTCTGGCCTTTGCATTACATATGACAGTTATGGCTTTGAGAACAATGACCCTGTGGTGCAAGTTATACCAATATTGAAATAATAGCTGATTGTGAACGCAATAAACGGCTCTTGAAATGCCCTGGAATACCTGCTGGGTTGATACAACATCTACGCTGAATAGCCCTCTCAGATAAAAACCTTTTGTCATCTGAGCAAATGACTCATGGCCATATTAATGAATCGCCTCTGTTGAATTGGGGTGGGCAAACATGCACACAGTCACACACACCTCGCCGTGTTTATCTAGCTGACTTGACTCAGTCGAGGTCAGTGGATTACAATCTATCTTGTGGGTTCGGATATGAGAGCTTCGTATACATCTCTATATACTATGTACGGGTACAGCGGCATACTCAAAATATCCCTTCACTTCACTTCCAAAGAGAAGTAGAGGCTAAATATGTCAGGGTATAATGTTGTTGGATCATCTGCTCTGTCCAAGTAAGAGGCATAACTATTATATGTCGTACCCTTTGAGATATAGGGGGTCACGTTAGGAGAGCTATATAAGAAATAATGAAGAGTAAAAAACAGACTTCAAATATTGGTGAACTGAATTACCACTTCCCTGAATTACCTCTAACTTCAAGCAAGTCTCTGTACTGCAGGATTCTTCGTGCCATTGCTGAGTTTAGATGATGCCGTCTACCTCACGTCTGCCGCCATTAACTGCCTATTGATCCTGGTGAAGTAGAAAGTGTCAGATAATGACAGATCCAAGCCGGGCCATGTCAAATTACAGTAAAATGTATTCGTATAAAGTGCCTTAAATAAACAGGTTGTTCACAAAGTGCAAAGTGCATGAGTCATCGGTGGAAGGATGAGACTTGAATGGGATGAGGGTAGTTATCTGCCCTGAGTGTGAATTAAAAATCCAAGCACGGTCTCCGCATCATTAACCCTTCGGAGCGACACTGACCTTAGATGTTCATTTGATCTCATCATGTTTTGGTGAGTGTGGAAGTGGAATGGGGTTAGGGTGCGGGGGCGCCCCTTTGATGTTGTAATGCAAAATTTCTTTTATCTCTCGTGGAGTGTTTGAGACAGGGCCGGCTGTTCAAAAACTCAATTAGAGCTACTCCAAATGTGAGCCGACAGCATTAGAGGAGGCATGGGGCACAGAGGTGTGATCGGCACAGGGAAAAAATAAATGCACCTATTAGGGACGGCAAACTGAACAACACAAACAAAAAGAACTGATTTTTTTTTTTTTTTTTTTTTTTAACTCTGACTCTTTTTAAGTACAGGAATGGAAATAAAAAGAGAAAACGAAATCAACATCATTTGCACCAGCTCTGCGTCTGGTAGCAAGATGACCAAATAGCAACCGAACTCCTGTTTATGAGTCGCTCTGAATGTGTGATATCCAGCTGGTGTACAAATAAGCTTTTCATTGAAGTTCATGTTAATGGGTAGTATTGTGTTTGATGGATAATTGTAGACAGCCTGCTTGACAAATGATGTGTATCCTCGCTGCACAGAGTGAAATTCCTCAGCCCATTTAGCCAGCCATCATCCAGGTCTTCATCAACACAAATACCACAAAGTAGCATAAAAGAATTCCGAATCCCAAAAGCTCAAAGCTTTTAGCGTGTTCACTCAGCCAAAACTGTGTGGGTTGTTTTCTGCCCCCATGAAGTACAGTATATTGTACCCTAGAAACAGGGTGGGAAGAAAAGGGATAATGTGAAAAAGTAGGAGAATGGAAGAGACGACGGGAAGAAGAGGTGGAATATGTGTCTGCCTGTCTGTGGGTGCATGAACAGGACCAGCAGACCAGCCCTTCATTCTTTCATGACTTTGAAAGGATGCACACAGTCGTGAAAGTCATGGTGAGGAGGGAAGAAAGAGGAGAAGAGAGGAGAAGAAGCAGAGGCATGTTTTTTTACATTAGGCCTTTCATTTCCCTCCTGCCATCGGTCATCAGAAATGGGAGAACACCCGACTCCCAAACACTGCGCTCCGTTCCAATTCCATTTAGCTCAGGACTGGTTGAGACATGATAGAATGAGAAAATAAAGCAGGTTTTATTACAACGTCCCAAAAGGAGCAAAAAGAATTATTCATGCACGAAGGAATTTAACTGCATTGTCCCAGCGCCAGTACCAACAAAAGAATATTCTTGGTTTTCAAATAAAGATGGTCTTCCATCAGATGAAAGCTATTTCTAACCTTCATCTTGCAAGACCACTAATAGTCATGAAATACTTCCTGTGGACTCTGTTATCCAAAAAGAAGCAAAAAAATCTAGGCTAGAGGTCAAGGCTATCAACATCAGGAGAACAAACCTATTCTGAAATCTAATTCCCTTTCTTTCTCAAATCAGAGCACACTGTTCTGTATGTCTCACACAAACAAACACACAGATGATGTGTCTTTTCTCACACAGTAATGAGACTCAGTGGGTGTTTTTTAATATGTTGGGGCCATAATTCAACTTTCATAATGCTGAGAAGTGTTTGTGTTTTCAAGGAATTGTTTACAGTGAATCATAAGTTTACCAGTGTTGTGAAAACTTGCCTTTAGAAATCAAGGAAACAACATCTTTGGGCCATTTGTTTGTCTTCTCACAAGTTATTTGTCCAGTTTGACCTTTTAATGCTGCACAAACAGTAAGTCATAAACAGTCAGGGGCCGACCCAGGATCTTCACTGAGAGAACTTATTGAAAAAATGAGCAATAATGGAGAAGTGATCTGAGCTGTATCTGTGCAGCATTTTTAAAGAGACAGTACAATATTTAAGCAAATGATTGTGCAGAGAGAAACTCCATCAGTAAAATAAGAAATACAATCAAAAGCATGGTGAATTGTAAAACACACATGACTTCCCAGTAATCCTGGAAACTAAAAGACAACAGCATGTTAATGCCACCAGATACAGGGCCATATGCTAACTCATACCAGTGGGAAAAAAACAGCAAACAGGTAATCTTCACTTTTCTCCAAAAAGCAGCTGCGAACCACAGTTAAGACAGCTGAAGGGCTATTACCAATTAGACCGGCTGTGTCTCTATGCCTGTGTGACTGACGGGGGGGGGGGGGGCTTCTGCTACCAGCGGTAACAAAGAGAAAGACAAGCAGCAGCAGTTTTATTTGAAAAACTTTTCTCCTCAGGACCACAGAATGGAAAACAGAAACTAGACGAGAAAGAGAAGAGAGAAAGATTTAGAGAGTCAGCCTTGCAGCGGTAGAAAATAAAACCAAGGAATAAGTTAACTGCTAAGCTACCTTCTGACGTGTGTTAAAACAGAGCAGTCATCTGCAGAAATTGCACTTTTTCTCTGTTTCAAAAACATTTTGCAACAACGTAAGCAAAATTATATTTAAGGAGACACTCAGTGCAGTTCACAGATGAGTTTCCAAACATCAACAGTGACCTGGAGGGAAACCTCAGTCATTTGAGGGTATCCTCCAGTGCTTCAGCAAAATTACAAAGTGTATCTTTCAGTCTACGAGTGATTTCATTTTGCAGCTGTCTCATTGTCCGGTGGAATACCAATGACCTTATCTGTTGGGCACGATTCATTATCCAGGGAAGAGATAATGATGTTGAGGTACATGCTAATGTCACCACAATAACTACGCTGATTTCAACAGGGCATTAATGAGAGATTTTGGGATAGCAATCCAGAAATAATTAAAACATCATCTACATCATCGGAGACAGAGACGCTTTCACTTAAATCCTTGCAGGTGCCTCTTCTAGTTTCTTCTACAACAGTGGTTCCCAACCTCTCTGTCTGACGGCCGTGTCAGAGGAACTCAAGCACCTCCTCATCGACACCACCCGTCGTGTTCCAAATGTGTTTATTTAAACTGGATGTTGTTTACGACGACTGATAATATAAAATTGGATATTTTTACAATAACTTCTTCATACAATTTAACTGTCAATGTCAGTCTGTTCAAGCTTGAAATTGTAATGGACAGTTTAACCATTTATCCATTAGATTTAGCTGTTTATTCATCTGTCCCTTTTTATCAACTATTTCAACCAATTATTCCTCATTGCTTTTGGCTAACTATTTCAGCAATTTATCTATTACTTTCACATATTTCAACCATTTATTCATTACCATTAGCTGTATGTTTCAACTGTTTATCCATTATTTGTAGCTAACTGTTTCTACTTCTCTGTTCGCTTGCGAACTGGTTTTCATGCACTCTAAATTGCAACTCTAACCTCAATCAGAAAAATTAGCACCCACAGCAATGCTTTATCACCCGCTGTAGAACGGAAAAATCATCTGTTGTTCAAAGTCTGAAAATACCTGCAGCACAGACGAGCAGGAGGTCGGGGAATAATGAGCGACAACAAAATTATAAAAATGCAAAACACAATCAAAACAACACGCATGAGATAGTACAGCGTAACACCCTAATTAGAAAACACCCGCCCTCTTGAGACATAAATGGATCCATAGTTTGCTGTTTGGAAACAAATATAGTGTTGCTCACGCTCCTCAACTTCTTATTTTCTTCTCTGTTCTGCTGGATCAAGAGTTAATTCTGCTCAGAGTGACTGTGGGCTGCAAGTGACAGCGATGAATTAATGATTCATTATGCCCAGTGTAAGCAAATAGTGAGCCGGTGATGGCGGAAAATGGATTTACACACATCCAACGCCAACCATGACATCTTCTCAGCTATTAAAAAAATATTCAGATACCCACGTAGCTGGTTTTTCTAAAAAAAAAAAAAAGAACGTGCCAAATGTGTTGTGCAGATCCACAGAATTTTTTTCAAAACTACTTCGTAAGAAATCTGAAACCCAAAAACTTCAATGCTCATAATCATTTATTATAAATGTTGTATTTTGCTTGCTCGGCCTAGGGATGTCCTCTAAATTAATTTGATGCTCGAGATGACATCATAAAAATCTCGTAGACCAGTCAAAATTATTTCTCAAGTTTGGGTTTATTAATGCATAGAGGTTTTACTGTTGATGTGCTTTGGGATAGTTTGTCCCTATTTTCTCTGGTTTAGAACCCGTGGCATAGCTATAATACTAAAGCTCTTTTAAGGTTCACACATGCGATTGTACAAACCTCTTAATCTCCTGTGTCCACGGATCACCTCAAAGCTGTAAATTCAGCCGAGCATCACAGATTAGAGTCTTGCTTCTCTAGCTGCTATTTTAGGGAGAGTGTTGTTCAAGTTCAGAAATGTTATATCATCCCTTCCTCCTACCTTTTCTCATTCCGCCTTTCCTCTCTATATCTGTCAGGACCCAAAGGAATAGCATGTGTGAATTATTAAATTAAGCAGAATTCATGTTTGAGTCAAGCAGAGGTAATATAAGATGCTGCTATCCTGTAAATTTCCAGTGAACTACACGACGAAAACTTTTTTTGGCCTGTGAGCTTGTGTTAATGTGTTAAGTGGTGACACTGTGACAAAAATTGAAAATAACACATCAACAGATGCTACGATCTGTCAAACTCCAGATACATCGAGTTTTAAATGGATGGTCTCATTCGGACAAGACTTATGACCAGGTTAAATATGGAGCCACTGATGTCTAGAGGTCTTACAGCTATACAGCGAACCATCTGCATATGTCATTCTGATGGATGAGGGGGGAGCAGAGATCAAATGACCTCACTGTTTAAAGAAGCCTTGTGTTAGGTTGGGTCCCGTCGTGTCACTTCCACTGACTGATGGTTGCACTGAACGCAAACATGCCTGTACAAACACAACGACAAGGCTCCGATAGTGGGGTTTGGGGTGGGGCTAATCAATGTGAAGTGTGCATGCATTTTTGTAGTATATCCGTCAAAGTGAACGTAGAAGAAAGAGTAAATGCGGTGAGTCTGTACAAGGCTTGTAGTAGACCCAGCAGCACTTTGCAAGTAAATAAATTTGGTCAATATTAAGAGATGAGGGATTTCTCATTTCATTCCCCCGCAGTCCTCAGAATTATGTAACTATGAAGGAATTGATTTTTCTCTCAGACATCCAGACCTCCGAAGACTGCAGAAGTCACAACAAACGTAAATCAAATAAGGAGGCGAGGGATTTATTAGAAACACTCATAAAAATTCTCCTAATAGGGACACACTTTCAAACCTGTTTCAATAACAATATGGCATAATTAAAACTTCTTTTCACACTTGCCGGATACGTGCATATTCTATCATTCACGGCGTACTGTTACTACATGAATGAAAACTAAAACAATGTCCTTACAGTGATAGAAACATACTAATGACTTCTTTTGAGGTATTAAATTGTTGCCACTCAAATTGTGCAGAAGTGATGATAACAAACGCACATAACTAAACTGAAAATGTTTATGCTTTGATAATTGTTCTGTAAGGCAAAGAAAGGTTGTGCCAGCTTCAGTGGAAAAACGTATGCCTCGGATGCAAACATCTGCACCACAAATTGTCACTGAATTTTTTGATGGCTCTTTGAACCATTTCACAAAGCGACTAATTTAATCCTATTCAAGCTCCCAGTCTTTTCTACACCCAGTCAAAGCAAGATACAACTGATTTGTTTGGTTAGGGCATTTTAGGGAGTTACAGTTCTTGCATTATTGTCAGAACACATGCAGGAAAACAATTTAGCACTAAGCTACTTGTGTTGTACCTGCAAGTATGTCCACTGTCTGATCCACTTTTGCAGGATAGCTGAGCGGATGGTCAGACAGACTGTAAACTAACCAACAGCTATGCTGCAGAGTCTGTTTGACGGGTTTCCGTAAGAAGCATTGGTACAATACTGCTTAAATCAGCAAAGGTGCAGCGCTGCACCTTATGCTGTACTTAAATAGTTATCCAGTAAACAGCTGCATCTGAAACACCTGTCAAGACAATTTGTTGAGATTAAAGAGCCCGATTAGATCACAACTATGTCTTAAACATTTTTGAGAGATTTGTCATTCCCTTCAGCAGCTCGTAGACATATTCAGTACGGAGACAAATAAATTTGGGTTGAGACACTTTGGCGCTGCACAGACTGAAAAGAGTCAAAACACAGGAGTTGAGGAAATTTCGACTGACTGGGGTCTGTAGGTCTCATCAGTATTCTTGCCCTGTTAATGTTACTGTTAAGTGACGAAGCATTTCAAACAAGAGCCAAGAGCTCTCAATCCCAACTCCACCTAGCCGCTAGCAATTATAAAAACAGGGATTTGGCAGTAATATGATTAACTTCCCTCATACTAGCACTAGATAGTGCTTGGAAACTAACCATGGAATTAAGAAGGAGCCCAAACACTGGATTGTGAACAATGTAAATAACCTCTGCCAGATCCTGATTATGATATATGGAGCACAAAGTGCTGTACTCACACTTACTGCCAAAGCTGAGATACAATAAAAGGGGTCATTACCAAACCAGGGAAATGACTCAGATTCTGTTTCACTTGCGTTCAGAAGAGCCGTCGATCATTGTTAAGTCATTATATCACCTCAGATCCAGATATCTAACATAAAAATAATAAACGGAGAGGCAGCAAAGAGGTCACAGGGTTATCCCTCTCCCCTGGTGGTTCTCAGCAGTTGAGGATTAAGCAGGATGTGACTGATGTAATGATAGGGGCTTAAGGAAGACGAGGCAGATGACTACAAACTCTAACTGCCCCTATATGTCTGTGCTGAAAAAGAGATTCAATGAGATTAATTTAAAGAGCTTTAGCGAGAATAATCTGGATAAAAACAAAAAGAGCGGTTAAATAAACATGAACAGCAAAGAGGAAGGAACAAAGAGGTGACACAGCCTGAGAAAAAAACTTGAGGCGCTTACTCAGGGTCAGCGACAACATGTAGCCTTTTTAATGGAATATTGGAGACGAGCTTTGGCAATTTATCTTCCCAGCTTCTGTAATCAAACTCCCAGTATTTACAGTATTTATTGCATTCACTGGATCCCAGTGGCATGTTGGATGTTTTAATTATTTAAAGCCACTATGTGCGGATTTATTATGTAATTTTAGGATCTGTTAAATTGCTCTGACGGCAAGCTTTTGTTTGTAGAAAAATGAAACAATCCTGGTAAAAACGTGCCTGTCTCTCGCAGTCAATTCATCTCAGTGGCCATAGAAGAAATCGTTTCCCCTGTAGAACTGCACATTGCAGCCTGCCACAGTATCTTTTTTGAAACCACCACTGGGCGGCACCAAAGTTGGAATTTTCAGCCATGCTAGTGGTGCGGCTCCATGGATGGTAATGTCAGTCAGTCGGCCCACCGCTTTGATCCACACTGTAACATCTCAACAACTTCTGGACTGTTTGCCACAACGTCTTGTACAGACATTAATGGTCCTGGGAGGATGAATCCTTCCAACTCTGATGATCTTGTTTTTTTTGGTTTTGAGTATTTTAACTATTTCTTGTCTACTGGAGGTATTGCATTTAAATTTGGTACAGATATTCATATCAACATCAGATGATGTGTCATTACCTTGGTGATCCGATTATCTTTTTCATTAGGTCAAGAGATGAAATCGCTAGTTCTTTGTTTATGACCAAATAACTGCAAAATTAACGATTTTCCCATCAGCCTCAGCTGTACTTTGTGTTTGGTGCTAAATAGCAAATATTAGGAGCTGAATAATTGCTTCAGACTTTTAGTCCTGTTAAAATTCTACACATTGGGGGTTTAACTTATGTACCTACATATTTTCATTAGTGTATATGCTGTTATTTGTTTGCATATGCATCACGCATATCATTCCTGCTGCTGTTTGCTGACTGTAGGTACAGTTATTGTTTCAATTCTTACTTCCTACAAGCAGTTGTGGATGATGTTTTTAGTAAGAACCACTCGTATGTTCAAACATGATACAATCTTCAGTAATAATCCAATTTAAAATGTAATTTGGTGCGAATTTAAATTAAACGCTCGTATCAAATCAAAACAAAAACAAAAAAAACTAGCCATTGTGCATACACTCGTGAAGAGGTGGTCTGAGTGGGCAGATTTGCAGACACAATTTCATGCTAAAATGGCTAGCAAATCTGCATTGTGCCTCCTACTATACAAGAATACAGCATCAGCTGTGCTATTTCATCCTCCTCAGTGCGAGCAGGTTTATTCTAAGAGGCAAAATTTCCAAATTAAACCTAAAATCAACCAGGAGTGTCCTTTGTCTTCCTTGTTTGCCACTTTCATTTGAAGAGATTTAAACTGAGCTCTATGCCAGGAATCCAGACTTTATAAATCAAACTGATTTAACCATTGTATTTTAATGTTTATACTGTATATTTAGCTGACTAAATATTGAAAAATAATAAACTTCTGCAACTCCAGTGTGTTGCCTGTATATGCAATAAATATGTCAAGCCTGGGTTATGATTACATTTCAAAGAAATACAGAGGGTACAAATCCAATAAACAGCTTCCTTTTTTTCTACCGATATAGCAGTGCCAAAAACTTTTGTATGGAGACATGTCAGGCAATTCCATCCATCCTCTCTTACTTCTAGCCTGCTCTTCATCTCAAAGACACTAGTAAAGTTAATGTACTCTGGCTGACTAGTCCCCCACCAACTCTCCCCAATACCCCAGAGTCTGTTGAGCGTGTTCTACACGGATCTGAAATTTGATTGAAAGCTACAAAAATACTTCTACAACTTGTCTTTCACAAAGCAGTTCGATAAGGCTTGTGCCCAATGTCACTTATTGATAAAGGGCTTGCACAGCCTATAAGGACAAATACAAAAGAGATGACCAGTCCTAAAGCCTAATCCAGCGATTCATGTCATTGCACTTCTCCCTCAAAGCTTTCATGCCATGCCAAGTTACACACATTCCTGTGATGAGCTCGAAATTATTAACACTTTGCTGGGTGAACCTAATCCCTGGAAAGGTGTTAAAGGTTTATACCGCTGCATCCACAAAACATGGCGGAGTGAAAATATCTGCAACGGAAAGCTGGCATTCCCTTATATTATGACAGGGAGTGTTGACCCTAGAGACTAAATCCAAATTGTTAAAGCTTTAGTTCTCATTTCTGTTATTCAACTTTTGGGGTTTGCTAATCACGCTGCCCCTTGCTTGCTTTATGTTGGTGGGTGGTGATGTTGCTTTAATTAAGCGGAAGTGAGACCAGAGGGCCAAGAATCACAGTAAATTATTTAAAGTCGAGGAAAGTAATGGATTGTGGGTTGTTTTTTTGTTTTTTTTATTATTATTTCATGCTACTATAAAATCCACTACATTTACCTTCTTTTCTACCTCATTAATAATCTCACAACCACTCAGATTTATCATAAGCCCCTTTGGAGGGGCCCAAACCCCCTGGAACCACTGGACTAAACGACCTAACTGTATATAAAGTTGTTACAACTAGCTCCACCTTTACTAGCTACAACAGCAAAATGCTACTTACACACTGACGCATCATTATTGACAAACTTTTAATGGAATATATGATAATATACATATAACATCAGTCACAGGGGCCATTTTTTCCTGGAGAACCAGTAGTTTTCCTTTTGATACTTTACATTTAGGTGATAATATTTTTGTACTTTTACATTTTGAATGCAGGACTTTTATTTGTAATGGAGTATTTTTACCTTATCATATTGCTACTTGAACTTAAGTAAAGGATCTGAGAACTTCTCCCACCACTGATTATTCAAAGGACCCTGCAAGGACACTTTTTCACTTATATTTTTTTGATTTTTTTTTTTCAATAAGGTGTACTTCGTCAGTGTAACATTACCGTGATAAACTGCTTTGTACTGCTTTGTATATAGGCCTGCACAGGAAAAGAGCGAAGAGCTTACTGTAAATGGTCAAACCTTAAGGCTAAACTTTCAATTTGGCCGATGGACTAAAAGGGTTTCACTTCTCTACCGTGTTGTAATCAAAGTGTTGTCTGCTTGCTACTAGTAAGAATAACTTCAAATCCCCACAGGAACATTGTGCGTGTAATTTTGTCTCAGCTTTCAACCTGTCCAATAGGAGTACGCTGCTGGGCAAAAAAAGAGCGGCAATAAAGTATTGAACCAAACACTTCTTTGGATTCACACTGACAAGATAGCAAATCGGAGTAAAATGATTTACATACCCTTCTGTGTCTTTAGACTCATGTAAATGTCAGCTGAAGATTTGATTCACTGACCTGGGGACTGTGGGTCTTGTTGGGTCTGATTAATTTTACTCTTCAGAGTTTAGCCGGGGGCTCGCTCTACATCCTGCCCTAGCCTGGTACAACTTCTACAACTCCCCGTCTCTTTCTGAAACGTCAATCAAACTGGGGAAGGAGGAAGACTCAAAGAGACTCCCTTAAAGGATGGGGCAAATTGTCACTCTTACACCTGCTTCGGGGTGAAAACAAGGAAAATTAAATTTCAAGCAGAGTTTTTCGTTTGACTTTACTTTGAACATGTCATTCTAACTTTGACATTTTGTGGTAACTTGGGCAGGTGACAATACTGAGACAGGCATAAACCTACACAGAGGGCAACCTTCAAGCATCAGTAAGAGTCCAGCTAAAACAAACAAACTTTACTGAGAAGGATGAATCATGTGAATTGGCATAATGAAAACCAGCTGTGTAAACAATTAACTAGTTCCATAACTGTAACATTAAAGAAAAGATCAATATTTGATCACCCAAAGCATGACTGCAGCATCTGTTCATTCTTATAAAGAACTGGTGTAAATAAAGGGCAGGTCTTTGTAAGCAGTCCTAATATGTTCAAAATGTGGTTTGAGCAAAATTTTGAATGGTCTCTGCAATCAAGACACATATATATATATATATATATATATATCATGCAAATATATACATACACGCACTCAAAAAACACACAGACACACAAAGAATGCATCAAAAAGGTAGAGGTGTTGCATTTAGAAGGCTAAAATACCCTTTAAACCCATGATCCAATACAAATCGTCGCTGTCACAAAATGAAATCAGCATGTCTACGTTGAAACTGGTCATGCCTCAGTAACAGAGGAAGAGCACATCACACCAGACACTAAGCTGAACACTCGCTGAATTTTAAACCACAGTAAACACTCTATACTAAGCTTACAGAAATGCTGCCATTTTGCACAGCATCTCTGCCCAAACCTTGTCAAAAACACAGTTGGCTGTGAATCTGCATTGATATTAGCTCTAACAGGTTGGTGCAACGGCCAAACAGCAACTCCAAATCCCCTTGAAAAAGCACTCGCTCACCTTTTTAAAACTGCATCCCATGAGCTTGGCATTATGCAAAATCTTCAGCAGTGTCCTTTATCTACATCCAGAGCTATGATCCTCTCAGTAGACATAATGGCAAGCCCATTCAGCGTCTCTTGTGCCATATGCTGGACCACAAGTACTTTATGATTAGTTCTGATTTGGAAAAAGATCAGTCATGCTGTTTTAATTGTGTGACAGAAGGTAAATGCTAGCGTGGCACAGAAAGGCCTATACTTCACTACGTATTACAGAGGCCCACTAACAGACACAAAGCCAAAAAAACAGCAGGGTAGAAGCAGCAGAAACGTTGCTGAAAATTAAACCGAGAGTTGATCCACAAAAATCAAGTGACTGAAGAGATTTCAATTCTCAAACATGTCCTCAATATGTCCAAGGGCCAAAGCTATGCCATGGGTGTCACTAACCTTGCTATACTGTCTACATCTCCGTCACTCCTGCCAACCCCAAGTTGGAAAACTTCGGGCTGTCTGATATGGTTCACCCAGTCCTCACGAAATGGTGTTCGATTTCCTCCAGCGGAACACAGCCGACAAAAATCTTGTGAAATGAAGACGGCACAAAGCAGCAAAGCTAAATCACTGATGTTAGAAAGTTCTTCACTTCACTCCCACCTCTGACACGTTTTTGAGACGGAACATTACAAAGCCAAAAAATGTGATTTAGTCTAGATGTGCGTTAAAGCTGAGTCCCTGACACACAGTTTGACTCACTTGAGATGTGCTTTATGAGCTGTATTACAAAAACGGGAGGGAGTCGGGCAGAAAACAAACAACAGGAGAAAAACAAATGCAGCAGGAATTCTTTTCATTTATAATGTGCCAAACATTTCAGGACAGAATCGTAAATTCTCAATGATAAATTCTGACAAATCCATTTTGACAGGATCACACGGCAGCATCTAATCCTACTTTACATTGGAGTGATTACACTTCAAACACTTTCAATTTTGTTTTAAATTAGGAGGTTGTTGTTATGACATTAGTAAAATATCACTCATCGACCCTCATCTCTCACTAATAATGAAAAGGTATCCTCACTAATCCCAGATATATATGTGCCTGAGCACATTAAGTGACATGTAATCAGGTTTCATGTTTATTGGAGCTTGTAAGCAAGAGTTAAAGAAGCGTTTTTATTGAAGTGACAGCAGATGTTTGTTTGTCTACACCAACATCTGGAAATCATCATGAATTATGAATTATTTGTTATCTTAATATGTAATATGTATTTTTTTCCACCTATCAGGTGCAGTCTCTCCGCTCATCTTTAGTTATAATAGCATTGCTTTAACCCCACTGTGCCACTATTCAATGCATACAGCATGCCACAGCAGGTGGTATTTTTCGAATTCCTTCAGTTTGAGAAATTTAAATTAAACATCCCACTGACAGACATCATCACCACTCTGCCATCACATCCCGTAACTGCAAATTGCATAGTCTGTGGTGCTGCCTTATTTGCTGAGAAACAGCTTTAATAATGTGTGTGTCAGACACTATGTTTAAAGAGTGAAAACGTTTCGGTTCACCGTGAGCATTTACCCCGCGGAACGTAAGTGGCTCCACTCTGGTTAACATATCTTTTTTGTTAAAACAAACAAAGAATGCTGCATTGTCAGGACAATGTCAGCAGACATGGTCTTTGGAGAATTCAGCAATACGGAAAACCCGAATCTGTAACATTCAAAGGAAACTCTATTCTTAAAATATCAAAACACTGTTTATTTAGAAAGGAAAAGATGCATTTCGGCATGGCATCATTATGTTTTCTTTTACCTCGATTTTTATAATGCTTGTTCCATCCTTTGTTCCATCTTTTTTTTTTTCCCTGGTGGCTTAAGTATTTCATAGTTGTTCTCTACTACTTCTTTGCTACTTTCAGTTTCCCTTCATCCACAGTAGCAATTCACCCTTATTTACTGGCCTGTAATCATTGCTCTCTAAACTTGATCTTGTACTAGCTTTTTTCAGGATTATTAGCTATAGAAGCCAATACATGGTTCAACGCAGGGTAATTGCTATCTTATTAACCCTTGAGACGTGCAGCCACCAGTGCCTATTTAAAATTAAAGTGGAGGGTCAACCACGGAGTTTATCAAGAGGACTAAACATTCAGCTTACATTAACTCAAAATGTTTATAAAGAGCGCACTCTCGTTAGAAATTTGTTAGTTGTACATAAACTTCTGTGCTCCAGAGCTACCGTGGACAGTTTTTGATGGATCAGTGTGCTACAGTGAGAAAAAGCGTATTGTATGTTAGAGTTTAATTTACAAAGCAATCTTTAATGTAATCAATACTACGTGAAACTACATTAACTCAGAATAATAAACAAGCCATCAATGACGGCAACATTAATCGGAACAAAGAAACATATGACTGCATATTGGGAGTTTTAGGCTGGTCCAGGCTAAGTCAAACATCCATCATCATCATAATTTCCCACTTTGTGTGTGTGTTAACACCAGTCCCTACTCTCCGACTCTTGAGCTGGAGCTGGTACACACTGACTGTCTGTTCATAGTTTAGTTTTTGACTCAGATCATACATATTTCACTAGAGCTCTATCATTCTCTGTTGTCCTGTTTCCATGTCTCTTTTTCTCCTTAAAAACAGGTAGAGAGCTGACATAAAAGAGCAGTCATATATTACACATGAATCTGAATTCCCTCATGTGAGGTTTACGTTTTTCAAGGGAGCATGAGTAAAGAGAGGGAGACAGTTTGACAGAGAGAGGCAGTGATACATGACAGAGGGAGTAAGAGAGAGAGAGAGAGAGTGAGTGACAAAGAAAGTGCGAGTAAAAATTTAGACAGAAGAAAGAAAAAGGATGTACCGAGAGCAGGACGGAAAACGTTGAAAATGGCAAAAAAGAAAAAAAACAACTCTGAACAAAGCTGACTGGAGCACTGGAGTGCACTAGGGGTTGCTAGACATTTATAAATCTTATGGAAATAGTGGTACGGCTGGCAGCACTGCGGGATGTTTCTTAGTGCAACATTCACCGTTACGGCTGACAGATTCAAATGTGCACCGACCGGAGACTTTATAAACCTAAAAGACCTACATGACCCTGTGTACATAATATTGCTGACCTCCACTCTGCCTCTCTAAATCTCCCTTCCCTTCCTGGCCAATACGTGACCTTTGACCTATAACCCCATTCGCATTATCTGGATTTGCGTGTGTGCATGGATGGCTGTGTGCTGAACATACACAATATCCTAAGGTAAACACGCAGCAGTGCTGTTAACAGCCCCGAATCGAACACCTTATTGCCACCAATAAGGGGATACCCCAGCTAACCTTATAAAAACTAGTAAAGGTCATTCAGCGATGATTGTCAGTTTAACACATAGGTTATGTTGGCTATAAAAGCCTCCATTGCATCCGCAGTGCACCATTATTGCAAGTAATATAACCATGAGACAACAAAACAATTGCTAAGTCAATAGCATGTTATTTGAATTAGGCACCGATATAAGTACGATTAAACACCTTCTTATGTATTGAATCTAAATTTATGGCCATATACAGTATATTTCTGCTTAAAATGTCCAAGGTGTCAAGCTGCTTACTAGGCCACTGAAGTCTGTCTGTGTCCTCCGAGCGCCGTGTCTCTGAAGCTAAGCAGGCGCTGTGAACAAGGGACAACAACAGTGGCTGCCCGGGGAGTGGAGACGAAGACAAAGAGGCAAAGCACTCACCTCATAAGGCTCTACTGTAATTGCACCCTCAGGCAGCTACTTACTGGAGAAACAAGCGAAGACGGGAGAAGGAGCGCAGGGCTGCATAAACACAGCTGTTTATGGACAAGTGGACTGAGCAGATGCTGATTGACAGCCCTCCATCTGATGCTGGACACACCTCTGCCATCAGAGAGTACCGGCAGCACAAAGTTTGCTCCTCAACAGGAACATTTCAAGGCCAGCTACAGGGAATTTGTGTTATTGTTTTAATAATTGAACCGAGATGTAAAAGTTTCTGCCCATGTGCTGTCTAAAGATAGACACTGTGCTTTGCTCTGTTGTGGTCTGCATGGCTGTGAAAGTGGATTAAACGGGCTTTAACATCAAGACGAGCTCTAATGAAACCCAATGGGGGAGTTAGCCCGTCTGTTTAGCCAGCTGACTCCCGTACCATACCCATCACTGTCTCCTATTGCCTGCTCTAAAAGTAGCCTGCTGGTGCCAGTCGCTGTATGCTGCAGCCTGAGGGTTAAATTGTTTGATGATTTTCTCTGGATCCAACCCGCAGCTGAAACTCTCCATTTCCCCCAGTCATACTTTTTTTTTTTCTTATTCGTGTGTTTTTTTCATGTCTTTTTATTCCCCCTGCCTTTTTTTAAATAATAACACGCTACTGTCTGCGCTGGTCTTTGCTTGAGACATCTGTCACACTCCTATTGAAACCTGAAAATTGTCTGGTGAGGGGCAGCTGACATGTAACATAATCGTATTGTTTTAAAGGAACAGTTTGACATTTTGGGACATAAGCTTTATTCCCTTCCTTGCTGAGAGTTGGATGAGAACATGGACACCACTCTCATGTCTTTACAGTAAATATGAAGCTACAGCTGCAGCTTGACTCTATCCAAAGGTTAAAAAAAAAAACCATCTGCCTAAATGCACCTCCAAAGCTCACTAATTAATTTGTATCTCATTTGTTTATTCCTTACGAAAACCTAAGAGGGTAATTAAAGCTGAGGATTTCATAGACTAGGAGTCTTGTTGTCACTGTGAGGTTTACATTTTTTAAATCTACACTTCAGTTTGTGTACCTATTAAATAATCATGTTCAACATTGTTTCGGGTTGCCCTCGGACAGAGCCAGGCTGGCTGCCCCCCCCCCTTTCCAGACTTACTGCAAAGGTTAGTTAATCAGCTGCTGGCTGTAGCTTCCCATTTACCATAAGGACATGAAAGTAGTATTGATCTTTTCAACTAACTGTCGTCAAGAAAGCAATGAGCGGATTTCCCAAAATGCGAAACTATAGCATTTCCTTCAATGATTGAACTGAACTGTGAGGCCAAAGCTTGACTCTAAGTTCCGGTAAACTCCAGTATAGTAGGATAATACCCCACATGCTCAGCCGTGGCTCACAAATGGTAGGTTACCCGTACACTTCTCAGCAGTGTATATTATTATTTCAAAAGCATCACTACATAGTCACAAGCTTGAGACTAATAAACCAAAGGCATCGGGCATCTGCCAACGCAGCACGCACGGTACAGCAGAAGGTAATAGCAAAGACCTTGTCATCCTATTTGGAGCCATCCGCAACTCTGTCACCAGTGCCGGTGCTATCAATGCACCCTCCTCCACCCCCAGCCCATTTGAGAAAGTCATAATGATGATCAATACGGTCGTAGCACCGTGCACAACAAAACCATCTATCAAGAGAGGAAAGCCTGAAAAAAAACATCAGTCAACCAATATAAACCGGGGCTCAGATCTATGGCTGGTCACCTTTCCCTCTCATCTTCTCCTCCACTGCGTTCCCTCCCCATGTGTCTCCTTCATGTGTCTCTTTTCTGAATGTCCTCGTCTGCATCTCTCCCCACAGCAGGCAATGGAAAGTAACAATTATCTAAACACATTCCTGCACCACCTTTAACAGAACGTGCGTTCACCATGACACAGAACTTGCCTGCACTGTTCCCTAACAATGGATTTGTTGATATATTGATATAAAAACATGCTGGCTGTGTTGATATATGCAACATATTAAAATGTTAACCTAACGAGGTTTGCAGCCACATTGGAATAGTTGGCGATTCAGATATGGCTACTGTATTGTCAAACTTACACTCTGGCATCTGCGATGAATAACTGCAGCTGTGGACTAAAAGGAAAATATTTGCACCATGGCACAGATGCCATTCCCTCTGCTCTTACTCATTATCCAGCACAATGTCAAAGTACCCCCAGGTCACTGAGAGGGAACATTCCTTCACATTGCCATCTATGGCCATCATAAATAAACAGTCACCCCAATTCATGAAAGCCCTCCACTTGCCATGTAAGGACACAATTAATTTTCTCCTCTGTCCACAGCAACGCAGGAACAGATACTTAAATCTGATCTCCATTATAATAATAAATGTGCCACAAGCGGGAGAAGACGCATTACAGACAGGCCCTTTTGGTGGCAATGTTTTTTGTTTTTCTTCCTTTTCATCAACTTTCACTTTTGGGGGACGGATGATAAGAAAACAAATGTTTTTTTTCCCCCCGTATTGATTCTTAACTTTAGCAGAGCATATATGCTTGAGAAGCCGCGCCGTCTCTAAGAAGAAGATGCATCTGAAGAGCGCAGAGCGCAGAGGGCTGGGCAGGGATGCTGAGCCGGGCATCGAGGGAACAGAAGCAGCACTTGTTTGCCAAACTTAGATTTAAATAAAAGCATAATACAAGCGTCCAACGCCATCCTGGATGTAGTGTATGCGCGGTGGAGACGTGCACAAGTAAAAAAATATATATATATATATATATATATTATTCTGTTCGGTCCGCAACTTCAAAATACAGCGTTGTGCGTCGAGAAACTTGGCACAATAAAGCAGCTGTAAATCGGCTCTGGAAGCGCGAGATCAAATACTTTGCTCCAACCAAATATTTCTAAAACTTTTCGGTTTTCAGTCTCATTTCCACCTACCTCAGAACATTTACTGATGCGCCGGTCAAAAGCGGTACAAGTAGATGGGAAAAATGGCAATACAGTCCAACTTGTCACGGGTCCATGCTCGGCACAGCGGCAGTGCGGCGGTCCAATCTCGCCACATCGGAAGCGCTAACGGTGCACAGCTCGCGGGGCTCGCCACCTTCCACCGTGCCCGAGCCGTAGGTTAGACGGCGGAGTGAGGATCTTCCAAGGGCGCACGGAGAGTCAGTTCCGCTGGGATTGGTCAGAGCCGCAGTGACGCGCCGGCAGGTGGCACACCCGGCGAATAAAACAGACAAGATTCATTCATAGATAATAGCTCTGGGAAACTATAGGAGCCCAGCACGCAAGCACAAACTCTCTCTCTCTCAATCCCCCTCTCTCCCTCTCTCTCTCACACACACACACACACACACACCCACACACGCAGGCACACACGCGCGCGCATTCTATGGGACTCATACAAGATCCGAAATTGTCAGAGTCCTCCTCACTAAATCTTTGTCTCTCTGTGAGCGGAGTCCGTGCTGTTTTCCCCTCGTAAATATGGGACAGTGTCATCAAGCAAAGCTTCAAGCTGTTAAATTTGGCCGAAAATGCCGAGCTATTTCATTGGGCACAAGCAATGCCCTGCCTTATTTTCTAATTGCACTCTGTTGCCAGAAGTGACTCTGCCGCAATTTGGAAAAAAAAAAAACAAAACCCAAAAAGCAAATAATATAATTTACACACAACAAAGAAGCCAAAATGAGTCCAATTGACGTGTTAAAAAAAAAAAAAAAAAGATTATTTAGCTACTTATGGGGCTGGGGAGCTCTCAAAAAATGAAAAACACAGAAGGAGAAAAATGGCAGCAAAAAAAGCAAGAAAAAGAAAAGCAGCAGGATGCTACTAGATGTATTCAGAGTCTGGGGACTACTGCAGACAGGTACACATAAATAAAGCAGTGAAAACTTGAGAAGGTGTTGAACCAGAACTGAAAAATAATCATTTCACTTGTTTATTTCACCAAATGTGGGGGGGGGTGGGGAACAAGGCAAGTGGAAACTGAGTGTGTTGTGACACTTGTCTGAATGAAATTCAGGAAGCCAAAGCAAATGTTTTAATAATTTTTTATCAACACAAATAAGGAATGAGTGGTAATCCTTGGAGGAATGCGTAAGCCAATTACGGCTGGCTGCAGGGACTTGTGGAATGGAGCCTCGGAGCTTCCTGCTCAGACTCACTGCAGACCCTCGGACCACATTTCCTGTTCCCAGTGCACGGGCAATATTTCTACAAAAATATAGAATGGTTAGAGACATGAATAGGATATTGTGCCGACTTCCTCCAACATTTTCAGGACTCTCATCTTCCTAATGCCTTGTAGGCTATTTGACACTGTGTCTGTGTGTACTTTCCCCTCAGTGGCTTGTTTGCATCCTGAGTGTGGGGAACCGTTCTTTCCGTCTGGATGCTGGTGTATACGTGTGTGTGTGTGTGTGTGTGTGTGTGTGTAGGCTTACATAATATCGTGTCTGTTGTAAGTAGATGAGAAGGATGGCTTAGACAGTTGTTGATCTAGTTAGTTAATGTTCTGGAGTTCATGTTGGGTGTGCTGTGTGCTCTTCCCTAGCCTCATGGATATTTGCTAATCTGCAGGTATTTAAAGAATCTTACTTAATGTAAAGTAGAGAAGCGAGAGACAATGGATCAAGGTAGAATGAGGGTAAATATTGACATAAAACCCAATTTATTTTATTTCAGTGTTGACTGCAACAGGGCTGGTAGAGCAAATATTGCAACTGAAGGCTTCAAATTACATCTGGGACACTGGGGATAATCTACAGCACAATGATCACTGCTTTATATAAACCATACCTGAAGTGTATACAGCATGCTAATAGAAAAATATGTAATAACATAAAAAGCCAGACATTTCCAAATAAGGTACATTCAGCAGTTATTCTGGTGTCAGGATTCATTTCTCAAGTCATTAAAAATAAAATGCTGAAGAGATCCCAGTCAGTGGTTCTAGTCCAGCACACTTGCTACCTGGGCCTCGATAAACACACGCTCTAAGCTGAGCTTCAACATTCACCTTCCTGCAATTTCACACTGTCTGATTCCTCAAGAACTGCATGGACACACTGATAACTGAGTCCCTGTGGCCCACTGGTCTACAGACACAGTTTTCACTTCATAACGGCCTCTACTATCCAGCTCCCCCTCTCGAGAGTGTCAGCAATATACACAATACACAGAAATAACGTGGGAACACTGAAATAACTTATACCTGGACAAATCTCATTCTGCTGAAAAGAATTCAAGGTTCTGTAGACAATCAGAGCCGGAGTTTGATTCTAACAAAAGGAATATAGGCTTCTCCCATCCCAATTTCTTCCACAGGAAATAATATTCTGTGAAAAAGAGAAAAAAGCTTTCTGCACAATGTGGACCGCAGGGCAAGAGTTTCTGCAAACTGTGAGATGAACATGTAATCAGAAAAAATAAACCCCAAGTATTTGTGTCCGTAAAAAAAAATATATACAATCAAGAATCAAAGGCTTGTGGTTTATTTTTTCTGAAATAAAATCCACATTGGAAGCATGTAAATGCTATTTGGATGAATACATGTAAATGTAAAGCAGACTCAACAGCTAAGATGCTGATGCCAGCATAACAATAAACTTCATTTCTTCATTGCTGAGTCTTGAGACAGAAAAGGCTCACAGCAACACCCAGGGTGATAATTAAAGTGTGACAATAGCATTAAAAAAAAAAATCAATATGAATGATAAGACATTTTTAATGTAATATTCTCCCGTGAACTTCTTACTTGTGTACAAGTGACAACATTTGATGGAGACGATACTATTAACCGACCAAAAACTCAAAGCCTTCAAATGCACTGGGTAGGCTCTATTTCATTTTAATAATTTGTCTTTGATTTGGTCGTTCACAAAAAAAAAAAGGGAAGAAAAAGTCACAGCATGAAAACTTCATGCATCACTGCTTCAAATCATTAAATGTTTTATAGGAACCACAGTTGGGGTTATCCAGGGTTACACTCAGAGAAAATTGCCTGCTTGATCCTACATTTCTGATTTCACAGTATGAGTAATTTTGCCGATGATCACAGCTCAGGCATACTGTTACAAAGCTTCAGAACCTCATGTTGGTAAATATTCCTGGAAAAACACATCTGCACCGACTAATTAGCACTGTTTTCACACAACCTTGCTTTTAATATGCACACAGGCAGCCTATACACATAGAAAAATGAATACCACGTATTCTCACATATTGACACTGGTTGGATGCTGGTGCCGATGACATGTTGAATACCACCAGTCCCTGATTTTCTGGAGGGCTTTTCAATTTAGAATGAATGCATGTTTTTTTCCCTGAAAAAAAAAAAAAAAATTAGAGGCTAACACCCTCAGGGTGATTTCAGTGTCTGTGTCTGTGTCTGTGTCTGTGTCTGTGTCTGTGTCTGTCTTTCCTCGACATATGCAATGAGAGATTAGGATCTGAATACTAATGAAATGCTAAATTATCAAGCAAGCTGAGCTCTATATTGCTTTATCATCTTTTCTGTCTTCCAACTTCGACTTTCATTCAGTTTTTCTTAGCTCAAGCGTACACATTCAGTCCAGTATTTTCCCTTTTATAGGCATCTCCTCATCCCTCTCGTCACATGAATAAAAAAAACCTAATCCTCTCACTATGTCCAAAGAATTCTGCATTTTTCATAGACATTTTAGCACTGACCTTGATCACAGCCTGACTTGTCATCTCCACTGTCATCCCTGTCCTTTGGCAAGTTGTTAGCAGAATATACAAGTAGGCCCAGTCCCTCTCTGTCTCCCCGCAGAACTTATTTGCCGTACGGCCTGTCAACAGGATTCTCAGTCCTTCACCATGAAAGCTCTTCAAAGTGAAGACTGGTACACAAAATATCTGGCTTCATATTCCTCATTACCATGCTATGCATGCATTAAAACTCCTCATACGAACTCACGACAAGCAGAAATCACTGGGAACACAACCAGCGATTGCCGTGTGTCAGTATGTTCCAAGTCTGGCTTGAGTTTTACACTCAGTGTTTCTTTTATGGGGAAACCATGGGGAGGGCAATCAGTCAGTAATAGCTCAGAGATCAACAGCCTGCAGTAAGAGCTTCTGCCATGTTGTGACGAAGAGTAATCACAATCAAATGGAGTTAAGTATAGAGAAAGTGCTTCTTTCAGACTGGAGAGGTGAAACATGTTGACTAATAGCTGGAGTTAATCAAGTTTCCAGTCAGCTCTGAGTCACTGGTAGGTTAGTTTGGGTTCTAATCAAAAGGACAGTGACACCATTTTAATTTGGCTTTGGAAAAATTGCGCATAATGAAGAGAGAAATGGTGATTAAAAAAAAAAAGAAAGAAATGGCACAAACTCATTTGGCACATACGCAGTTTACAATAATTACTGTGGCAGATTTACCACTTGAAATTCACTCATTTTCAAAAGACTGGGTCCTTGATTTCACACAGAGATGGACAAAAGCCTCTTCTCATTTCTAGTCTCATTTTTGCTGCTTGAAATGTCAACTGCCACTAGCAGATTTCATCAGCTGTAGCTCCCTGAGCCTGTTAAAAAAAAAAAAAAAAAAAACACCATCACTGGCAGACTTTTTAATGTTTCCGGCTGACTTGATTTGAAATGAAAACCCTGTAAAAGACTCGTAAAGATGAAGCTCATGGCCACGTACATGACATTTGGCTAAAAGACAGAGGCTAACGCTGCATGACGCTGCGCAGGCAAAAGTCAGTATCCTCACCGGATCCGTGTAGTAAGTGCCGCTGGTGGGGTGCAGCTGGCTGGAGCCAATCCCAGCTGACATTAATAAATAAATAAATAAATATCAAAATAACTCTAAATAAGTATGATAAGGTAAATGCAACATCAGAACATCAGTCTGTTCATTCTAACATAACCCTGTTTGGATGCTTATCTTACACATTTTTTCATATTTTCAAAAAGTATGCTTTCAATACATGTATCTTTTTTTTTTTTTTGTAGTTTATTTTGGTCAAAAACGGTCAAAATCAAAGAATCGGAGGCTGAGATATCAAGGGTCAGAAACTGTTAGCCCCAAAAACCCTGGATCCTTCACTTCCTACAAATGCAACGTTAGAGCGTCTTTCATTCAAAGCTCCCTGACTGACAAATGACCACTTTTCTCCACACCTCCAGTCTGTATCACAGCCTGTAGTCTCAATCAGAATAACCCTGGTGACATCCTTAGGACATCATGAGGGTCCCCCCCGACTTTAGAAAGCTCTTCCAGAGCCACAAGAGACATTACATAAGTGTTTTTAGGATTTGAGTAGCTCTCCTTATGACATGCAAACTGATTTGTGTAAAATTGGTGGAATGGCCCTTTAAAATGCAAACAACTCTGAGGTTTTCGGAGCCAACAGAAGATCTGAGGACTTTGTTGCAAAAACACGTTTTCACCATCACACTCAAAGTGATAAAGCTGTCACGACCGGTTCACTGGGACACACGTTACACAGTGTCCTTCATGAAATGTAACATATTCCTCTCAATGCAATCAGATAAAATAAAATTAACCGAGCAGCAATTCTGCTTCTGAAAGCATCAATGAGAAGCAGCATAAAAAACAGACTGCAAGTTGACAAACGCCATCAGTCACCCCAGACTTTCCTGTTTCTCCCTGCTTCTCGATGTCCCATCTGTCAACTAGTCAGCAGCCATTCAGTCAGAACAAAAGTCAGATTATCGAGGGTTTTAATTACACTGACGGCATAAGCTAATTAATTAACACTGTCAGTGGTATGGAACATCCCTTTAGATAAAGAACATGAATCTAATTATCTTTTGACCTCTCTCTCTGCCTCTTCAGTAAGCTTCTCAGCAAGTGTACAGTCAACACACGCATGGAGTTGAAAGTCAAACATTAATATTCTGCGAAATTTCACGGCAGAATTCTGCAACAAATCGTGTTCGCCGGCATTCATTGTCTTGCAAACACACAGGGGATAGACTGAAGCTTTTCCATGCTTGAGATAACTTACCAGCATGGCTCAGGGCTTTGACAGACCCAGCTGGACTAATTCCTCCTTGAGCCACAAAAACAGGGCTTTCCCCAGATCCAACAACACAATGCCAAAGTGCACGAATCTCTTATTTGTATCAGTATGCCACGGACCAAACACTTGCACACCATATGCTGCTTTGTCTCTCCTCCCTGAGTCCCAGCTCCACTCCTTTACTAATGATTTGACAACTGCGCACCTGGTTAGTCAAATACTGATCTCCCAATATTCATAAAAGAAAGAAATCCAACGGGGGTTTTACTGGGTACAGTTCAAAATGCAAGCACTCATGGGGGCGAGTGTGCGCGCTTGTGATAAGAAATGAGAGTGGGGCAGTGAGAAAACAAGCGATGGAAAAACAAGAAGTGGAAGGATGGCTAGTAACAGAGCACAATTTCTGAGTTTTGAACCCTTATATGTACTGGATAATAGCTGAACCTCAAAGGCCGAAATGAAGGTGCTCATCCTTTTTGTCTCCCGAGCAGATTCTTGGCTTGGTTACATGCTCTAGATAGACAAAGACAAGATAAACTAAGGCAAATAAAGGGATGCGATGTAATAACAAATTAGTGCCTGTGCGTGTGTGCTGCCTGCCCACACATACAGCACAGGTCTGTCTGCATGTCTACCTTTAAGCACCCAAATTTACTCTGTTTATCTCTTTGCACTTAGACAATCAGGTTAAGAGCTGATAAATTTCCTCCTCCTCCCCCTCCCAAAGCGCTATGAAGAAAGACCGCATCTGGTCTTGGTTGTTAAAGTCATATTAGCTCTTCATGGAGCACTAATCAGAGCCATCCCAGCCAGGCTTACAGGATAATGCTGGATCATACTCTTTGATGAACTGAGAGACAGAGCTCTGCAAACATCTCATTACCTCGTGGGGAGAAATCTGCAGACACAGTAATATCTGTACTTGGCTAATGTAAACGAAAATCTTTAAGAGCTTAGATGTGATACTTTTTGACACAGTAGTACACACTAGTAGACATTGAGATATTTCACTGGATACGAGAAAATATGACCTGCTTGTGGCGCTAAACTAGGAGTCAGGGGATCAACAAAGTCAGTAGGCCTAGTCATCTGGGCACCATGTGTGTCTTTCCAAATGTCAGGGCAATCCATCTAACTTATTTCAGTCTGGACCGACTGGCCTAGCAAAAAAATAATATAATTTGTCCAATTTCCTGAAAATCATCCATTTTACAAGGATAAAGCTACTGTGTTTGCAGTGAACTAAATATTATATCCTGTTGTCATCATCTTTGCAATTCAGCAAGATTCCATGTTTTTTTAACCGAACCTGGTGATCCCTAACAGTGCCTCTGTTTCAATGCTGCATACTCATGTTTTCAGAATGAGAAACGTATGCATCATGTATCATCGTAAAAATGACCCTGGCAGAAGCACATCTCACAGCAGTGCTGAGCGGTCAGTTCCAGTTAAGGACGGCAGGCAACAAAACACAATAAATACACACAAGTATTTGTTTATTTAAATCGACAGACTACTTAACATATCCCTCCGGGTGACAAACGGAAAATGGAGAGTGGGGAAAAAACAGAGAAGAGGAAAAAAAACAGAGACCTTTGCAGAGAAGGGTGTTTTCAAACCCAGTGGTGGCGTAAGAGGTCGTACATACATACAGACGGACAATCATAATTAACAAATGAATTCTTAAATTATGGCCAAAATCACTTTTTTTTTCTAATCAGTTCATCCTTGAGTCCAAGTGGACATTTGTGCCGGATGTAATAAAATTCCACCCAGGTGTTCCTGATGTATCGCGTTCACAAGAATGGGATGGATGTGAGGTTACAGTGACCTTGACCTTTGACTTTTGGCCTCCAAAATCTAATCAGTTCAATCGGGTGATACCAAGTGAACGTCTGTGAACGTTTGTGTCAAATTTGAAGAAATATCTCAGGAGCGCCCTGAGGGAATTTCTTCAAATGTGGCACAAATATTCACTTGGACTCAAGGATGACTGATTAGAATTTGATGGTCAAAGGTCAAAGGTCAAGTTCGCTTTGACCTCACAAAACGCATTTTTGGCCGTAACTCAAGAAATCAGTCTTTCTGATGTGACTTAAAAATCAAGTTGTTTTTTTTTGGATTATGATGCAAATCAAAAACACGATTCTAGAGGAAGTATGACAACACTGAATATAAAATAAGGGCAAAATGACCACCTCCAAATACTGACAGCTCGATAATGCTAATGCTAATTATCCTCATCAGCTTGAAGATTCATTCTCTACCTTGGAAACAGTAGCTTAACAAAAAAATCTCCACATAAGCTCCAGACTATTTAATGGCTGTGTCCAGTAATCTATCAATTACCATTGTGCGACTACACGGCTGTCAGGGATGACGTAAAGGGGCTTCCCAGTTCACTTTTACTGCGTGTTTTTTCCTGCTCTGTGTGGCAGCTTGCCCTGCTAGTCCCACCTGACCCAACTCACTACCAGGTGGTGATGAGTTGACAGCTCCGCTCTTCTCTTCGTCTGAACTTTTGCTAAGGTATTCAGGAACAAGGCACACTGATGAACTACCTGTAAAAAGTTCTTTCCTAAGGGATAGCATTTTATTCCCCCACAACTTCAAACTATCATTAACTGAATAGTATAAAATTACACATTCACCTTACAATTTAATGTAACCCAATAAAACACCATTACATAATTATGGCCTTAACAATAGCGTTGAACCATGTACTGTACTGATTAAACCAGCTATTGTCCTTGATTGCTTTACATTGTCCATGTGTTTGAATTATGGCGTACACCCTGTTTTGATTTGCATTTGAAAAACTGTCGTGTATAACACAGCACTTGGTAGTTTAGCTGGTGTTATTTGCACAAATTCTAAGTTGTTTTTACCGTTGAACTATATGATTCATTTCAAACTTTTGCCCTTTAACACACAACACATTCATGAGAATAAAAAATATTCAACACTACTGTAAACAACACTGAGGCAAAACACCGCATTATAAAAGCTGCTAAATAGAGCAACTCTCAATAGCAGTATGTGGCTCTCACCACTGTGTGTATGCCTGTAAACCTTAAATAAACAAAATGTTATAAACAGGCAGGGTGAAATGTTTGTGTTCCTTATTAGAAAGACGAAGGGCCATGACATGCTGGCTGCTCACTCTAAATGGGGCTGGGTGAGGAACCAATTAGTGCTGCACAGAACTGTTAAAATTCTCATCCCCTCCTGTGCCAATCATCATAATGCAATTTCAGCTGACAAATTAAGTCCAATTTGCAGAGACAATTAAAGTAACTAAAATCAGAAATTAGGTTTGGGCCCCCCTTTTCCACCCTCGGGGCTTCAATGATAATATGTGTATATATTTTTCCCCATTTCTTTTTTTAAGAGGAGAAGTCAAACGTATAACCCTTTATCTCAGCCAACCTTTGTGATATGAGTCCTTGCACTATCCAGTTACACAGACAGAGGAGCAAAAGGAATAGAGAGGGAGACACAGTTGAGAGAACCACAATTGGATCCAAAATGATTGCACTGGAGATGAGCAGCCAGAGGTCAAGGTAACTGAAAAATTCCAATAGCAAAGCAACTGTCTGTCTGTCTACTCTGAGGCTTAATTACACCATACAAAGGATCTAGATAAGAGACATGGTGAAGTGTATGTGTTGGTGAGAGTGATAAATAAAAGGAAGGGGGTCCTATTAGAATGGAAAGCTAACAGCGAAAAGGCAAGTGTACAGGATAAAATAATAAGAGCACTCGATAAAAGTCCAAATGCTGGTTTTGAATATCCACAGTTAGATAAAGTATTATGTGAGAGGACAAGACAGCTATTAAGGGCAAATGATGATGACTCTTCAGCCACTTCCTCAAAGTTCGAAAAGCCAACTCCTCTACATCTGTACTAGAGCGAACAGCCACGCTAAGCACGGCTCCACGGGTGGCAATGTTGGTCAGTCAGTGCACCACGTTGGTCCAGACTGACATATCTCGAAAAGGTTTGGACGAATTGCAATGAAATTTTGTACAGATATCCATGGGGTCCAGTGCATGAATCCTAATGACTCAGACGGTCCCCTGATTTTTCCTCCAGTGCCACTATGAGGTTGACCTTTTTGATTTTTCTAAATCAAAAATGTCATAAATTGAATACAGGCAGTCTTGCCCTCTGCCCCCGACACTGATGAATGAATAAGTCACACCACACTGGATGTTTGTAAAAAAAAGAAACAAATAAATCAAGCAGACTGAATCTGAATACACATCTCTGTCTGCTGCTGCTGTTTTACCAGAGGATAAAAGTAAATGCAGGACCAGGCTCTAGCTGTTCATTACACAAAATAAGTCCCTGTTTGGCTCGAATTTGCTTTAAAAGCAAAGGGGGAAATTATCATTTTTTTGGACTAAATATGGCCAAAAGTCACCTCTTGTTAAAAGACAGGGAGATGATCAGAATACAAATTTGGCAGCTGGCACTACACGATGTCTCTCCTAATCTATGGAGCCAAAGGGATTACAGGGGAGTAATGTCCCAGCATTTTAACCTGACATATTCACTGACTGCTACACTCAGTCTATCTGCCCGACACACTCTCTCTCCCCCTCTCTGACTGTTGGCGAGGCCTCATTCCTCATCTGTCAGGGGGGGAGTGGATACAGGCAGACAGAGAGGCAGAGAGACAGACTAGGCTAGCAGCTACAGTAGTCTTGGAATACTCTGAGTCCAATGATGACAACGCATTCTTATCATAGCCACACAATGTTCTCGTAAGTTGTAGATCACAAAACGTCCCTGCAAAGCACCCATAGGCAAAATATATTGAAACTTTTTCCCTTGCTTGGGGGAAACCTGAAATTACAGTTTCTGTCACAGTATCTCATGACAGTCCCAGAGGTCATTAGGAACTCGGATTATCTGCAGTTGTGAAGATGAAAGAGGTTCAACTTTATTTACTTAAACTAATTGACGAAGCTGATTGCACTTTGTGTCAGATCCATTTCTGTGCTTAAAGATATGTCGGTAATTCAGCAAACTGGGGCAGCCGCTTGGAAGCAGTCTGCCTGTCATTTGAGGTGTATTTTGCACGCGATCGGTGAAGTGCACCGCTCTCATTAATCCCTATGCATTTAAGGGAGAATCGTGCAGAAGAAATGGGAGACGTAAGTGTGGCTGATGGCACATTCTGCTGGACCTATTGAGCTTCACGTAATTTTCAAGGGTAAGTTTTTTTTTATGGAAAATTACCTTCCTTGAAAGCAGGTGCTGATATGCACGAGTACTATATTTTAACGGAAGGTTATGATGGGGAAGAGAGAGAATTTAATTTAACTTTGTTTCAGGGAAATTTCAATGTGTCAAAAAGGGAGCCACACTGAATGGGTTCATAAATAAATTGTAACAACTCCTTAGAGAGGAGCGGGTGCAGGAGTAATAAATAAACACATTGTCTGACTAACAACCCAAACAAGGAGTGGACTGAGAGTTGTGGCTGTGTGGTCAAACTTGAACTTGACATCCATTAAGCTACTGATGCGCTACAGTGAATACACTCTTTGGATAAACCATTTAAGTTGTGTTGGATTTATCCTCTCTGTTGTGTGTGTCTTGTTGTCATTCAATCTTTCTTTTCCTAAATTTAGGTTTGTTTAATCCTTATTGCATTAGTTTAGCTTTTTTATTTTTTAACTGGAGTGTTAGTACATGTTGTGGAATTATTTTATTAGTACTTTTGAATTTAATCTAATTACATGACGATTAGTATTTTAGCATAACTGAATTTTGTTCCAGTGTGCTGATCTTAGACATTCTAGCGTTGCACCTTTCAAAGGGATTGTTCCGATTTTTTTTTCGACACACTGCGACTCTCCAGCACTCAAAGTATCAATGCAAAGAAGATCTCCCGGATAGTTTGTTGCTTGCCACAACTTCATACCATGTGTCAAGAGTCCTGACTAGCTGAAACCCAAACATTTGAGTCACTAATTTATCATATTAATTATGGCCACAGGTGGCAGCACTGAACACAAAGCTGCTGAGCGGGTGATGAGCATCATCTCTGATTTAATGTGGAGTTTATTGACTCTAATCACCCCCTTACCATCTGCCTGAGACTGATAATTTGTTTTGTTGACGTCAATAAGGAGCTTGCTTTCCCTCCAGTGATTTTGTATTTTCAGCATTCTTCGTCTAACAGCCTGTATGAATGCCTGACTGACTGAAATGTTACGGTTGCCTCTGATAGCCACTGAAAACTCCGAAACATAGGGTAGTGGTTGTGTATCGTCACTAGGATATGGCATGGGCAGACTGAAGAAATCTGGCCCCACTCCGACTGGCACGTCCTCACATTCACAAGGCATTAGTCAGTGAGTGAGAGAGACTAAAAGGAACTAAATTAACGTACAAGTGCAGAATACGGTCTGACCAAAGCACCTACTAAGAAGCTGTCTGTGATAACTGATAAATCAATTTGGCACCGTCTAAGAGAAAGTTAGGATAATGATCTAAATATAATGACAAAGATAAGCGAGATAAACAGACAGCAGCAGTCATCTGTCCAACTCACAAGGCAGGACGATGAGCCTATATTTATATTCAGAAACCTCTGTGGGCCACACACACACACACACACACACGACACACACACACACACACACGAACACACAGCTTAATCAAGAGGCAGATTTAATTGCAGGACTGTTGAGAGAGGGATGTGTGCACAGACGTTGGGGAGTTGAGATCGACCGTGACGATGACTTGTGCTCAATGTGTTGAACTGATGCGATGAGACTTTTGTTCAGTGGTTACATAAGTGGACACAAATGTTTGGACTGACTGTTGAAGCATCAATTTCTTTTTCTTTCAGTTAATCTGTGGACACTAAGCACAATCGAGTTACACGAGTTGCAAAACAACATAAACAAAAACAAAATTAGTCACCTATCACACAACTTACCTTTTGTATAAATACAGTATATACAGACAGATATTGATCTTGAAAACAACAGGCCATCCCTAGAAAACCAAAAAGAGCAATACAGACTCCTAAAGTTTATTTGCTGGATTAGAGACTTTAAATGGAGACCACTAATCAAACGTGCTTCAACATCTAAAGGCAACCAGCCTGATCTCTGACCCCTGAGGAAATCGTTGGAGATTAGTGACAGTTCGTAACCGAGTCGAGTCAGTGTGTGATAACATCTCCTGGATAACCTCCAGTCAGGCATTTCTACTGGCAGGGAAAGGGTCTCTCTATGACCTTGACAGAGGAGCAGGCACGTTTTATCCCTCCATTCCTCCATGTTGCCTTTCTGATTTTATAGCAATCAAGCATGGCAGGTATTCAGAGCAAACGGCTAAACGATGAAAGAAACCCAAACTTAGAAACTATGCTGGCGTGTATAAGTCAGTACTGGTGGGTATGTTTTCATAAATGAATTGTGTAGATTTACTGTGAATTAAACTAGCATATGTAAGGTTTGTCCTTGCCTTGAGCTGTATTTAATGCTAACAGGGTAGACACAAGCATTTTTCCCTATTAGGTGACTTAAATGTAATCAAAATGACATTTCTATAACGGGCTATCTATGCTTGATAATGTTTCATTGGTCCACTCAGGAAAAAAAAAAGGGCAAGTGTGTGTGTGTGTGTGTACTTAATTGTAGAACCAAGTTTAATTATGAGTGTGCCCACATGCGGGTTCCCCTTGGCAATATCTGGGTCACTTTAGGAGACGAGAAACAAGCCCATTTGCCAGCAGTCAGGCCATTCACACACCACATTTGCCCTCGTTCAGCTGTGTGGCCATCAAAGCCAACCAAAGCCATCTGCCACACTGCACCGTGCCGCGCACAGGTAGCGCAAGCTTATCATTTATTCCCAGACCGGGAGAGAACCTCTGTTTTATGTCCATTTCTGCATCCTTTTTTTGTGCAGTGTGTTGAATATAAATATATTACTTTTACCTACAATGACTGCCTGGCAAAAAGCATCACATCTTGTGAAGGAGCGGTGCAGGGATGGGTTTGGATCTGAGCAGCATTTGTCACATTTCTCTACAAATCTGAACCTCAAGGCATAATGAGCAGGATGACTTCTGCATCCATGTGTGTTATCAGGAGGCAGCCCCGCTCCTGCGCTCAAAACACTTCGAACAACACATTGGGTACAAAATGTAACAGTACCTCAAGGCCGGTCTGTGTTTCTCCCTCCTCTTTTTTTTTTATTCCGCTTGAAAAACAATATAAACAAAAAAAAAACCAAAAAAACACAGATGATCTCCGATTATCAAACTCAAATCATGTCCTGCGATCAAGCTTGATAGATTGGACCTTGATACCTTAAGATGTGAATCATTTTACTACCTCTTTGATTGCTATCAAAGGGGGTTCCTATGTAAAAGGAAAGATTTTCAGAAGCCTTACTTTACTGGCCAGAAAATTACTGTGTGTGCTATTGGAATATGGCCTGAAAGGCAGGATTTGGGGTTAAGTACCAGGGAAAATGCAAAAGCTAGATTTGAACGCAGATTATGGGCAGTGAAGAATATTTTCAGAATGTATTTTCAATGGGAGATTCATGTTTATTGTAAAGATGAAGTGATTAGATGATCGACAAAAAATGAATAAGCAATTGTTTTGATAAACAAAACAACAAGTTCAATTTAGAAAACAACTGCCCAGTTAAATGATGATGAACATAATTGTTAGCTGCAGCTTTAGTTCATTGCAGTGACCTTATTTATTTATTTAAGAAAATGAGGCTGAATAACTGCAACATTATATTTTGAACAGAATCCACACAAGGTTTTTGTCCAAAATAGTGTTACCTTTTTGAAGAGAAAAGCAAACACAATGACATTAGCTTTGGTAGCAAGTTACGCATCGATGACTTTGTGCTCAAAAGTGAAGTGAAATGGGTGGATAAAAACAAAAGCATACACAGTAGAGAATGAACAAAAGATGATCAAAGAGTAAAACTATGAGACAATGTGTAAGGAAACAAACAAACACACACACTCTCACACACACACACACACACACACACACACACACACACACACACACACACACACTCACTGCATGTAGGACAACAAAACGTGAGTCTAATCTCCTATTGTCCTTGGTCGATATTATTTGAAAAACTCACATATTTTTTCAGCTGCCCTAAATGCATCTTGTTAATGAGTCCAAGTAGCTGCATGTTAACTTGAAACATTAGGTACTCAATGTTTACTTTTTTTTTTATTTCTATATCCATTAAATTAAATGCTAAAAAAGAAACAATTTATAGACAGACATTCTGTAACATGCCTAACACACACACACACACACACACACACACACACACACACACACACACACACACACACACACACACAGACACACAGACACACACACACACACACACACACACAGACACACAGACACACAGACACACACACACACAAGCTACGGATGAGCTGAGCAGGCAGATGTCCAGACAGCTGTGGATACAAAAAACAGTTCTGACGACTCATTCTCCTAAACCAACCCAGGCCTGAGATTAAAGTCTTTTGAAATCGAATACAATGATGATTAAGAATAATATTGATATTCATCTCTCTTGGCTTCAGGTTAGTCTCCCAATTTCTGTGCACCGATAGAAATCAAATTGATGTAAAATTCCCAATAATTCCTGCCGATAAACAAGTGCTCAAACTCGAGTTTTTGAAATGCACATAATTCCACTTGGCTGGAAAATGGGTCATTTCCCCAAGTGCTCTGGCTTACCTTTGATTGAGCCAATTTGCCATTTTCAATTATTAAAGGCAGCACCTGTCTCCTTTCAAATTTCAGTGGCTCAGATCTCTGTGCGTACGGCCCTGCAGAGATAAAAATCCACTCTGTCTTCAGATTTTAATGCAACCGCCATTGAAAGTAAACAAGATGTCGGTGTGATACAGGATTCAAAGAGTGAAGCAAACACACCTCATGTGCTGGGATATCTGCTCGCTCTCCAGCCTTCCTCTACCACTCTTCCTCACCAAACCGTCATTGAGTAAGTGGCTTTCTCTTGGTATGGGGTCCTCCAATCTAAATGGTAATTTGGAAGGGCCCTTCTCTCATCACTGGTGGAAGGACAGTTACTCTGTAAGAAAATTAGAGTTGTAATGAGAAGGCAGGGGTCTGTCTGACTGTCTTGAGACAACGTACATCAAAACCGAGAATCTGGTGTAGTGCACTTCATGTGATAAACACCATATTGCTTCCCAGAAAGAGAAAATACAGCCTAAATTAGAATAACTACTTGTTTTTCATTATCATTTTTTCCCCCCCAAATGCAGCTGTCTCTGAGCAGTGTGTCTATACCATCTCCTTGTTTACCTAGTGTTTCCCGTTTTCATCCCACATTCAAAAGACATCCAAGGCATGAAAATAGAGCCAATGGAGTATAGAAAGACGATGTCTGTGTGTTGGAAAGGAAATGAGGGTGGACATCTCACAAGAGCAAGAAGATTTCTCCTTAGATTGTAGCTTTTTTTTTTTTGGTATATCAGTGTTTCACTGAAAATGCTGAATAAACATTCTCCTTATGTAGTTTTAACTCAGACATAACAATTTCAATATACTTTTCCTCCTTGCACACAAGGAAGTATGTCAGATGTGCTCTCCGTTAAGAAAATATAGCAGGTCTAAATTTGATCTGCCATTTTGATATTAAAATATTGAAGTCAAAGGCACAGGCATCTGGGAAAATAATCTTTTGTCATGTTCTCTTTATTATTTCTTGTTTTTTACCTCGCAAGGTCTGTGCATATAACACAACTTTTTAATCTTTACTTTTGGATAGCATGACTGTAGGCTCTCTCGCAAAGATATGCTAAGAAAGCGACATGATTTCAGGGTCCACTTTTACAACGTCATCTAAAGCTGTGAGTTGGTTGTTTGATTGGTCAATTACACAAGTAAATGGCAGTTCAATAATGCGCCGGAGCCCAACGAAGGATTAAGAGAGATGCATGTGCGCAATAGAAACAGTAATAGTTATCACGTACAAAAGGGTCGTCACAGGTATTTAATCTGCCACAATCTGGATTTTATGGCCACAAATTTAAGGGATTAATAAGGGTGCATTTAATTGCTTTTAACAATAAAGCTTACTGCTGCCAAAACAGGAACCCACACGTTTGTTTAGCTTGAGATAAGCAGCCAATGATTTAAGCGATCACTCTTCAATATAGAGGCTGTCTTGATGATTTCAAATGGCTGCTGGGATTTAATCACCTAAAGCGGCAGTATTTCTCACAGACTCAAGATGTTCTGAATGACACATCTGGGAATAATAACACAATAAGGTCAGTACAGACTGCTGACCGGCGTTTAGAAAAAAATGTATGGAAAAAAATGTTTTCTCAGCCAGTACTGGGTGTATTTAAAAGATTTGTGCTTCTGTAAAAGCACGTAAGAGAAGAAGCTGAGGTTAAGTGATTTTCCTTTCGTTATTTCATGAGTCCCTATCCCTAAAACAACTTTCTGACTTTAAACTGAAGAACCTGCCTTATTGTGAATGCATGACCGAGACTCAACCTGCGTCTCCTTCTAAGAAGCCCTCATATGCTACACAGCAGCAGGCAGGCTTCAAGTGATTTTACTGACAGGTCAGTGAAACTGAGAAAGAGAGAGAGAGAACAAAGAAAATGACTTTGGAAGCAGTGTTTGGGGATGACAGTATGAATGAAAAATAGTCCACTGGTAAAGTTTAATCTCAAAAGGACAATTGCCCATGAACACACACAGTACTCCTACTATATACTGGGGAGGATGAAATCATATTACCAAATATATCTCTTTTTAACCGAAGACAGGTTGCATACTTGGTCTTAGCACTCTAAATGTAGAAAATTAATACAATTTTTATGAGACTGCATAAACAAGCAAGCAAGAAAGGACTGCCTAAAACTGACAAGTGCTAAACTAAAATAGATAAAGGGATATTACAGATTCATAACACGGAGTCCAATGTGCAAAACAGTGACAGTTTGAGCCAGAAAAAAAAGCTCTCAAACTGAAATCAGAGGAAGCAACAAAAAGGAGTCCCTGCTCATATTTAATTCAGGATACTTGGCCTCAGGTATGAGTAAATTCACAGCTGCACTCTCTCCCCCACTTTCTTTCCTCTTGTCATCATTTATTGATTTACAACTCAGATTACATTTCCATTATATCTTTGGGTGCAGAGACATTATCTCCCAAACACAAGCATCTGAGGCGGTATTCAGAATCATGCAGACACATGCCCTCGTATCCATAAGCCTTTTACAATAACCTCTATGCATACCCAGCTATTACATGCCAACCTAAGGCCATCTGCCCATGCATAATTCTTAGATTCCTTATTGTTGGCAACACATACATTACAGTACATCACCGGAATGTTTTTGAATAATTCAAACCTGAAGGCTATGCCTGATGGATCCATATCTCATTGATTTCTCCCTGAAGACTGAGAAATATGGTTGGATCCACTAGTCACTGCATGTGTTTTGCTTACATGTCACAAGGTCAGATCAGTTTATATTATTTCTATGTCAATGACAGGCCTTCTGGCTTTTTGTGATGGGTTGTATGACACCTGTGAACTATAGTAAGATACAATCGCAGCAGCTTTCTTCTAAAAATACTCGGCAGTGAGGCATGTACGACATCTGCTTTTGAAAAAAGACAAAAGGGCTTCTTTGATTCAACATGTAAAGATATTCAGAGATGTCTGTAAAGCTCTGCATATTTTGTATAGATAAAAAACCTAAAAGATACTTTAGAGGTTAACGGATTAAGACTGCAAAGACAGTAATAGCATTGACCTTAGGAAGCAATTTCCTTGCTGGGAGACAGTATACATTCCCTCTGCAGGTATAATGCTGCTCAATATTCCGTTGTACAGGTACAAACACTGTAACTGAAATGCTACACGCCATTACTACTTGCTTAGCCTGGATTTTGGTTTGGGTTTGCACTTTCAAGTCAGCACCTATCATTACGGAAAGGAAATGGCTTTCCCTCGTGCATGTGAAATAAACCTAAGTAAAGTATGTGCAAGTGTTCAGTATCAGAATGCCCGGCTGGGGGTTGGTGTTGGTGTTAGTAGGTTGGGACTGAGGGAAGCGGCAGTCAGCTTAATGAGCATCAGCTGCAGTGCCAGTTCAAACTAAGTTTCACCCCGATTTACAGAGGAAGCTCCAAGGTCCATGTGAGATTTCTCCTTCTTAGACAGCACAGACCTGATCTGTGTCACGTAGTGCTACCGTACTGCTATACTACTTTTCATACTTGGAGCGGACAGTGTAAATTCCACCACTGAGTTATGCTCCTTAGCCTAAACTGCATCCAGACCTTCTGGCCTCGGCATTACTCAACCACAGGATGGAAAGATCATGAAGACTAGAGGGGGAAGCTTGGCGACTACAAGCGATTATCCATCTTATCCAAATTATCTTTTGATCCAGTGGATGTGGCAATTATCCACTGAACAGTCAGTATATTTAATTTGGGTGTTTTGGTAGAGTTATGTGACCTGCTTTGAATACGTTGTGTTCTAGTAAATCAACTAGAGGAAGGGCTGCTCCTGAAATTTGTCTCCTGCAGATCTGTGTAGTGCAGGAACTACAAAGAGGGTTTAGATGTCTGTGGGTTTGATGTTATGACAGTATGATTGATTTTTATACACAATGGAAAGGGATAAATTTCCAGATGAAATAGAATTGTGATGAGAGGTTTTTCCCCATTCCTCAACCTCTGGACTAAGGCTAATATGGCAACTGATCAGCTATGTTTTCTGTCTCTGGTAGCTCAGGAGCTGGCAGCTATGATCCTTATGAATCTTCAACAAGAGCGTGATCTTCATGGTGCTCTTTTGGATAAGATATAGATAGTAGTGTGAAATCGTGTGCATTGAAAATGATGCTTTTGGTGCTATGCACAACCTTTCTTAGATATTTGTATGTTTGCTGTAATTGTGATATCCTGTTTACCCTCCCTTTTATAAGCACCACACTCAACCAAGAAAAAAGAAATGGTCAAAATAATATGGATATAAACTGATATTTAAACCTCAGATATACGTTACCTAAGTCATTCAGTATATACAGCAATAAACAGAAGCTGCAATAAGCATGGTGGCTCTATGAAATTATTTGATGTGTGGCATCATCAACATAGCAATTGGCTAAGGGACTTTAACCTTTTACATTGGGACTTTGACTTTCAAAAGAACCAGTGCAATAAATAATAATATTGTCTCTAGGGATAATCAGCTAAAAGATGTGATTAAATAGCCCATCTGAGTTTTAAGAATAGACTAATTGTAATAATCAAAATTAAATTGATCATATCTTTTAACCTTTAATGAACTGTGACCATATACTTACAAGTCATAACTCCAAAGCAACATGAATACATATCAGTAGCAGACTTGAGTAGGCTCAGTTTTCAACCTTTGCATAATGAGGACAGTATCTGTGAGTGGCCCTCCCACGCTTGTCATCCCGCTGATAGGCTCTGTGCACACATGCACACTCAGTGCCAAGCTTTTAACAGTTTAACAAAACTCGCCACGCTCCTTTGGCCATTAGGTTATACCCAGGGATTCCCCGAAGACTTTCTTGGCATTGGAGACAGTGGTCAGTTGAGTCGTTTAGCTCAGGGATCCATTTCCATGGCAGTATTTTGACCTGAGCACCGGGAGACCTGCTGGGATGTTACATAGTGGCTAATAATGAAAAGGGAAAAGAGCTGAAAATGAGGAATGAGAGGAGAGCAGCAGGAGGGGGGAAAAAGGGGAATAAGAAGCTAGGACAGGAGGAGCAGAACGATCCTGGAGAGATGTGCACAACAGACAAGAGAGAGAGAGACTCAATAAACAGAGAAGAGGAGGGTAAAAAGAACAAATGCCAGAGGGAGAATGTTTATTTGGATGTCACACAGGGACAAGGGATGGGAGGCTGCGATCAGAAAGACGAACCACTTCATTCACAAAACATGAGTTTTACAGAAACACATCTAGCCAGCAAAGTGCCATAGAACTGAATGGCCGTCACATTACTCTGAATACTTTTGTTGTGGACTCAAGAGACCACCGAGATGAGTAACTTCCTGCCCACAGGACTCTGAAAACAAACAGCTCATTAAGTTTGTATCTGTACCATAAAAAAAGTGGTCCTCATTCTTTAGTTTCCAAATAATTTAATCCATACAATTTAGAAAAACTCGTGCAAAAAAGTCACTCCAAAGTTCAAAATCAATGTAGTGCAAACACAAAAAATTAATTAGTCAGTCCAAGGGCATCAATTAAGATGCCTTCTGTGTGATGAGATTATCTAGGGAGGCTTTAGATCTCTCAGATTTCCTCTCAACCCAGTTGATCCTCATATTGCTTACGGAAACAGTCTCCCACAGGAAAGAACTCCCAGCAACGCCCCTGGTACATTTTCCACACATAGGATTCCTGGCAAAAGAGTGGTAATATATCTTTAACTCATTAACAACACCAAACTTATCCATTCTTTGAGTGTGAGCTCGTTGGAAGAGTAAAATAACAATCCACAGAGAATACATATTTATATTTTAAGTTCTTATAACGTTTGTCTGGCCCATTGATTTTTTTACCCTAACAGCTTCCTCATTAATCTACACCTAAGAAAAATACCCCACCGAATGAATCTACACATTATATCTGGGAATGAGTCCCAGGACCCAACCCAATTTGGAAATAGCACCCAATTGTGCAAAATGTTTCTTCTATTTTCTTCCTTTTATCAATTCTGCGTCATCACATTCGAGATGCATGCTGTGCTGTGAAGATAAATGCAATTATTCCAAGTAAGTGTTATTGTGTTATTTTCACATTGCACCGTGCAGCATTTAGAATTAAACATGTCCTTATCTATTCTGTGTGAAAGGCAGGCGAGAAAGAGGAAGAGATGAAGCTCTTTAAACACAGTGAAACTCAAAATGTTTTCGCTGATTTAAAGCATTCCTCTTTGCTCTACGTAACAGTTCATGTAAAATATAGTGAAAAGATAAGAAAAGTGAATTAAATTACTTGTCCACTTAAAATCTGAAGGCCCCCTCTTTAAATGTATAGCTTCAATAATACAATGGTTTATGAGTTAAAAGAAAATCTGTAATCATGAGGGGTATGCCTGGCGTGTATATCACCATAAAATGTGCCTGGCAGGACTGATGTGGCTTTTGAAGGACAATTCTTTCTTAGCTGAAAAGGTTACACAATAGCTTTGTAATTACCATAGCAAATGCTGGAATTAATAGGTCTCTGAGACTTGGAAACGTTGTGGAATGATATACAGTATTAAGGAATATGACATTTGGCAATTTCAATAGAATTATCTGAGAGCTGTAAAAGTGCACACCTTGTTCTTACTTTGACTGGATCATGCAATAGAACACAAGATATAACTATTATACCTGCCCCGTGTGTTCAGTTTCATCCTTGTTAATGAGGTACATCAGAAAAAATCTGTAAGGACACAGAAGAGGGTTCATGTAGCAACTAACCTCCCATATATACTTGGATTCGATATGGAAAGATAAAACACTCGAGAAGACAGTTGTGGCATTAAATTAAGAACCTGTGCACAAGTCCTAGCATTGTGGTGATTATGGAGAAAGTTGTTAGGCATTTCAAGTGGAAATACAGCTGGAGATAAAAGCTGTGACTGACATGACAATCAGGTTAAAGATTTATTTTAATGCTTAAAATCTTTGATGATTGACAATAAGCAAGGAATACAGTAAACTATTGATCACTCATTTTATTTAGTTACGGATTATGATGTTTCAGTCAGTAGACCTCTATCAGGTAAGCTCAAATGTCACATGAAGCACCACCATATAAACTATATAGACATCAGCAGGGAAGAGCCCATCAGTCAAGGGATGCAAACACATCTAGTGGGACCCATACTAATTAGGCTGAATAAGCTCTTGCCAACAGTGCAGACTGCAACAACACCTTCCAAATAACCATTTTTAACCATCCACATAGCAGAAAATGTGTTCATTAACACATTTATCAATTGTGCATCCCCACTGGTGATGTTCTCTGTTTGTGTGGTCTGGGTTACATCAGCGAAACCGCTATAAAATTATCTTAAACTGTGCTATAATCCTTTAGTTGGCATGCAGTTTTTTAAGGATGACTGACCTGGGTAACTCTTTTCTGCCTTTAGTGCCTTAAACCCTATAAAGATATTCTCATTTTTATTGGCATCTCATCCTTCTGTAATGATTTGGTGTTCTTATTTGAGCCTCGTTTTAGTTCGTCAAGTCAACATAGTATTCCGTACATGGACTATCATAATATATATTTCTACTGTGTTATACTGTTTGTAATCGAAACAGCTTACTGGCAGTGAGTAGTATGGATGCTGTAAGATGCGTTAGTGTCCTGTTCATGTCTGTATGTCTATATTTGCATGGTGGTGGCGTTCCTTGACATTTCAAGCCAACAGACCAAAATGCTCGATTTTTGCTTCCTCTCAATCTACAGTTTTTGTTCCCACACAACTGTTATTAAAACTGCGAGGTGTGCAGCTTTTTATCAGATTGTCATTACAAACCTCACAGTGGGATGAGATTAAGTGATGCATATATTAGTAAAAAAAAAAAAACAAACAAAGATAAATATGAAACCTACAGTGGATTGAATCAGCATTAAAAAGGCAAGTGCTGAGGTGGCATTCAGAGGGATATACTACACTGACTTAATAACCTCTAAGAATAGTGATGGAGGTGCAATTCTGGTTTTGAATGTTCTTCTTTGTTTCTCATAAAGTTCTAGTGACGGTGGTGCATGCAGAATATTTACGCTTCACTGTATCTGTGAAAGGTGACATAACAAATGCCAGCTTTTTCAGTAACAAGACTGTTGTGAGTTTTAGTATTGGTTAAATTGTTAGGTTGAGACAATGGCAACCCAGGGCATGAAAGTAATGAGCATGTATCAACTCACAGATAGTTGGCCAAGTTGTGCTCCTGTAGAGTGTGAGTCTCAAAGCCATGAGGGACTTTATCAAAATATTCACTTCCTATTCCACATATAAAACATTTGGTCTGCAGGAGGAGAGATGTAAGTCATGTAATGATTCATGAAACAAGCTTGGACAAACATGTTCTCTAGAGTGCATTTGAAACAAGTAAAATAAAATCCAAAGCTCAAGACCAGAGGCCTTCTGTTTTACTGCTCTGTGACTCAAATGGGGTAATTCGTCTGCTAGCACAACAATATGATACCTTTTTAAGATTTTTCTTTTTACAAAGACACTCAAAGGTTGGCCACAAAGGACAAAAGACTGTAAATAACACCGACTTAATACTTCCAGGATTACTCGCTGTCAGGTTTTCATAAGACACAGGGGGCTGAGGATGTGCATCATTCTGGGGGTTCTAAACAATCACATTGCCTTCACCAATGTTTTTTTGTTCAATGACACTAAAGAAGCAACACTGAAATGTTTTGGTTTATTGGTTAATGCAACACACATTTTAGGACATTCCTATTTAGGGATACAAATTACAAATGGATGGACGTAGCAGCTGAACCTGGTTCATTATCACTGACTGGAACACAGCATGAAGCATCTGAAATTTAATTTCTGGGACAAACAGGTCTAAAATTTGTGGCACCGTTTATTTTTTACACACATAAGGGGAAAAAGACTATATAGTCTAATAAATGTCAGAATAAAAAATACTATAGACTAATAAAATATAGTACTACTCACATTCATTTCACAGTCCTGCTTGAATTCTTTCTGAATCTGTTTTGCAGTTGACGACACAACAGCTCTCTCCTATTTTTCAAATCTTTTTTTTTTCCTTGTGAAAGTAGAATGGCCGATTCTGACCGTTGTGCGTTTGTGTTCAGTGGGAGTGATCGTGACAGCTATGCATTCAGTGACATCACCTCTGTTTATATTTAGTTTGGCTCACCACTGTTTTTCAGATCATCTACGCGGGCTTGTGTCCTCAGTGGTTTAGCCTTTGAATACTTACCTGCCTGCCTCTCTTGCACCTTTGTACGTTTTTGCCTGTTCCTACTTCATACCTGTTGCTGATTGTCAGCCTGTCTGAACACAAAAGGTCTCTTTCAACCTTACTTGTCCTGCCAGCAGAGTCGGATTTAGTAGAGTTCTGTTCACACCGCTTGTAAACTTTAGACAACACCCACCAAGGGATATATGCACTGTGGCTACCTGATCAATAAACTCCACAGGCTCAGACAAAACAAGCATGTAACTCTGGTTCTTGAGCTCTGAGAGAGATAGATAGATAGTTACAGGATATTTATCCTTCGATAATCTTTGTATCTATATCTGAAACAGCACAACAACCTTGGTACCACACACAATTTACTCAGATTATTTGGATGGTATGCTGTGCGTGAGTAATGTTTGCTTGTCTGTGTTCAAAAGTGTGTACATACATGAGAGAGTGCTTGTGTGTGTGTGTGTGTGTGAGGCAAAGCGTCAAATCTCACCTCCATATCCTCTTTCACCTGTTCCTGCTGGTCACGAAGCTCCCCAAAGGCGTCAATGATCAAGCCTGAAAAAAAAAAAGGGACACTGTTTTGTGTGTTTGTGTCTGTTTGGGGTATGCATGTGCATAGCTGTTCCAGTGTATGTATGACAGATGTCAGTAAAATTTAAGGACTCCATGAGATGAATAGGTACCACCAGTTTAACTTGAATAATTCATCAAATGTATTTCAGTAAAAAATGGTGAATAAAATATATTTGTGTGTCTTGGTAAAAACATGCGGTGTACATTTTATGTATTTCCTTAAGCTGAACTGTACTTGTAAAACAAATTCAACGTTTGTGACTCACCTTGGATGATGGCCAAGAGGATGATGATGACGAAGAAGAAAAATGTGATGTCGAAGATGATGCGCTCCACCTCAAAATCATCTCCTGCAGGGTCCTCAATCTCGTCACCAATGCCCCCACCCGCACGCACCCCCACATACATGTGGAACATGTAGCACTGAAAGAAAATATATTTTCTTTTATTGCATAGTATGTGTTCCACCTGAGGATGAGGACAGGTATGAGGTAAGGGGAGGATCAAAGGATAAAACTGTATGTACATTCAAGACGCAAAAGAAAACAAGAATTTATTTAATGCATTTTTATACTTGTTTCCAGGTTTAATGCTTTTGGGGGATATTTTAAAATTCAAACAGGCAGCATTTTATACAGTTTCGCAGAATAGTGGAGGGTTTTTAATCAATATTCTTCGCCTCGGACAGTATTTCCCCACAAGGAGTCTCTGTAAGTGCATGAGGCAAGAAGAATTAACAAGTTGTCCAGCAAGGAATGTACTTTGCTTTAAAGGGCCAAGGATGATATTTTCCACAAGGAACTTGAACCAAAACAAAATAAAAGCTGACTGCTAAACTTTCAAGGATTCAGAATTTGAAAGTGGTACTTCTTTCGCAAAAGTGTAAAAGGAGACTACAGTAGAGAGTAAGACGTTTTCTGCTTATCTTTGGATTCATATCGAATCATGTCACATTTTACTTAAAATCTAAAAAATTGTTGCTGTGTTGTCAGAAGGATGGGGAAGGGATTGAAAATCCCTGTTGCTAAAGTGCTGCTAAAAGTCAAGTATAAACAATAACACAGTGAGTATGACAGAGAATTTAATGGGATATCCCCTGCCTTCTATAATAGTGGGGTTTTATTCAAATGCTATCATTGCCCATACGCCTGCTTATGCAAGTGACAGTAAAGTCCATATTAGAATAGAGCAGGTGATGAGGTATTAATGTTGTCAATGGCCAAACAAAGAGCTATGCTGAGGCTTTTTCTATTTTTTCTATCCATGTGTCCATCATTTTATGAAAATGTAGTGAAAGGACTAAGACAAGAGGCTGTTTTCACCTCAGCAAAGGGGATCACTGTTAGAATCCTCCTCTAACCCCCTCAATCTGAGCAGGTAGAAAATGAGGTGTGCGGCCGTGTTTGTGTTAGAAGGATAAAAAGAGATAAAGAGGATAGACAGAGGTAGATTTGGAGAGACAGACTACTGTGTGTGTGTGTGTGTGTGTGTGTGTGTGTGTGTGTGTGTGTGTGTGTGTGTGTGTAAGTTGTTGTGTGGCTCGATATGTACTTTAACTCACAGTAAGCATGTCATTGCACTTCATGTCTTGGGTGTCCTTATCTTCGCTTTTGTTGTAAAACTTCCTGAAGAAGTTGAAGGCCACAACGGTGTAGAGATACACGACAACTGCCAACAGGCCAACAGTCAGGACCAACTAACAGACACACACGTAATTACAAAAGAATAGACAGATGGGCTTTAATACGTGTCTTCATCTTAGAAAAGCTCCAGTGTAACCCTACAGCATGAAAGCAAACATCACACGCATGCGAACTGCACCTATGAACACACATTGAGACAGATGGAAAAAGAATTAAAGACAAACCTCCCCCCATAGACACACAAACGCAAACTCTCTCTCTCTCTCTCTCTCAAACACACACACACACACACTCACCTGTTTCCCATTGTGTGTGACAGAGGAAAGGATGGTACGAAGTGTCTTAAAGCCCATGGCGATGTCCAAAAGGTGGGCAGCAAAGAAGAAGTTGTTATAATGACCCAGAACCGACATGGCCATGTACCAGGCCAAGTACAAGAAGGACTGCAAGCACACACATAAGCATATACACACATAGAAACAGGCAATATAGATTACCAGGACAGATACATTGACAAATGTGTATTTTAGATAAGGCAGAATCACAGGATATTACCACCGCCACTTCTGCAAGCATGTGCAATTGTATCAGACAAAATCTCAGCAAAGTACAACAAGATTAAACCAATTAGAAATAAGTCATAAAACATCACATGTTTTACACACAATGCTCAGTCATATTACGTTATCTGTTAACATAAAGTACAGGAAGTAACACCTTATCTTGGCTTTGTAGGAACAAGAGGGCTCACACAAACAAACCAGGCAAAAGCCATAAAATGTTGGACACAACTGAACTTACATTGTCAGTGAACACAACTCCTAGTTTCCAGACCTGGTACTTCATGTCAATGGAGTTAAATCTGAAATAAGCAGCATTATCCCAGATACATTATGGTAAGAACCAGGAAAATAAGTTCAACATGTCCTTGGTTAAAATCAGACCCTTGCTGCTACAGTGTCTTTTCTAAAAGAGCCTGTCTGTTGTGCGGCTTCATCTCAGAATGTCCTGTTCTTCCTCAAGTAAAACATGATGTTCAATGGCCTTCTTTTGTCCGGCCACCCATCTTAGGTAACACACACACATACACACATCCTCACAAACACATACACAATATCAGTGAAATGGCTATTAAATGTATTTAAAGGAGTTACTATCGAAAGATGGACATAACAGTAAATAAGCCCACAGTGTTAATATTTATCAGTGGGGCTCAATTAGGAGTCACATTCACCTCTGCAGTAAAATGCATTAGAGAAAGAGCTGAACCGATTTCCTTATTTGAACATTTTTCTTTTTTTTTTTTTTTTTTTTATTAATACCAGGTTGAGTATGTAGACATATTTTCAGCTATCAGAGAAGGAAGCCAAAATTGCTATCATCAATGTAAGCTGTTTTATGTACAGCCAAATACTCAAGTGCATTCTGTATTACCTGCCAAAGGCCAGGATGATTTATTATTTATAGTACAAACACAATTGCTGATTATTTGAAGATCTTCTTCTTGATGCATTATGTCTCGGTGTATGAGAAACATAAACAAGAAAAAACAATTTAAAGTGCTATCCTATTTAATAATCCACCAAATTTTCTCTGAAACTTTATACAATGCTAAATAAATAACAGACTAGAGAACGGCACTTTCACATGGATCCTTTTAAGAATGCAGAATTGCAAGGACTTTGGCAGTTTTTAATACTTCATCTACTCACAGAGCACCCCAGGCAGTGTCTTTCTTGAGCCACTTCCCTTCTTTTCTCCCAGAGCTGAAGGCTAAAGCAGCCTGGTCCAGACCTAGGAGTTCACTGATCTTTTCACAGCCGTAAAACTCACCATACTTATCCATCACCTGACAGGGCAAGAAGACAGGTTTACATAGAGACTAAAACAATTGTTTCCTCAGTGTCTTTTCATCTGAATAAAGAAAGACAAGGGATAGCACGAGGTAATGGGCTGAAATCTTCTACGGAGTCTGTGCCATACTGAGATGGAAGCTTAGTTCTGCGAACAAGATGATGGTGCTGCTCATAATATATACTGAACAAAAAATAAGTATTTTCTGATAGCTGTCTTGCCAGTACATGATTTTTAGTGGGCATAGTGGCAAAGTTTTCATGTAATTGACTGATATAAATAAATAAATAAATAGAGATTATACAGAATATTAATTATTAGAATTGGTTTAGGCTTTTATTTTACTCTTTACCTTCCTACTAAAATGCGTATGCACAGTGAACCTTGGCTAGGATATATTTATTCAATTTAATCATACAACAGATGCATTATGTATCTCCTAATTGCGCAGCCGTGGCTCTAAGAAACTTTATGTCACTTGATTTACTAACTTAAAAAGAAGAGCCAACCAAAGTCTAGATTATTGCAGAGCCCATTTTGTTATTACAAATATAAGCACTTCAGCATACAGTAAGTAATTTCTACAGCCTCCAAACTCAAAAGTGGATTACCAGAAGCACTTGAAGGCATTATAACATTTATTTTACTGCAGGCTCTTAAAATGATGCAATACAGAATATTAAATGCTATGTGGCAGTGCTAGACTTACTTTAAATAGACCAAGTGGCCACCCCTGTAGCCAGCTGAGCCCCGTGCAGAAGTGCTTTATAGTGCAGTGTCACTAATGGCTGCTAGATGCTTGCTCCAAAAAAGGTTCACTAGCTCTAGATGCATTCAAACACGTGCCCAATTGTCTAAATTACAATGAAGGTCAAAGTTAATGTGGGTGTTTGTGGAAATAACAACTATTTTTACTTAAACTATATTATGGCCTACAGAGAGCATGTTAGCTTAAATGACAGGAGTCTCAACCCATCACAATCCACCGTGGGGGGTGCAACACCCTTCTCCCACTTGAGACCCACTCCGGCCACCTGCCCTTTGTCCATATTCACATCATTCAGTAAATGCAAAGATATTCCCGAGCAGTAAAAATCAAGAGAATGAGTACCAACCTAGGTACTACCCTCATGTTTCTTTGAAACAGGCAGTATCACCTCCCAAATTAACAGTGTATTTCTATTCATTATGTATCAAGTTTGGAACAATATGCAACAGCAAGTTGTAAAACTGCTCTTTCTTAAATAATATCATTTGAACCTGGTAGCTATTATTCTTTCCAACTATTATTCTTTGATGAGGACACCTGCTGATGAGATTCTGCTCTGATACATTTATTTGGGTAGAACGGAAGCAATGTGCTTCTCTGAAGACATTTGAAAACATTAGGATTTTGATAACTGGTCCTCCTGATTTAATGCATCTGTGAGCTAGTAAAACCAGCTACAGTACTCTAGTTTAAGTTACGAGACCCGCAGTTTTCTTTCCCTACAGTATATTATCTACATTCCTTATTAAATTTAGTTGAAAATTCTCCAAGTCAACTAAAATGTCCTTACAATAGGAAAAAAAACAAAAAGGAGTTTCTTAAAGCAAAGAATTATTTCATAACCTTTCAAAACACGAGAGGCAATCTGAATGAGGAAGCTAGAAGTGTTGCACTGTCTCTGGAGACAATAAAATCGTTTTTTTTTTATACCTGACAGGGGGAATAATTACACCTGCCATTAAATGCTTCATTAAATTTCAGTTAGCTTCTTAATGTAGTGTCATCAAGTGAAATATGCACACGATTACATACATGCATAAATACAATTTAGAATAGGATGTATAATGTTTTGCAATGCAGCTGCAGTCCTCTAAGATCTTACCTTTCTTTTCACAAATTTATCCCAGTAATTACTTGGAAATGACCTGAAAAGATGCATAAATAGTATCAAAAACATTAATAAAGAAAAAAATGTAATTATAAATGTATTGACAACTGAAACATCAGTGTGAGTGAAACATTTTTGTACTGTCCAACCTGTAAAATGACTACAAATAGGTGCCAGCAGCAATTTAACAAAAACTTAATTTGATGTTACTATGTCATCAGCCCAGTTGATCACGTGACTATGAACATACGGTGTGTTAATGACCAGTCGGTCCCATTGCCCTTTGATGTCCTCCTCAGGAGGCTGCTCTGTCACATACAGCCCGTCAAACTCCAGCCTTCGCGCCACTTCCTTCTCACGTTTGAAGATCACCAGTGGTACCTGCCAATCAAAATCAGTGGAGTTACCACATGTGTCTTTGAATAAACAGATCCGCTACCTTTAAAATAAATTCCCTTCAATATGATGAGAAGAAACTGATTCAAAGAAGTGAAATGTATTCATTATTAATCTGAAAAAATACATGCTCAAGCTAGTATACCTTGAGGCAGTAGTAACCAATTATACAACAAAAGGAGATGATGGTGTGTGCTACAGCTAGGAAGCGGAGCGACGGCTCCATGTATCCACTGCTTTCCTCCAGCACAAAATAAACTCTGCCCTTGTTGTCGACTTTAGCGGCAGAGTCCTCCTCTTTGCTGTAAACAGATGTTATCACTCCTTCCTCTTCTTGCGATGCAGGCAAGGATGCTACCTAGGAAGACAGTAAGAGACCGAAAGAAGGAATGACTTCACTGGAGATAAAGCATAATTTTTGGGACAAAATACTAGAAACATTGTACATTATCATGCAACACAATTCAACAACGTCCAAAACTACAGTATCCAAAAATAATATGGTTATATGTAGAGCAACTCCTCTCTGGTGTTTTTTTGATCTTATCTAGAAATGCTCTTAATTTTGATAAACCATTACTTGTAATATGGTTACGCAGGCTCTAGCGAATCAAAGGAGCATGTTTATGATTCGGCAAATTCTCCCACAATAGCCTTTTTAAGTGCAGTCAATATCCTTTTGTCATTTCATTCTGTTTTGAGTGGACAGGGCGATATCAGCATGTTACATAGACAGTCACAAGCCACTAATGTAAATGAATGAAATATTACAAATTTGCATTCGAGGAAATATTTGAGTAAAATCAGTAGCAATACCACATTGTACTAATACTATTTTAAGTCTTGCTTTCAAAATTTTATTTAAGTAAAATTAATAGTAAAAGTATTAGAAGAAAAATGTACATCCAGTCTCAAAAGTAAAACTACCCGTTATATAGAAAACAGGCTCGTCTTGTATTATTATACATTACATTATTCTATTATTATTACTGATGCATGCTTGTATCAACAATTTACTATTCGGGATGATCACTTGTTTTACATTTAATATTTCCATATGAAATGTAGTGGAGTTGAACTATAAAGCAGCATAAAATAGGAATATTCATATATTCAACTACATTACTTCAGTAAATGTACGTAATTGCTTTCCAAATTTGATACCACTACAAAGTTGATGTAATTTAGAATCTCTCTCACAAGCGCACTCCCACCTTGTAGAAGAGGAGGATGAAGTTGATTGCAAAGGCCACGAAGAGAGCCAGCAAGTGCATATTATAAAAATTCCTTGCAAAGTAGTTCTGGGGAAAAAGAAGGAAAAACATTCAGGTGTCTTTTACCTTTTTATGTTCGTGCGTGTGCATGAAAATTGAAGTGGATGTAAGTGTGCATCCATTTCTTCGTAGGTATGAGTATATATTAAGTGAAAAAGCATGTGTGAGTGAATATGTATATTACCAGCAGGCTCTTGTTACGAGTGCTTATCATTTCCCAGAGGGCAGAATGTGGGCCCTCTAGTTCCTCTGATTTATTATAGCATCTCTTGGCTGTCCATCCTGCTTCTGCTTTCTCTTTCCCAGTTTTCTTCTCAGATTCCTTCCCTCTGCAAACAGTCCAAACACAAACAGATGGAGGGCGGAAGAGTTTTATTTTAACAAGGGAATATCAGAGATGATGAAATTAGACCTTTACTTCTTAATAAATTCAAGTTATTTTTTGATTAAGTGTTACATCAACACCTCTGTGCTTAATATGATAACATATCTTTATTGGTTTTAGTACTATCGTCACTACCAAGTGCACTATTGTTAGTATTTTTCCTACATTACCTGAGGAAGTTAAATAATCTCTTATAAGATTTAACAAGGAAGCAAGAGACTCACTTTGCGTTCTCTAATTCAAGCATTTTCTCATCTTCTTTTCTCTTCTTCTCATCTTCTTTTTCCTCTGTGGCAGTGTGGGCCTTAAGCTGCTGTCAGTAAAATTTATGAAAAATCAAAAATGAATATGAATCAGTACAGTATCATAGCAGCACAATTAAGAAAATGAGGCTGAACAAAACAAACAAAAAACCTGTGAGAAATACAACACACTGAACATCAAAGAGGGAAAAAAAAAAAAAACACACACACAGAATGGACATCATCTCATATACAAGATACAAATGAATCCATACCGTCCTATGATGCTTTTCAGAAAAATCAGCAGTGGCAGCTCTTCTGGGAGTTGTGATGAACAGGTCAGTCAGACTAGCAGTGAGGTCTTGTGTCATAAGTCTGTATTGACCTCCCTCCTTCTTCACTTTGAGGCCGAATATGTCTGACATTATATCCAAGTCCCTGGGGGAGGTCACAGCTGCCACCTGCCCGATCTCCCTCAATTCTCTCTGGGAAGAGAAACTGGCAGAGTACTTCCTCAGCCGATCCACACCACTTGACACCTCCATGACCTCATCTAGAGTTGGCTCAAGGATACCACTGAGAAAGTCTGATATCCTCATCCTTTTGGCTCCCTCTATGAGCCCACCACTGACAAAGGCGATGTACAGGACATATATGATGCTGCGAATTACAACACAAATGCACCGGACCTGAGCCATAAAAATGAATCTTAGGAAGAAAACAGCTGACATGAGGATATCCTTCAGAGTCATCTTCATTAATATCTTCAGGCTTTTCACAGAAAGTAGAGATGTCAGCAGTAGCCACCAATGATACATGAAAAACATTCCCTTTTTGTCCAGGCCTATTTCTTCACTCCAGCTCTTTTCATCTACTTCTTTTCCAGCACACCTCTCTCCAGTGTCAGAGTCAGATATCTTGGCTGCAAGCTGCATCTCAAAGATGGTGTCCTCACAGAAATTGACAAACATCTCCATTTTTTCCTTCTCTCCACCCTCATTGACCACATCAAAAATGAACTGTCTCTTGGACTCTTTGACTTGCGGTTTCTCCCATTGTGTGCGGCTAGACTCACTGATCTCAAAGTAAACACGTTCAATGCGCTTCCCACTGCCAAGGATCTCAATGCGTCCTAGATAGGGGTGGAAGTGGGTCAAGACACACTCTGCCAGTTCCAAGAATGTCCTTAGTCTTGAATCGTTGGGCATGTGTTCGGACAAATTGGTGAGGAGAACGGCGATGCTGAAGCCGATGTCTTTGGCTGGCTCATGGAAGCGATCCACAAAGGCCTCATAATCCACAATATCACTTTTGGCAGTCTCCATGCAGGAGAGGAGGAAATTACTCTCAGCTTGGGAGAAACGCTTGCAATTTTCCATGGCTTTCTGAAAGTCCTTCCTGGATATGCAGCCCTTACGATCGGGGTCATATTCTCGGAAGGAATCTGAGGAGGTGAGGTCTTTTAGTTTGAGGAACATGTCAAAAAACCTGAGGATCATCTCCACGTTGCCTGATGATTCCACCAGCATATCCACCATCTGCTTTCCAATAGTTCCATTGACAACATTACCTACAGGGAAGAGAGAAGCACAGAAAAACAAAGTTGTGAATTAATGATAACTTTTAACCCAAACTGCAAACTGCAGGATATGTGGAAATCTTACCTTCTAGCATTGAAAGCAAAAACACAACCATGTCCTTATGTAAATCCATCAGCTCTTTCAAAAGCTCGATTTGCCTTGAATCCTGTGGGTAAGACAATATACTGACAGTTACATCTTTAGCTAATTGTACTATCCATTTTGGATCTTACATATTGATAATTCTACTGATGAATTTTAGAGGGAAATAAGCAAAAGTATGAGTGGATCAATGTGCTATACCTGAGAGAGCTTCATCTGCATGTGGGCAAATATATGGAGGAATCCCACAACAGCGTCCCACAGACGACTGTGAGCAAGACTCTGTTGGTTCCCAGTACATGGGCCCTGGATGAACACACTGATATTGTGAGCTACTTCTTTTTAAAAAAAAAGATATATATATATATATCTATATAACTATATTTTTTTTCAGACAAAGAAGAAGAAGGCACATTTACTCCTGCCTATGAGCTTACATGCTATGACACTATAACATGTAATGGAAACTGACTGACCTGTATGTACTCAGTGAGTGAATTGAAGACCTGTTTGGCCACTTCAATGGCCTTGGAGAAGTTGTGTTGGCCATGTATATCAATCACATCCTTCCCTGAGTAGTACCAGTAAAAGTCACTGATCGATTCCTACAGTGTGGTGAAGAAAACTTTTTATTTATGGTTCATTAGCGTAAAGAAAAAAAATAATTTTGAACAATAAAAGACTAAATATGATTTCGATCACTACATTATAATAATATTTGGTTAGTTAATCCAGCATCACAAAGGACAACCTGTCACTGTAGGCTTACCTGCACTCTTAGTAAATAGTCTACAGTGGAAATAATGATGTTGACAGTGGTGTTGTTTCCTGACTGTGTTCTCAGGTAATTCTGGAAATCTAAAACATGAAGAAAGTAAGAGCATTTTGAATTCAATGTTAAAAGAACATTACAATGTATTTCATCCTGTATAGAAAATGTTTTTAGACAATGGACATCGGCTAGAGCAAAGGCAATGTGTTGCGCAGTAATTATGAATCAGTGCTAAACTCATATTACCATAATTTTAAAGTGCCATTGAGATGAAAAACAACAATTTCTTTTTTTAATTTTTTTCCTTTATTTGTTACAACATTTGTCCTTCGTTCCGTAGGCATTAACATACTTTATGTGAACTTTGTGACAGTGTTTAAGTGGGAACTACGTAGGGCAATTAACCTGAGTTGTGTCCTTCACAGAGCAGCTGTAGAAACCGGAATAGGTCACAGGTTAGATCTTTGTCAGACAACACCTTCTCTCCTGAGAAAAAAAAAAATTTGCAGAAAAGGGCAACAAATAAAAAGATGAAGGGCAAGGAATGGAGTAACACTATAGGAAAGGCATGACAGAATGAAAGAGAGAGAGAAATCAGGTCACAATGGAATGAAGGGAGACAGCTGTTGATAATATTCAAGGCTGAGAAAGGCAGAGGGAAAAAAATGGAATTTGGCGTGTGAATTTAGAGTATGTTCAAGGCCAGGGATCTCACAGCTGGCTCTGCTGCTATGACATGGCTTCACAGAGATGGATTTTTTTATTTCCATATGAATACAGTACCTGAGCTCTCGTCCATGGCCAACCCTAATCCTTCTGCTTTGTTCTGCCTCTCAAATGCATTCAGATCCAGAACACTGGATAGCAGAAAACCACACAAACACACACACACACACACACACACACACACACGCACACACACAAGGATAAGCAAAGCTTTTGCACTCTTACCATTTTTAACAAAACAGTATCTGAAGCCTGCCAGCCTTTGTGACATTTGACACAACCTGTCAGAGGGTGTACCTCTATTAACTCACCTACATGACCGCATGAGTCCAGCCATGCTCTGAAAGAAGCCAACATCTCGCTTCTCTCTCAGATAATCCAGCATTTTCTATGAAACAAAAGCATCAAAGACAAGGTCTGAAAAATGGAGGAGGATCTCATCTGAAGGTGTGATTATCTAAAAAAAAATATATTTTTTTTTTTATTACAGCGAGCTTTGCTGCAGTGTCTCTATGTAAAGGCACCATATTCCTAAGAAAAGACAGAATTTGAAAGTGACCCGCTCTGAATATAAAAAAAACAAAACATGCTGAAGAAAGGGCCTTTAATTTAAGTAAAAATATTATGGCTGGAATAGTAAAAGTAAAGTAAATAAGTGATGGTTTCTGTAATGAGTCACTGCATAATGCATCACCATGAATTAAACCTTCCTTTCTATTCATTTAACATATCACAATATTTGCAATGCAGCTGCTATAACAGTAGCCCACATCTTCCAGTCAACAACTGTTTTTACTCACTAATATAATATTAATATACAGAATTATTGTGCTTATATTTTATATTTTTCCCCCAAATGCAATTAATCTACCAATCTAATCTACCTGCTGCAATAACCTTATATTTTAGTATCATCTAATCTAATCTTACCTCTTCTTTATATTATCTGTGTTAATTAGAATTATCTTTTGTTTCATGATATCAAAACCTTAAAGGTGCTATATGTAAGTTTTTACTGCTGCTACATAGCCAACATTAGCATTAGCAGCTGTTTATTTACCAGTCTAGAGGAAACACTGAGAGTTCAGCATCAAACTTAATTCCTTTATTCGCCCCGAGCCATCTCCAGCAGTGGAAAGGACCACCAATTTTAACTCTTGTTTTGCTTCTATTTCTATCACTTCTTTTCTTCTGCTGAAGTTAGCATGCTAACCAGCTAGCCCCAGCCCTCCCCATCGTGTAGTACCCTTTTACGATACTGAGTCACTGTAGCGTCCAGTCTGCCCTCAGTCTATCATGATAGGGTGAGGCAGTAGCACGTAAAGGAATGAAGTTTGATGCTGAACTCGCAATGTTTCTTCTAGACTGGTAAGTAAATAGCCGTTAAAGCTAACATTGGCTATGAACCGATAGCAAAAACTTGTCAGCCTGAGTGGGAGAAATGGCCAATGTCAGTCACAGTAAATATGCAAACCTATTTTGGGGATCCCAAGAAAAAAAAATATTTGTACAGTTCAGGAAGACACCAATGCAGTATTTTACCTGCTGAACAGTGGCATTCCCTCCATTGAGAACAGCAATACCCAGCTTCAGCGTAGGGGCAATCATGCAGCCCATGATCCCTGATGGAATTTGAAATGAATCACAATCAGAGGATGCATAGTGCTGACTCAAAAGAATAACCCTGATGTTCTTCAGTTCCATCTCAGGAAACTGAATATTAACTTAATCCCAAAGAAAAGCTTCATTTTAAATTCAGCTACTGATTCTGGGAGTCGGCTCATCTTGGTTCAGTATTCAGAAAACTTAAAGTCTCTTGCTTAACTGGCTCATCTAAAAAAACAGCAACTTGCTAAAACAGAATGCCCCTCAAATAAGAAACAGACAAGACATATATGAGACATTTACTTCAGTTGTTAACCTTTCCTACCTTTGCTGGCACTGATAGTTTGCAAGACCATCTCAGAAGCTCCACGCAGATGCAACCTGGCCTGCTGGTACAGCAACTTCTGTTTCTCCATCTCCTTCTCCTGAGCCACAGAAAGGTCAGTTTATGTTTTAGTACATGTATTTATCTAACAGAATTTTCATAGTTTTTATTACATTTTTGTTAACTCACTATTACTAAAATTTCAAATACTATTAATTTAATAATTTATTATTATCCCAAACATGTATTTTAAAAACAAGAGCCCATTTACTCACCTCAAAGCTTTCCACCTCCTGTTCTTCACTGTCATCCTCCTCTCTCTGGCAGCTCTGTAGCAGAAGTAAATTGCAGGGCGTTGACAAAAAAAAGAGGTAGAATACACAATGAGTCAATATAGAAGAGATGCAAAATTTACAAATTCACTGCCGTCATTTTTGACATGCACTTTTTGTTATACACTATGTGTGACATGCACCAAAACATCAAAGCAAGACAAGGACCAAACCAGGTATATGGCTGGACCCCCCATTACCTGTTTGCTTCTCTCCTGTTCTCCGTGTTCACATATACAGTTTTTCAATGCAGCCAATTTCCTATAAAGCTGTTTTCATTTGCATGTTTTTCTGTTTCTGTTGTCAGACAACAGAACAAGTATGAAATTGTGACTGAAACGCGGCCCATTTAGATTACATGTTAACCAGCAGTCACTTCCCAGCAGAGAGTGACTAAAATACGGATTTTATAACCGTGAAATCGTCTGACAAAATCACAATACACATAAGTTAAAAAGACAACAGCTGTGCTGTGATTTAGACCATATTTACTTGTACTTATAAAATCATTATACAGAGAGAACATTAGAAGCTCGTTCATGTCTATGCAGCTGTCGTGCGGATGGAAAGCCCAACCACGCACTCATGGCGCAAAACTGGCAACTATCTATTCTATTTTTATTCTATTCAAATTTTATTTTGAAAGAGCAACAGCCAATGGGGTAACTCACAATACTCGTCCGGCTGACCAATGGTGTAACATCAGCACTGAGCCACGTGCATTGGGAGGACTGATGCTGTAACTTTATCACTCACTCAGTCATGGACATTCATGTTCGTAGGGCTGGCCCCAAACAATAAAATAATTTTTAAAAACTAAAAAAAACCAAAAAACTTTATGGTTTGTGTCTCTTCAATGTCTTTTATTGATGTTACTGTTCTGTAGGTGCTGGTAACTGGCCTGGAACCCAATATAAGCAACCTTTACAACCATGTCTACAAAATTGAAGTTTTTAAAAAAATTATGTATCTTGTTTCCCCTCCTGTGCACTGAGCACTTCTCTGGCCCCCAGAACCAGGGCAATTATTAAATACAATATTAACACACAATTTCCTGACAGTATAATAGTATATAAATAATATTATCGGCAGTCAAGCAATAAAATAATCCATGTTTTGCATGATTTAGTACATGATGTGGACACATCAACAAACATTAAGGTACTACTAATTAGATCATTGTCGATGTTCTCTTACCTTGGCCAAAATAGCAGCGTAGGACTTATAGAGACTGTCATTTCCAAGCTTACTGCGAACAGGGAAGACAGATGAGATAATATCAGTGTACGTAAGTATAAACAGATGCAGCACTCTAAAAATGGCTGATAAGTAACAGGGTAAAAGCCAATCTGTCAATCTTCAATGGATCAATTCAAAGTGCTTAAACGTGATGCCCTTGATTGAATAATTGAATGCACCACCATCTCAAATTACCCCTAAGCAGTGTGTGGATCTAGAGTGTGACCATTTTACTCACAAGTCTGCTCAGTGGCATTGGACATTTTTATTGACCACACCAGTATACCTAGTATCTGGCTGACTTGATCGCGGCTCTGCACTGATTGCACAAGCGGGAGTGCTCACCTACCCCCAATGTCTTTACAGTGACGTGGAGCAAAACGGTTTATTTAATGTTATGGTCTAAGATATGTGAGCATATGTGGTATATATGTTATGTAAATCTGTTGGAATATATAGGAATATCACAGTGATACTTCGGTGGGATTGGTGGACCAAATCATGCAGATAAAAAAAAAATAAAAAAATAGAGGACTACAGGAATGCTATAAGAATACTTGGTTACATGTTTGTTTGACAAACAACATTAGAAAAAAAAAAAAAAAAAAAAATTTCATAATAGTGGTTTCTATACATAACCTACGTGACAAAAAAAACAGATTGGAACATTATTAGAATGCTGTAATGTTACCACAACTTCTATTTTAAAAGAGAAAAATACACATTAATTTGTTCCACTAAAAACTGCTGCAGGGTGAACTTAGGGAGAATTGAAACATGTTGCAGTTTTCAGGATTTCAGAAAACAAAGGCCATAGATGTCGGGGGGGAAAAAAAAAAAAAAAAAAAATCACGCTTCTGACCAATTTAATATTGACTTTCCTGTTGATGGTTGATGACCAGAAACAAAAGTAGAATGGTGTTTCAGCTGCAAGTGATCTTTTATAATGAAAACACACACCTTCTTTCTGTCAGGGCGCTTCGACTGAAGAGTGTAATGAGTTGTAGGAGGGGATCGATTGGTTTGGTACCTTCTTCCACATCCTTTTCTTCCCCTCTGTCACCTCCACACAGCTCTATCACTCCTCCCTTCTGTAGTCCAAAGACAGAGTGAAGCTACTATTGTGTGCTCTTAAATAATGCCACACACTGACCATCCACAACCCCTGGTGGCTGCCTAAAGTTTGCATACTGCAGGTTTTCTCTCTTTACACACACACACACACACGCACACACACATGAGGATTTTCTTTATGTGCACAGTGTAGACAAACTTTAACATCACATGGTGAACTTTTTCCACATGTACATACACTCAAAATTTCTGGATGAATACGGTCAATTTGAACATAGTTAAATATTTAAGGGAATTTCATGCCGGGAAGTGCGTCCTGCAGGTAGCACTGACTATGTTTTAATGGCTCTGACATTCTGCCAGTCCTGTCCAAATACTATACTACAGTACTATACTACTATCATGTACTACTGGTACTACTATCTTAGTATTAATTATAACCAGGAATCGAGAATGTAGTGTTTCCTCACTAGAAAAACACAACAAAATTAAGTATATTCAAGGATGTCAGTATGCATTTTTAATTTGCTTTGGTGTGATGTTTAATAAATTGTGCCCAGCAGTGCAGTCTGGAAACACACAGGCCCACTGGCTCTAATATTGAAAAAAAAATGTATTCAATATTTGGAAAAGACGTTTTCTTTCTCAAGTTTCCAAATTTGAAAATAGCAGTGGCTATTCTCAAATTCATCTTGACTGGCACCTGTCAGATAGCAACTTGTATCAATGGCTATTATTTGTATAGTAAATGCAAAAACAGTGTACTATACTATTAGTAAATAGTATGAATTTGGTGCATAAAAAAAGGTGGGATTTGTATTCGGACCAGAGGATATACTGCCAAAAAAGCTCAACTGAGGGCAAAAAAAATGCCTTTGCAGGTCAATAACTCACTGTAGTTACTAGCTGGATCATAGGAAGGCACATTCAACTGTGAACCCACAGCAATTTTGGGCCATATTTGAGGTAAATTTCCTGATTAAAAAGTCTCGATGGATGGAAAATGAATGAAAACTCAAAATATGGTCCCATATTACTCTTATGCAGACGTTTATGTATAGAAATTTACTAATGTCGGTGTGGCCTCGTTTTCCACTCACAGCTAAATCCTCCACAAGCTTCTCCTCAAAGCCGTGGTCCTCAGCCGATATCCAGGATTTATTGTAGCCTTGGAGGAAAAGGTTGACAGCTCTGTGCCTGGGGAGGAAGAGCAGAGAGTGACAAGAGGAGAGACAACAAGAGATTCATATTTGACTTATTTGTATTAGACAAATGCAAATAAGTGGTTGAAAAATGGGCAGCATAGCAGGAAACTATTAAACTATAACAAAAAGCTCTTATTAGACCCATTATTACTCATTCATTAAGGTGTCTTATGCCTGTCCACGATGATGATTGTTACATCCACCAGCGAGTAAAGAGTGCTAAACTACAGCTATAATTCACCATGCACAAACACTAAAATAATATTCATCGGCTACAAACCCCACACAGCCACAAGGGTTTAATATGCTAATGGCTTTGCTCCCTTTGAACCTGACATGGCTGTGCCTAATTAGGTTTTACATTACCTCTCCATCACAGTACTGTCTCCTGCACAATGCAGATCTGCAATTTACACACCTGAATCCTACTACAGGCACTACAGTACAATTTGATATGGCGTGTCTTAGTCTGAAAAGTACACAAATAGTTTTTTCTAGGCCACAAAAATAAAATTTAACAAAATTTGCTGAGATTCTTACAGGTTTTCACAGACTCATTTTGTGTCTATCAGCAGGTGGGAAAAAAAAGCCCCTGCTGAAAGGCTCAAGCAACAAAATTACTTATTTAAAAACAGTATCACGTAAGGGCTAACTTTTCGATCACCCTTAATTCAATTATTTTTCCTGCCTCTTTTCAGTATTCATTTTCAAACTAAACTGTTTAAATGTAGGTGCATAATTGCGAGGGCGTGAAAACATCATTCCCACAAAAGACCAAATAAAACCTACATGGCATATCATTGGATGATTATCTCCCTCAAGCAAGGCTAATTCAGTGCAAAATGTTCAGTAGAATTTAATAAGCTCTTAACCTGAGCACTAACAGCACTTTTGTGGGAGCAAACCATCTATATATACATTATGTGGTTGTACCTGGGTAGGTTGTAGAGGGGAGCCATCCTTAGGCAGGCCACCACTGCTCGTTTCCTCTGTTTAGACAAGACCTTGTGCAACGCCGATTTTTTACTTCTCTGAGGGTGTTCCACCTGAACCCAAAACCAAAGAGAGATAATGTAACAAGGCAATGAACAGTAAGGTACATAAGTATTTGAACAGTGATACAATTGTTGTAATTTTTCCTCTGTACACCACTACAATGGATTTGAGACAAAACCATCAAGATGTGACTGAAGTGTGGACTTTCAGCTTTAATTCGAGAGGGGAGGAGGGGCTACCAAAAAAGTTCAGCCACAAAATGCAAATTGGAATGAACTCCAGCCCTTTTATCTGCTTACTTTGTCGTGAAACTAGGGAACAGGCCCCAACCGGCCATGAAACTGATTGTCAGTCAATTGTCCAATTACTTTTGAGCCTCTGAAAATGAATGACTATGTATAAAAATGGCTGCAAATCCTAAACGGTTGATGCAATATTTTGGTTACACCCTTTGAATTGAAGCTCAAAGTCTAGACTTCAGTCAAATCTTGATGGCTTCGTTTCAGATCTATTGCGGTGGTGTACAGAGGCAGACTTACAAAAGCATGCAGTTAAAGTGGCTTCTACAAACGTGCATTTGTAATTACTGCAAAACATGTTTCGGACCAGAAAATCATCTTGTGTTGGTTAAATTAGATGAGAGATACAATTCCGCAACACTAACTACTACCAGAAGAGTCTTAGCTTTACTCAGTAAACACATTTTTTATCATGGATTTTTATAGAACAGATAAACATACAAATTCTCAAAAAGTTTACAACAAAATGTTAAACAAACCATATATACAACCACATGAACTAATTAAGTAGTTACAAAAATAAGGAAAGCATCTAAAGTAAATATTAAAAACATATTCAAAGAACAATAGTGGACCCATTCTATTCCAGTAAGCCATGGAAGTGAGCCAGCATGCACAATAACAGGATCCTGAAACTGAAGCAGCTAAATAGAATTTAGCTATCTTTAATTTCATTATTTACACTTGTGCTTTCCCTGCTGCTACATGCCAAAAAAAAAAAAGTCTTGTGTATATTTTGGTGACAAGAGTGTATCATTGGTAATATCAGTACTACACTTTTCATAGATTTGAAAGAGAAATCTGAATGTACTACCGATGTTTTTATACTGCCTTAAAAGCTCACCTGGTCCAGGTAATAAAGAACTTGGCCTATTCCCACAATCCTGTCTACAGTTCTCTCAGGGTCAGTGATGGCCCCTGGCTGGCTCGCATGTTCAGCGTAACGAGTTTCCTGCTTCAAGCAGTTTGACGCCTGCAAAGAGAATGGATCATTTATTTCTTTTTATTCCTCAAAGTGCAGGTATTTCAACCCTTCGATTAAAGATTTTTGTAAAAGGCTGCTGGAAAGGTCATCAGTTCAGTGTAATAAGGTTTATGGCATTGAGAAAAGAGAATAAACAGTTCAGAGCGAGCACCCTTAACAGTACAAAACACGAAAAAAATGAATGTAGAGAGTTTGGTTGGAAATAGTTAGGCTAATAAACATCATTAAGGAATCAGGTCCTGAATCTTGCTTTCCCCATTTCTTGTAATTTCCTTGCTTGAATTCTCATGATCAAAAACAACAAAGACTCACTGCTGACTTATTAATTTTCATACAACCAACAAAGGATAGCTAAAGGGGCTAAATTTCTCTTTAAAAAGTTTGTTTATGTTAATGACAAAGCAGAATTTATGTTTTTTTTTCATCACTGACTTATGAATAAACCTATTTATCACTAACTAATGAATAAATAAATACTGCATGCATATTTTGTACAGTATGTTGAGTATGTCACATTGATGTCTCTGGTGAACAATGAGTCATTCACTAAGATCATTAAAAAACAGCTTTGGATTTTACAGGCTACGAGAGCATTCTTCAATTTAATTAACAATATACTTCTTGCCCTCAGGCAATTAAGTCACTCGTACTCAGGCAGTGAATATGCAGAATGTTGAAAGATGTGCACTTCATTTATACTCTAAGGATATTCCAAACAGGAATTCACACAACCCTTATATACCAGCTTTTCCTTGACATTTGCATCCAGTTTCTGCTCCAAATAAGGTTATATTCTAATGTAGCAATGTCACTAATCATATCAGTCAACATATCTATCTTTTAGGGTTTTCCTTAAATTTGTAGTGTATAAATCTTGTCTAAGATTTTTGTGCAAACCCAGAGAAATAAAACCTCCCCAAATGCATTTAAAAACTTTTATTTGAATCAAAGGTTCAGTCAAATACTGTACAAATGTATATAACACAAAAATGAGGGCCAACATTTACCTGACTCTGAAGATGTACAAGGCCATGGAGCACACGCTCTCGAATCTCATCTTCAGTTTTCTTCTATGGAAGGCAAACAATGGCCAACAGTTAATACATATACCACAGAGATATTTAAGTCACTTACCATCATACCACACTGCAGATTATCCAAGAAATACAGTCATTACACTGCGATTCAAAAGGTTTTGTCATCATGGGGAGCACATTAATGCTAGTATTGTTCACGTTTGCAACCAACCTGAGCGAAGCTGTTCTTAGCCAACATGATAAGGCTCTGGTTGTTTGGAAAACAAACCCTGAGTCCCACAGGGAGCAGCCTCTTCACGGAAGCCACAATGAGAGAGGTGTGCGTGGAATACCGATCCCCCTTCCTCCTCATCCTCCTCTTCTCATGGTTGAACTGAGTATTTAAAAGTGATGAAGATATAAATAACTTTTTTTGAGACTTAACTCAGTTGGATTTTTTTTTGTGATGACCATAAAACTACTAGTGCATATGATGTAAAGAGATGCAGTTCTTGCACATCAGTGCATGCATACTGTCATAAGGTCAGTTTATAAATATGGCTGACCTTGGACATTTTGTCGTTGTTGACCAAGAAAGATAAGTTGTTGGTTTCATTTTGGACCACAAAGTTCTGTTCCTCCCATTTGAAATTCTGTTGTAGCAAACACAGCAAACACAGGTGGGGAAAACTGACATGATTATTAGGGTACGATAGGATTGGATGGTACTGACATGAGAAGAAAAAAAATAAATAAAAATTAAAAAAAAAACACTATTATGTGTAACCCTCACATGAGATTTGGCCCAGAATATAAAGACCTCTGCCACCATGCTGAACAGCTGCTCAGCCTCAGGGTTCGACTCTTTCAACCAGCTGGCTCTGAGACAAGACAGAACAAAACACATCACATTATCACCACAGAATTTATTCCTGTTAAGCTAAACATACACCTGAAATAATAACTAATATAACTGCTCAATGACTTGCGTCTTACTCTTTGTATCTTCCAAAAATGTATTTTCTACTCTATTTTTTGCTCTTTCTGGTGTAACGATGGTTGTTTAACTCAATCTCCAAGGTAAGATTTTTCTCAATGTTTTACCATTTCAACAAATATTAATGGAAAATTTGGTGCTCAAAAGGTTTCTAAAGGACTTCCGAGGCCAGATGATAGTTACCTGAGGGGATGAGGTCAATAGAAAACACAGTAAAATAAGTGTCACTTTCATTGAGTCTATAAATACTTCACATCCCTAGGAGCTTTTGGCCTCAGAAAATAAGCTTGCTTCTCCACATCTAAGCTCCATGGTAGCATGCCTTACCGATTAAAATCCACAAATGGGATGAGGAGGGGATAGAAGGCATAGAGATCTCGCACCAGCACAGTGAACTTCTCCTGTATCTGCAACTCTGCTTCAGACGCACAACACCCTTCTGCTTTCATCTGCTCCTCCTCCATCAGCACACTTTCTGCCCTCTTCCTCAACTTTTCCATCAGTGGCAGGAAGTGGCTCTTCAGCAGCTCAGTGTGAGCTTTAAATATAATTGGCTGAGAAAAAACTGAAAGATATGACTGGCAACTGTTAGTAGCGGAAAAAGAGAATGAAATAGATAACTGACACGGGATAAAAATATACATCCATACAACAAGCACTGTATTTTACATGATTTCAAATACCTGCCAGTTGCTTCATCCAGTCCCCCTGGCTAGCGCCCACATGGTTGTGGATGATACGAAGGATGTGGCCAAGCAGGTCACTAACATGCTGGGTAATGACAGAGGTGCAGATTGGGCTGGCTGGCTGGCCCTCAGGGCCCCAGTGCCACCAACGGCACATATAGCTGCAGAGCATGGGCAAGGTGACATCCGTGACACGGATGTAGTGGGCCTGGCGCGCTCCAGCACCAGTGCCTGCCAACTCTTCCACTTCCCCCAGAGCCTGTTCCAGAGAAGGCAGAAGAAGACACATGTCCTCCACCTGATCTGGCAGCCCCAGGTCTAACAGAAACAGATATGGAAAATAAGGCTGAGAAAACAGGGGGGTTAAGATGTGGGGCTGAGAGCTATTCAAAACTAATAGAAATATCAGTGCATATGCAGTGTGTTTATTTATAACCTTCTCTCTCAGTAGCACTCAGGGTGTTGTAAATGGAGTAAGGGTTGTTATGGTTGAGGGCTGGCTCCAGGAAACATACAGGAAAAGCACCCGTCAGGGCTGCCAGACAAGCACCTGCTGCAGGCCTTTGCCTGAATAGAAATGCAATGTTAGGGCATAAGAATGTGACTGACTAATGTCCACATTTTATCAAGCTTTTCAGCAAAAACTCTGAGTAGGATTGCTAATGTAAATTTACCAGCCATTACCCTTCCTTGTCACTGACAAACCTTGTCCCTCAGGTTGAATTATTTCTCTCTGTCCAACCTTTGTTAGCCTAACAGTTACTTGTAATAGACTACAATAATGTAAAATCAGTCAATGTGGACAAATCATGCTTTTCATAATTTCCAAATATTGTATTTATAGACAAAAACAATGAGATAACATCTAAGTAAGCTACGGAATATTACAGTATAGTCATTAAATAGAAAAAAAAAACAACAAGATTTTCATCATCAGCACAAACTCTAAAATCGTATTGCAGTATAGACAGTACCCCTCCATGAAGATGCTGCTACTGTTGCCAAGAGAGTAGAGGCTGTTGAGGATCCTGTAACAGGACACCTGGATACCACCCACTGCAAAGACAAGGTGATGCTTATAGCTGAGATCCTTGTAAAGTTTATTTCAGAAACAGCAAAGAACACTAAGTAAGAGAGCTGACAGCATACAATTACAGAGAGATGGACTAGCTGGATGACTGCTGATTCAGGTAATGAATGATTCCTGTAAGGAATATTAGTGAGGAGGACAATATGCTCCTGCTGTTCTGCGGCCAAGACTGAGATATTTAATGAGAGCTGATTTCAAAGATGTGGAAGGTAGGAGGTTGAGGGGAGGGCGGCCCTGAGTGATTTCAGGGACTGTGGAAGCCAGCTGTTAATCCAGCTCCTTAGCATACTGCAGGAAACCAATGTAACTACTGACAACACATGGTGGTGGTTGCATATTTACTATTCTGAGATTATACAACATGCTACATTTGTGTATTACATTCTGTGTATTTTACGATGTGAACATAATGTACAATAATTTGAGACACATTCTTCCCTCACACAGGCCCACAACAACAATGTTGCCTACCCAGGAGGTCCACGCCATAGTTCTGGTTGCCAAGATGCTGGAAGAGGGAAGTGAGGGTGGGTAGAAGAATGGAGGTTGTGTAGCTGAGAACCTTGGCAAATCCCCTAGCTTGCTGACTCCTACTCTGTGGCAACGAGACCAAGGTAACAGAAAGGTTTTCCACAGTCATCTCCAGATCTGCTGCAGCTGCCTCAAAGAATGAGTGCAGGGATGCTTGGATAGACTCTGGGGCTAACTTCATCAATGTCCTAGGGTGAAAGGGTGAAAGGGTGAAAAAAATATATACATTTTTTTGTGACTTGAAAATATTTCTGTATATACTGTTTGTGTAATTGAAAGAAATAATGATTTGATTTATAAAAAAAATAGATTATGTAAAATGAACAATAGCAGATGAAAAGTGTAGAAAATTAAAAAGTTAAAATGTTTCATGCAGGGACTCTTTTCGATGACTATAATAAAAACTAGTTAAGTGGACTAAATCAGTTGCTAATCTATCTGTCAAACAAGTCTAAATGACATCAATCCCTGCTGAGCCGAGATTCTACTTCTGGCGTCATGCTTCAGAGGAACTGTCCTCAGGGACTAAAAGTGATATAAACCACAATTAGATAGCATCAGTGTATCAGTGGCTCAATTACACCAGTCATCTCATCCTGACATGGTGGAGTGACACTGCTTTCACCGCAGGCAGAGCACGGAGATCAACTGAGGCACAGTGTGACAGTAGTGCCATCTAGCTACCTTGCATCCAGAGCCTGAGCCAAAACATGGAGGCAGCTTGCGACTGACGAGGCTTCGCTTCCTGAGAAACACACACACACACACACACACACACACACACACACACACACACACACACACACACACACACACACACACACACACACACACACACACACACACACACACACACACACACACACACACACACACACACACACACACACTAAATTCAAACTGTTAGCATAAGCCAAAAATATATGCAACTATAGAACATGCATAAAGATGTGCAGAGGTTAGATGAATCTCAGACAACTACATTTTAGAGAAAGCACAGACAAAAATGTGAACATAAAATAGACACAGTCGTGGACAATAAAAAAAGCAAACTGAGGAAGCAACAAACAAGAGAACAAGTGGAACAAATTAGTGTCAGAATAAGCTGTATTTCCACACCGTCCTTACCAAAGAATGAGATTCTGTGTCTTACTAGGGTTGCAAGCTTACAAAAGAGGCTGGATGTGAGGAGAAAAGACAAGTGAAGTAATGAGGATAGGAGTGGAAAAGTACTCAGAAGACACGAAAATCAGAAGAATGGCAGCACAGAAAAATGAAACTTCTGTGACAAAAACTTAAATAAAATAAAACTCTTCAATTATTATGCAAAACATATCTGAAGAATTCTCACATAACAAAAGGATGTGCAAGAGCATAAGAACGTTTTAAAATGCTACTACTGTAATCAATGTACTTTAGGTTATGTTGGGAGTAACATACCATGCAATCATTTCCTTTTCTTTTTTTGAGGCATGGGTTCTGTTACCACTTGAGCAGAGACTAATGGACAAGAAGTACAGATGGTGGCTTTTCACATATTGTTCCAAAAGAGGAAGGATGACCTGTTGAATGGAGTAATGGCCAAAGGTCACTTCATAAATCAATATTCCCCTTCAATTTCCTCTGAATAGCTTCTACATTTTTTTTTTCTAATGTCAACCTTTTTGACAAGATCACACATTTTCTGTGTCTGCTTATTCCAGTGCTTCATTGGTGCCACATCACACTCGCTGAGAGAGATACTGGATTCAAAGGCACATTTTTATGTGCTGAACCATTACATTAAATGGATAACTCTAGAAGTCTTATCACTTCTTAGTAAAACATATTTTCCCGTATTTCAGTCTGAAATGTTTCAAGCATCTTGTGATCATGACTCGAATTTTTAAAAAAAGCTCTCAGGAATTGAGCAGTGCCTGCCAGTTTAACATGAGCTTGTGATGATGGCTCCAACAAGGACCTGTAGGGGAAAGAGGTTAAACATTTTGCACTGTATTAGCTATTCTTATGAAGCACCGGGAGTTCACAGACGGACAGACTGACAGACAGACAGACAGACACACAGACGTGTGACTGTGTGGTTAAGTGGGAGGTTTGGGGTGTAGAGATCTGAGGCATGACTGTTCACAGTCTTGGCTGCCTGGGTCTCACTCAGGGGATCCTGTCACTGAAAGATAGACCCTTTTCATACACTACCTCCTTAGAGGCAGAACTGTGTGGGAAGCTTTAATCAATGTCCTGATGGCAATCAACCCGCCCACATGGATTTCCAAAATAGTTAAATAAATTACACAGCCACAAAGGTTTACTTAGAGGGGTTGCCCATGGCAACCATCTGATTAGAGGATGTAAATGAAATGAGAAAAAAGGTCAAGAAGAAGAAAGAAAATGGCTTTGGAAAAATGGGGCGGGCTGAATCAATGTAAGACTCCATATCAGATGGTAGATTTTGACTGTGTTTAGATATGCACTGATCTGAGGCAAACCTTAGGGAAAAAATGCTGATGTGGAACTCTCTCTCCTTTAGACATCTGTCCTCTGGCTTGCATCACCTCTGGGAAGAAAAACACAATGAAATACAGAATCCCTTACAATCAAAGGTGAAACTGCCATAAAACTACGGACAAAATGGAAAAATATAAATAATAAAGGTGTTTCTACGTAATTTACCACAAGACAGGTTGACTGTCTGATCTGAACTATTTTGTGATAGTTCAAATCAAAACCTAAGACAGGCTTCCTGAAATAGACTCAAGAGACTGTTGCCCATTATTCATAAACTGAAACGTGAAGATTCAAGACCAAGCGATATGTTCAAAACTTTACAGTGTCAGGTAGATGGTGTACTCATACCTTTGGGATGTATAATGTGAAAGTTCTTTTAAGTATTTTATTTTATGTTTTTTTTAAATATTTTTTTTGGTCTTTACATTCATGATCACTATAATGTTACCCAGCTCCAACATGTGCTCTTGGGCCTCCTCAGTGTGAGACAGGAGCCGGTGAAGGAGAATGTAGCTAAAGCAGTTGGCTGTGGCCGGAAAGTCCATCTCCACTGTCTTCCGATCCCTGTGGATGGGAGTGAAATCAAACAGGGCTAATCATAAACTACTGCTTGAAAAGACAGTAAGTGCTCACCTTAAATACTGTATGACTCGGACTATGTATTTAATTTCCAGAATCTTATTTCAAGAATTACAAGACAATGTAAGGGGCAATACAATTATGTTATTCACTGGTTGTGCTGTATTTCAGGTTTCGACCTGTACTGGAAGTTGTTAGAAAAAAGAGAGAGACTGGGGCATGACTGCTAAGATGCCCGCTAAGCAACATTAGGACTTCAGTACCACTGTGACATGAAAATGGAACACCCCATTGCTCTCCACCTCAAACTTATTGTGCCACATGACCTTTTTGCAATCATAACCCCATTCTGTACTCACCTCCACACAGTGTAGCCATTTAGCCGAAGGAACTTAAGGATATCCTGGGCTCTTTCTCTGAATTTGGTCTTCTCCTTGGCAGTCAGGGTATCATAGGGTACAATCATTGAATGGCCACATCCTCCTGAGAACAGAAATGGGTCAAATACAGTGCAACTGTGTTAGCTGTTCTGTGCTTCCTGAGAGGAGAGGACAGGGCGGGACAGGAGAGGAGAGGAGAGAAGAGAGGAGAGGACTTGAAGAAAATATTACAGAATAGTGGCCGATTACAAGGTATGGTACCTTTACTCTCAAGTTCTGATTTCTTCCTTTTAGCCCACGCATTGTGATAGTTTTCAGCTAATTGTTCAGCCGTAGCCTATAAAAAAAGAAAAGAAAAGAAAAGAGTAAAATCCATTTTCAATTGTCTTGAACATGAGTTTAGCTGACTTGTTTTTACATATTTGGGACCATAAACAAAGAACGCCGGGCAAGTGTAAATAATGGCCAAACACATCACTTTTGTCAAGGAAATGCATCAAGGAAAATTACCCCTTACCAGCAAATATGATTACACAGAACTCCACGTTACCAAGGGCTGATTATTGTGACTTCACATTTCAGGGAACACTTGTTTTTTTTTTTTTTCACCGAGTTGTTTTCAGGAGACAATCCTGTCTCTCCAGTTAATATCTATTTGTATTAGCAGAAGCCACTTACATATCTGCATAATCTGATTATTATTCAGTTATGCTACACAAGTTCCTCATACAAAACAAAACTGACCCGAAAACATTGTTACCACTTCGGCAAATTGTGTGCCAGGATTAAAGTAGAACCAAAATTGTACCGATTTTAATTGTGTATAAAACAGAAAAAATGTAATTACTTACACACTGCTCCCATGATAAAGTGATGTTGCTCATGTCCATTGGTTTGGGGCTGAAGGTTGAAGCTCCTTCAAAAGACAGCTGGAAAAGACAACAAATGGCCGATTACCCAATTAGAAATGCAAAATCCAGTATGGGAGAAGTTTAGCAGTGAATGAGATTGCTTTTACTATGGCAGACATACTTGGTGCCCAGTGGCAAAGTGAATGTGACCTGTGGAGTGCACATACCTGTCCAGACTGAGAGACTCTGCGTGTACAGGTATGCATGCCAAATGCATCTCCTTCTTTAGTCCTCTCTATGGTCCATCCAAAGGCCAGCATACTCTTTATTGACTCTTTAATGGCCCAGCGGTATGCCTCCTTCTCCTGGAAAACTCAGAAATATAGATTTAATTTAAAGCTGAAACTTACCAGGTTATCAAAGGACAGCAGAAGAGCAAAACATACCTCAACTATTTTGTATTTCAAATGCTTGAAAAGAAGTCTGCTGTCCACTCCACACACCAAGTTTTGTAAGGAAGGCAATGGGTAATAATTCAAAGACCACAGGCCAAGGCATTTCAATCTTTTATATTACATACACCACATTAGACATGCAAGTGCCTCTGGGATTTGTCAGTTCCCTGCTTTCTTTACTGAAGTATCCTCAAACACACACAAAAACTGATTTCTCAGTCTACCTTCTCAGCCAGAGTCCTGTATGGCTTGAGGAGAGGGTGAACCTTGGTGTTCTCACATAGCTGCTCCCCATGAACCCAGCCATTGGCAAACTGACAGAGTTAACACTCAGATTTAGTAAAAATCAGACATTGGAAAATATGCAGACATCAACCACACAGCACAGGGAGAGGTTTTCACATTGTCAAGCAGAAAAATTATGTTGGAAATGGATTTGCAAGTGGTTCAGTCTTGACCAGGATATCATACATCAACTCTACTTTGTCAACTCTAACTGTCTGGTCAGATTCGAAGAATAATTATTTCGATATTACCTTGTCAAGTGACCACTTCTCGTGAGTATGCTCTGCATACTTGTTCACTACAAACTCCAGTCTCTCTGGCACTGACACGCTAGTGAAGGGGAAGAATTAATGCATCTTTTAGCTCTATCAAACAGCAACCCTTTTGGACACAAATTCACATTATTTGTGGGAGGATTTATAAAGAGCATAAAAATAAATGTCTCTTTGAATATGGAACTTTTTTTCCCAAAGTTAATTGTGTCTATCACGTTACAGTTTACACTTTCCCTGGAACAGAATGGGTTATCGTCATGAAACCCAAAATCAACATGCAATGTTTTGTCCACAATCAATAAATATCACTGGTCAGTATCTTACTTGGAGGTATCTACAGGCTGGGGGTCAAAGTGTCCATCTGTGTCCATGGAGGTTTTTTTCTCCATCTTTGACGCAGAGCTTGAGTCCATGTGGTCGGGAGGCAGGGCCTTGGCCACTGCAGCCAGGCACTGGACACACAGCTGAAACAACTGAGGCTCATAGGGCTGTAGAGTTGGAGAAGAAAATGGGACATAGGAAACAGAGTTTGGGAGACAAAGAGGATAGGATAGGGTAAAATAGATATTGGTTAAGCCTGGTTTCGGGGGCTTTGCCACAGTAATGATGTGTTTCCTTGTTTTGTTTTGTTTTTTTACTGTGAGCTTGTGTCTGAATTTTACAAACATAACACTATTCAGCTAAGGAAACCAGCTCATTTAATTCAAATTTAGAAGCACAGTGGATTTAATTATTTTGGATACAAAGACATACCACTGTTGCAGAAATACTTCCTGTGAATGAACTCTATCTCATGCAAACATGCGGTTATTTAAAAACCCTGTTAGAAACCTGGTTAAGTGGCCCAGAAATTTCATTTCTCTAACTCAAAATTTGCCCCAATAAAAGAGAAGTTTCTCAGTTATATGATGTTTAAGAAATCAGGTCACCAGAAAAAGCAAACAACACAAATTTATGATGTGTCTGACATATTCTGTATCCCACAAAATAAATTCAGTTGGTATGAAATTTAGTTTACATATCCAGTTTTCCTTACTATACATGTTTCCATCTTAAGTTGTAACCAATCTACAATAAGCACTGTACGATAAATAGACCAACTGAAATACTGTACACCTAAGTATATATACAGTAAGTTATACTCTGTAATCATTTATCTGAATAAGTTAAAGAATACTTTGCGATGCTTACTAAGAGTTAAGTTTCTGAGTTTGTTGGATGTGGGCCAAACATGGGCCTGGAATGACCTTGATGTTTTCATGTTCTCCATCAGTCAGATAAGTGTTGGGCAGAAATATTCTGGTGCATGCTTACAGTGAACTTAGAGAAGATTCAGTTATTGATTATGTCTCTCATATTTCCAACAAGTCTGTTTAAGGATGGGAGGCTACATACCAGGATATGAAAAATTAACTCCCAATCTCAAGTGTGTACTCGTTTTACTGTGCCTTCTTAAATGGACTTTGAGAAGGATGGAAAAAGAAAAGCAGCAATAGCTCAATGGTAGGATTACACTGTCAAAAAAATGGAGCATTTATTCATTTTCTGCAACTTTTTGGAGCTCCAGGAAAATATTGTAATTTTAAATAATTTCTTGAGATTGACACACGTACTGAATATAGTTTACCTTTTTTGCCAAGGCCTTAAACACTCCCCAGAACAATTTTCTAGACAGGTGGAGCTCCTCTTCAGAGGCCAAACCCTGGTCACTCTGCACACCAGTTAGCAAGTAGTACTTCCACCTCTGCTCATAGTGACTGGTCAAGAGCTAGCAGATAAAAGTATTCAGTACATATAAAGTTTTATCAATTTCACCTGGTGTACCAATATAGTTTCACAAATATTGTAGCAAACTGCAATTTGTGTATTCACTTTTAGTGGCATCTTGCTGTAGTCCGTGAGATGGGGAACATCGAAGACAAGACGACGAAGAAGAGGCTGCATCATAGAAGGTTGGAGTTCACTGTGGACACCAATGAGTGCAGAATTAGTGACATGAGCAGATGCACATAACATCCACACATACACACAAAAACACAGTGAATGATTATATGAATGATTTCATGTCTCGTGTCAATGACAGATGTTAAGATGAAAGATGTTAATTAAATTGTTAACATTTTGATTAAATTTGGGAAATTATATCCAAATTAGGCAAAAACGGGAATTATAGTGATTCATTAAATATAATGAGCAGGAATAAGAGTGCACTGACGTGTCTGCAGCAGTTAACAATAATTTATTGCTGTTTCTCATTTCTCATCCCAACATATGATTTGTTCAATCAGTAAAAAGACAGCGAGGTCAATGAATATAGGAAGCTAATAGTGCAATGCAATAATTTAAAAAAAAAAAAATAGCAGACCACAAAATGCAGCTACTAAAAATAATATTGTACCACAACATTGGACCCAAATGTATATAATCTATCAGCAACTTGCTGAAAAATCAAACCTTACCTGCAGACAGCAACAGCAACAACTCTTTGCAATAATAACCTTGTGGAGACCGAACCCTAAATCTGTAGGTTGATTCATCATACCAACTTATAACCCTACCTGCACACAGCCAACAAACAATCTCCGATAGTGTCTCTCTGAGCCTTGGTCAAGCTAAGAGCCCCGGAGAGGCTGTAGACTGCCTGGATGAGAGAATCAACCAGCAAGGTATGGTCTGCTAATCCACAGAAGAAAGCCGAACATTTGGTGAGCAAGGGAAGCACAGCGGTGCACAAGTATCTGTTGAGGGCCAGGGCCATGTCAGTGGATCCCAAATGAGCCTGCAATGGAAATGGGAGTTCACACTTACACGGCGTCCAATTACCTAAGTGGAACTAAGAAAGGAGTGAGGAGGCAGCAAGAAGAAATGGGGACCGTGATCAAGAATGCAAAAGTTTCCTCAGATTGAACATAAAGACCAAAAAATAAAATGTATATATAAAACAAAACAAAACACTAATTTATTAGAAGATATTAGTAAACTGAACAAATAATTTTTAATCAAATTGAGACAAAAAGGTCTTCTGTAAGTCAGTGCAGTGCATGAAGTAATGGTTAAGAGGATTTTTCAACAATCGCAGTAATGTTATGAGTTACAATGCTAGAGACAGGAGGGCAGAGAAGTGGATATTTTTCATTGGTGACACGGTACAGCTTGGATCAATATGAAGTCATGGGTCACTCCTGCAATGTTACACTGAATCTCTCAAGCAGGTGAACTGGGTAACAATATAAAATTATCTCTGCTCACAGTGTCAAGCGAGACGGCTGCCTGAAGGTCAGGCAGAAAACCAACTTCTAGGAGGTGGAGAAAAAATTTCTGGTTCTCGATGCCATAAACCCGGTCTAGGAACAGAACCATAGCTGCCTTGTGGTCCGGGCAGAACACTGTAGACAGGTCAGGCTCAACCACGTGACCATCTGGAGAAACAAATAAATATTAGATTTTAGAGGATATGACCAAAGGTCATATTGACACAATGCGGATTGTACAGTTATCCATACACATACAAGATGGTGAAATGACAGGAGGGACACAGTAACTACGAAAATCTCAGGGGGTGGAGCTTTAATGACTAAGGAAATTCTAAAGAAAATCATAATTCAATAGGCAGCTATAGTAGGCAATGCAGGTTTCTGTGCAATGGCTTAATACAAGTTGAAAGTACTCTAGTGATGTAGGATTGACTGATTGGCTCATTTAACCTTCAGACACTGAAGGGATTTGAAATGAGATGCTGATGACTCCCTCAAGATCCTGAATGGGGATGAGCGACCTCAGAATGGCCCGGATGCGGATGGCTTCTCCTTTGCCTCCTTGAATTAACTAGACAAGAATTCAGAAGAAAATTGGTCAGTCATTTAAGGCTTACATGGGATTGCCAATGGGCATAATACATAATGATACAGTAACAAATACAATCATTCAAGATATATTGTTATGTACATATACTGTATTACATTGTATCTTTGGTGTTTCGATTGTATAGTGATTCTATCAAATATTATGGACATCTTCCTAATGTTGAGTTGCAGCCCATTTTGCAGTCCAAATCCAATTTGTCTCAAAGTTGAGAAATTTGAGTTGAGACTGTCTCGGTAATTTGTTTTCTGAGACATCATTGTGAATTGACTCTGGCTGATTTATAACCAGAAAGTGCTGTAGTGGTGTTTATTCGTCTTTTGAAAAATGTTCTTTTACTTTTTACAGTTTAATTTGCTTTTTCATTAACTCTCTTGTCTTGTCTTTGCACTTCAACTTCACTGTAACAGGCAAAAAGAGATGCATCCTCTCAAAAGGCAGTTTTTATCAGGCGCGCATGCTGCCTGTCAGGTACACGTGCTCACTCCCCAAGCTGGCCTAGTTTGAGGTTTTGCTGCTGTGAACCTCACACTCTGCTTACTGGTGCATGTTGGGCCCATTCGGACAGGATTAAGACAATAACTCAACACAGAGGTTAGTGTTTTGATGCATATTATAGTGCACCAGTTAAAAATTCGATAACAACATAGTATATGAAAAAAAGTATGTGATGAAAACAATTCTCTATACTCACTGATATTAATACAGTATGGTTCAGCAAAAGAAGTTTCACGGATGAGGAGTTTAATCAGATAAATACCGTAATCATTGGTATTGAAGCAGTGATTCTGACATAAAATTTTATTGTTGAGTTATTATTGAATATTAAATTTTTCAGTTTATGCCTTAACATCCTGTGTGTGGAACAAGACATTATGTGGAAAGGTAAAAGCAATAAACTTTTTTTTTTGTTTTCGAAATCATCGTGACTCATTCTCTAAAAAGCAGTTTGCAGACTTTCTCCATTAGGCTTTATTGTTTGAGCCATCAGTGGATATTGATGGGCAAAGGCTGCTGAAGGCTGGGAAAACACTCACATGCTTCTCTGGAGCACAGCGCCCCAGCAAGTCAATAAGGGCCGAGTAGAATGTCATGATGGCGTGCCCCATGTGAATGAAGTCATCGTCATGGTCCTGGACAACATCTCTGTTACAGGACATAATCACAATGGTCAAAAGCTTGTCATGAACTAAAATGAATCCGTAAGGATTGTTAACAGAATCAAACAATTAATTATCCCTAAAGAGAGCAGCCCGTTAACCAGGCGAGATAAGATATTTACTAATTACTTTAAAAACATTTTTTTTTAAAATTCTGCCAGTAACAATGATGACAAGAAATGCAGACAGAGCAGTGGTCAGCTCCCACCTAACAAAAATTCTTAAAAATAATCAGTGTCTTTACCCTTTTGCAATTTTGTATTTAGGTTATCTAACCTCAATTTACCAAGGGCAGGTTGGCTGAACACAGATTCTGTGCTCTAGAAATGAAATCCTCCAAAAGGCCAGCGAGACAATTACTCCAGAGACTTATTGTGATAAGGCATAAAAAACAGTGCCGACCAGGCTTATACCTAATGTTTAATTACATTTAGATGACTTTCCGATGTCTATTTTTAAAACTGACATTTTGATTGTATATATTTCACAAATCTTTGTCAATGCTGTTTACAGAAAGCGTAGCATTTATATCCTTTTCCAAATCGAGAACCTCTCGACTCTGATTAACATTAATCACGTTGAACTTTGATCCCATTTGCCGGTGAATTTTCAATGCACAACCAGTGAGATTACAAATTGGTGTGAGAAAGTGATACAGCAGAAATGGAAAAGAAACAGAAAATGATAGAAACTGATTTCATGAGCATTTTTCTACACCAGAAAACACATGTGATGCACTAAAACAATTGGATTGTTTGCAATCATTAGATAATCCATTAGACAGTTTTTATGCATAAACCTTTGTATTTGTGTGTATATGTGTGTGTACATTATTAAAACTCATTTTTAAACCACAGATTCAATGTAATTTTGTATGTAGCATTATTATCCTAAAATTTTAAAATTATTTGTCTGCTCAAATCTAATATTGACAATGTTCTGCTGTACTGGTACATGGTGCAAGGTCCGTCCATAGAGGGGTCCTCAGAGATCCTGATGGCTTCCTCCATGGCTGCCAAGAGACCATTTCCCCCATCACCTCGCAGGGCAGGGCCAAAACACTCAGGCCGACGAATAAGCAACTTCAACACCAAGTAAGCATTTTCCTCTACACTCTCACCTGTTGACAAAGAACACACGTATGATGAAGACTAACAACTGGTGGATTGGATGAAATTGTAGACTGTGTGTGGGAGAGCACTGTACATTTTAGAGCAGTCACATATTTTTCTTTTACTCTATTTCTCCAAAATTTATAAACAGAGTAAGATTTATGACAAAGACAGGCATGAATTTTTAGGACTAGAGGTTGATAAATCAAAAAACACACCAAGAGGATCAAAAAAGTAATGATACCCAAGTCAATATATGTACAGCTCAGAGACTAAATAGAAAAGAGGTCAAGCTGAAATCATTGATGGGTATGTGGTACGGAAAGCCAATGCCATTTGGCTGAACAGTCAACACCCTCAAGAACAATTTGAACTGAAGTCTTCTGGGCACTGCTTCAGAGTAAAGAAGATCAATAGTAGACAAACCAGAAAATGGACTACCTCTATTGCAAATATCTTACTTAATTGGCAGCATGAAAGAATGCAGTCTCTTATGCCTTTCTAACTTTGCATTTCACTACTAGTATTCTTGCACTGTCACAAATATTTACATGTACTTGTCCCAGATGCGATAAATGCCCTAAATAGTTCACATGTCAAAAGTATAACTAAATAAATAAAAAAATAAATAGTACAGTTAAATAATTAAAAATGAAAAATCAAAGGCTGCCAAAAAAAATAAAGATTTACTTAAAGACAAATGGCTGAATAAAATAACGAAGCCAATCACATTTCTGTTTACATAATGAAGTAAATTTTGAATAATATAAACTGACTGGAATCATCAAAACAACATGACTTCCTACAACACTTTTGGCAAACAACTGCAATGTGGACAACAATGTTTTGATATTTTGTCACTTAAAATACAGAATATGTTCATTCAGAATGTGTTTTTCCCATTCAGAATGTGTTCTGAATGGGATAAACTTTATAGGTAGAACTAACAGGTTACCATTGCAGAAGACAGCAAAACGTAGAAAATCCAGGTAACGCTCGCCCTCTACAGGGTTCCATCCAACATCAGGATAGCCTTTCGCCACTAGCATTGGACAGCTCTGGAGACCACAGCCAGCGAGGTACTGCACCACCTTAGATTAGATTAGGTTAGATTCAACACTGGGATATTGCGGCCGAAAATAATGGGGTACAACAAAAAGAAAGTAATCTGTGTTGTTATTATGCCTTTCAAGGAATATCAACTAATAAATGTGATTTTGATTTCAAGTAACCAGTTGTGATACTTATTATGCAGTATGATGCTCAGTATTACTGTTGGCGTCATTAGACATTACAGCTATGTACAGCAGGAAGGTGATGGAGAGTAAACAGAGAGCATCATATACAGAGAAAACTAGGTTTCACAGTTAGTTACACTGCCAGTGAAACTCTCAAACATAAATAAAAGATGAGTGAAATGACAGTGACATTGAAAAATAATAAGCAACAGCAGACCACGTTCAATATAGAGCAAAGCACTTATCTACTGTATGTATAGATGACATAATTAAGTCTGTAAAAAACAGTACTGTAGAGGAAAGCACAGAATATGAATTCACCTTCTCTAGGTCAGGTTCCTTCAGTGCTAAGGCCAGTTCGTTATTATCCATTACAGAGGCTGCTGCCACATCTAGAGGAGTGGCTCCACGCATGGACGGTGAAGCTAAGGGACAAAGGCAGAACACCAACTCATAAACTATATAGGTCAGGATGGTGGGGTCTCTAATCGTGGGGACAAGATAGTAACATCTTCACAAGGTTATTATAGGCCCAAAATTTAACTCTCCACACCTAGAGCACCTCAAAGAAGAACCATTTTCTCCATCTCTTTATGTGAAAGATAATGTCCTAGCAAAGAGTCAGACACAATAAACACTTATATCAATGTAATTCAATGCAAAAGTCCTGCAATAATATTTTACTTAGCAAACTAACTTTGTTAGTTAGAAGTTGAAAATATAATGCTTTCCTTACAACAGCTCTACAAACTAAAATGGCAGCTAAAAACTGCTAGAGTTACAGGCTTAACAAATCGAGTTCTGTAGTGTAATGATGGGTTACTTTATTGTAATGCATTACAGTAAATGCTACAGGAGTTTCTGTTTCTTTGCACATCACTTATACATAGACACAGACAAGTGTGAGAATAAGATTTACCTAGTCCAACACTGCTGTTCTCCAGCAGGTAGCTGAGATGGTCAAAAAGGGCTCCCTGATTGTGTCGGCTGATGCGGCAAAAATAACACAGGAATCGACAGCAGCTAGCTACCATCTTGGGAAAGGTAATCTCCTAATAAAAGAAAATGAATGCATGGATATAAAGAAAAATCAAAAAGACAACAACATGACCAGGTCAAAACCTAGTTTATGACTGGACCACCCTTTAGCTGTTTGCTCCTCTCCTGCTCTCTGTGTTCACATATACAGTAATCTAATATAGTCAAATTCCCAATAAAGCTGTTCTCATTTACATGTTTTTCTGTTTGTTTTTCACGCAACGGAACAAGTAATAAATTGTGACTGTGACGGGGCTCATTAAGACTACATGTTAACCGGCAGTCACCGGCGACGTGTTCTAACAAAATCACCATACACATAAGTTAAAGGCAACAGCTGTGCTGTGGTTTCGGCTATATTTTCTTGTAAAACGATCACTCAGAAAGAAATTGGAAGCTCATTCATGTGTGTGTCAGCTGCCGTGTGGTCAAGTGAAGGAGAGGTGTGCCTGTGGAGGGAAAGCCCTCTTCTTCTTCCTGGCAAATCTCTTCTTCAGAAAGTAGCTAAGGTTTGTCCAAAAAGTCGCTAAAGTTTTCACTAGGTGCTTTTGGGAAGAGAAGTCACTAAAGGGGTGTGAAAATTCGGTAAATCTAGCCACAAAGGCAACGCTGCGTGTAAATGTCTCCCTGATGACACAATAGAAACTGTTTGCGTCTATTCATTTTGAAAGAGCAAAAGCCAATGTGGAAACGTCAACATCTAGTCACGTGGTATTCGGTAGACCAATGGTATAAGTTTACCATTCAGTCAGTCAGTCAGTCAAGGACATTCGTGTCTAAAAGGACTAAAAACTTAACCGTACTGAATGGAGTATTGCCCAGTTAATGATGTATATCAGCCAGAACCCGATATATTAGCTCTGAGTGTTGGTGTATTGCCTATGGAATACCAATACTGTTCATATAAACAACTAATGAAAGGACTCAGACAGTTGATGGCCTGCTTCTTTGGTTAGACACTTTTTCCATATATCACTACAAATTTTAATTTCTCTCTCACCTTTGATTCCCCTTCTCCTAGAACATTGACCATCACCTCCATCACGGTCTCGTGCATCCCCAATGCCCTCATTAGGTTGGGGTGTTGGTAGAAAATTTTATTATTCATGATGTCTCTGTACATAAAAATAAAAAATAACGACAAAAACTGTAAGAATACTTTTCACACCACAGGGGATATGATGGTACATGCATGTTAGAAATGAATCAATACTAAGAAGATAACAATAATCAAGAGGTCTCAAAAGAAGAGACCCCATGCGGCATTGCAAATTTCCCTGTACCCTAGTCTTCTGATCATCAGCCTCTCCTCTTCTTTCCCCATGCGGACACTAAGGAGCGAGCGGATTTGGCCCAGGGAGGACAGGAGTGTCATGGTGTCCTCCACGGAAGCCTGGCTGATCGTATAGGCTCTGCAGAGTGGTCCTGCCATTTGGCCCCCAAGGCCCTGATACTGGCGGTACAGCAATGAGAAGACAGCTCTAACCAGTTCAGGATCCTCCATCTCACTCTCTTGGGCCCAGCGCACCATTGTCTCAGATATCAGCTTTTTGAGGGACTCTGAAGAAGTACCAGCAGAAGAAAACTGATAAAGTACAGGAGTTTAATACTACCAACCTTGTTTAAAAAAAAAAAAAAAAAAGCAGGGCCAGCTGTGCTTTATGGAGGAAAGACTGGATACATCATGTTATTTATTTATCTGTTTTTATGTGACATCTTTAGGTAGTAATCCGACAGGTTTTATTGGGCCTGCTACAATAGATGTGCCACTGACCGAATTCTACATAACTCTGATGGGAGGTTAATACTTGGTATTCTCATTTCACACATTCACTTTCACCAAACTCTTCTGAACCCAAAACAAATGTTGCATGATCCAATGTACAGGTCAATTAATAAGGGATGCAAAAGTGATTAAATGCAGTTATTATGGAGAGCACAAGATTGTTCAAAGGGAGAGAAAGAAATGGCTTTCAAACCATAGATTTACTTACTGGCACTCTGCGGTCTACACTCGACTACTGCTATGGGTTTCTTCCTCAGCCCACAGACTCTCGCCACTAGACTAAGTAGTCGATCTTTTACAGACATCTCAGCATCCTCTTCAACCTCTGAGTCACTGTCCAATTCAATGCCTGCACAATTACAGCAAAATAAAATGAGATTTCCTCTGTGGTCATCATGGTAAGTGCCTACTCAGAGCTTTTTCATAGTTTCCTGGCTCAATGAAGATTAATAACGAATCTCTCAAAGACAAACAGTGTTCTGACCACAGTGTCTGTTGAGGAGGTTATGGAAGTGTTTTAGGAGCTGTTGGAGTTCCACTGGACATGGACAGTTCTCCAGCTGCTCATCTTCTCTGAAGCTCAGCAGCATGTTGATCTAAAGACAAATAGAGAGGGGACATAGACAGTATAGACCATATTTTAATAAATGCCACAGTTATATTGTGCACTGTGATGACCCAGCCAGTGGCGTCCTTAGGCCTGGGGGTCAGTGGCTACAGCCCAGAATGTTTTATGAGTAGCACTGTCCCTCAAAATTTTTAAACTCTTTTATAATTTTTTTTTTTTTTAAGAAAAATTAAAGTTAATAAAAAAATAAAGATCTATTACTCTTTCATTTTGATCATGCATTAAAGTCCTCGAATATAATATGTCGATCAAAAACACTAGTTTGGGTCCTTCGTGTGTCATTCAAGCTGCAGATCTAATTCACACTACTTTGCACGCGTGTAATATGTGTGAGCGCCAGAGAGAAAGAGAGAGAGAGAGAAAGAGAGAAAGTGCAGCGGTTACACAGGAGGAGAGTACCCGACAGACAGAGAGTTAAAACAGTTTGTCACAGTTCAAAAGGAGCCCTTGTCACACAATCGAAGCAAAAGCTTTTAGGCCAGGTTTGGTCAATTTTTAAAATTGAACAAAGCATTGGCAGTACACAATCTAGCATATAAGTGCTTCATCAATGTCGAGGCTATGATTTTTTCTTAGGGTTTTGGTTCCTGCTGCCAAATATAAAAATAACGAAGTTGAATGAGAACTCATATTGCACACATTTCCTTTAAATTTGATTCATGTTGTGAAAGCCAGCCTACACACCTGACTGGAACCTTTTGATAGCGCACAGCGTCTGACATCTTATATTCGTTTCACTCTAAAATAACTTGAAAATGGTGAAATCACCAGGTGAAAATATAAAGATTTCTGGGCTGGGCTAAGCCCCCAATGTTTCAAGGTCCTAACAATGCCTCTAGACCCAGCATTTCTTTATATCTTTTTTTTTTTTTAAACCTTAACCCTCCCTTAACATTTCTAATTTGATTTCAGCCCATTCTACCTGGTCCTGTGGAGGTGAGCGGAACTCCTTGGTCTTGCGGGCAGTTAGGGCGGCAGACATGTTGAGTGCCTGCATGACCTGGTTGTAGCGAAAGCGTTGGTTCTCTTGCAGTTGACCAGCAAAGTTGTCAGAGAAGGCAACCGCAGCTTCTACCCTGTGGCGCACCTGGCTGTCGCACAGGTAAGACAGCAAATGGCAGAGCTGAAGAAAGAAATGTATTAAATCTTTTTTTATGAGTCATTTTAAACTGCTTATATGAGTATAACAACACAACATCTGAAGCTAATCCAAAATTACATCCAATTGGAGGAAACGACAGACAAACATGTCAAAAAAGTCTGCTTGTTTGCTCACCTCAAGTTTGACAGCTTCTGGAAGCTTCATTTGAAGAAGTCCTTGTTTAGGAGTGTCATTTTCCTTTTTGTTGCCCTCTTTCCTTTCCTCTTCATCATCATCATCATCATCATCATCATCATCATCATCATCATCATCATCATCATCATCATCCTCCTCCTCCTCCTCCTCCTCCTCCTCTTGCTCTCTCTCTTCAGCGGTTTCAGCATCTATGGAGAAGACTCCTGGGTCTATCAGTCTCAGAACTTTGCCCAGATCCTCACCCCTAAACACCCCCATTACCAGCAGCGTATAGAACAGCCTAATTAGGGGAACCAGCAGAAGCTCAATGCTGCCTCCTACAGGATCCCTCACACCCTGACCCGCAGCCAACACCCCTGCAGTCAGCATCTCTACAGTCAGTTTCTTCAATATGTCCAGAGGGATTTCTGGGCTGTCTGTGCAGGCTATTTCAACTGCACCATCTGCTTCTATCCCGTCACTCCTGACAAAACAAGGAGATGAAAAGTGCATCCGTGGTTTAAGGGATGTGCTAAGACTCGTGCTGGGATTGGCCTCTGGAGGTTGACCACTCCCCCCATTAGCAGAGCTGGGATAAAGGGTGATTTCTTTGGTCTGGTCTGTCATAGGCACTATGTATTCATGGTTCATCATGAGACATGCTGTGGTGTGGCTGGAGAGGTGAACCTAAAGAACAACACAAAGAAAATGAATTTAATTACTCTCAGAAGTTTCCTTATCCTGTTGTCAATAAATGCAATCCAAAGGCAAACATGAACTCCAACAAGCAATCACCTGAGTAAGTAGCTGGTAAAATGCAGAGCGGAGTGGGCCAGGGAGGTGGGGATTCTGAATGGCATGAAGGAGCTGGGACTGGTCAACGTGACTGCAGAGGGCATGGCAAACTCTGGTGTTTCCAAGGGTGCATAAAGAGCAGTAGAGGAGGAGGGTGTGGCGGTGAAAGGTCAAGAGGTCATCAAGTTCAGACAGCTCCAAAATGTCAACACACCTAGACGTATATGTCATCAAAAAGTAAAGATGTGGTCAGTTTCAGTGTTGTTGCCAAGAACAAGAACAAATTAAAGCTCCAGTTTATAACTCGCAATTGCAAGACCAATTCCAAAAACAGATATTTATTCCTGCTCTTTAACCTGTTTTCATCAGGGATCTGAAGGGTCATGACTAGCAGGGGATCAGAGCATTGGACTCTCCAGCCATGGCACTCATCTGGCCGATCTACCAACACCTTTAATGCATGGTCTGGTACTCTGGTCCATGAAACAGGGCTGAGATGCTGGACCTGAAACCTTGGAGGACACTGAGGAGTGGCATTTCTTCTTTGGCTGCGAAGCAAACCTGCTGACAGCGGCATCACATTCTGGATCAAGAGAAAGACAAATACAAATAATGGTGTAACAGTCCACCAAACATATATACACAATATAAAAAACTGTAAAACATTGATTGAAAAGCAGACTGAAAAAGATAATCCACTGAGCAGAAACCTCTTGACACTGAACTCTAATTAACCTAATTAATTACTGATCTAATTTGACCACAAAAATTTGCCCAAAGTTCTTAAATATGTTGCTTTTTATGTATCGTGCTAACAAACAGACAAGGATGAAAATACAATGTTGTTCTAATGTCTTTGACATGATTAATAATGAAAACTCCCTTTACCTTAACATGTCCCAGTTCAAACTGAAACATGATGCTGGTGGTGGGCTTGACAAAAACAGCAGGGAACAGCTTTGTACTGGCTTCCACCTAATTAGTGGTGAAACACCAGTACCTCAGTTTCAAGATGCAATGCAACATGTTAAATATTATTCACCATCATTACTTAAAAAAGTTATTTTCCCAAGTGTGACATACATACCCCCACTATGAGGTTTAATTTATATCAAGTTTAGATTAATGTAAACATATTACATTAAAAAACATATAAACATATATATGTGAACCAATCAGATAGCTTCCTGTGTCACCTACTTGGTAGAAGGTGGCCATCTCCACTCCACTGGAGGTAAAGGTCAGCAGCCCAGTGGCACTGTCAATCAAACAGCCGATTTCCAGCCCTGAACTTCTTCGACTCTGAGACAGGCCTGTTGCTTCTCCAGCACACACCATGTAACAGTTACACCGCTTCACGCTGTGCAAAAGGACAGGGATATGTTCTATTATCAGTCTGTTCCTAATTTCTGGCACAATGGAATACAATATTAAAGTTCTTCGGTAATACTGTATGGTGTGAGAAGCATAATCATGGTAACAACCAACAACATCTCTGACTGCAATTATTTAAGGTCTTGGAAAAGTCACACATATGGAAAATATAACTTTCCTGGTGCACACTGACCTTTCCTGGACTTTGCCGCTGTCGTCTCCGAGGGTGACAGTCACGGTGTTGACATAGTCAGTGTCAAATGTCATCTCATATTGATGAAAGTCAGAGGTCACCCAGCCTACCCACACGTTAAACGGCTCCTGGCCTGGAAGAACTCTCACTGAGTAGTAATACTGAAACAGAGAGGTCAGCTGGTGTCTTCATTTGGTATTTGCATTCCACGTTTTTTTTTTTTTTTTTTGTTTTTTTTAAATTGTGGCTGGTAGCTACTGTACTTTTCATCCATCCAGCAGCAAAATGTTTAATTTTAGTGCATTCTGAGGCAGTTGAGTGCCCAAATACATTGAGTCGTTTGTGTCATTATTTCTAAGTATTTCAAAGCAATTTAGAACTAACAGTACAAAAACATTTGGTTTTCTTATTTATGCTGATTTTTTTTGTATGTTCTGCGGTTTTCTGGCTATGATTTGATGAAATAATGAGAAAATCAAAGCCTTACCCTGGAGCTCTGGATAAGGTGATCATAGTTATCTTTGTCAACTACAACATCTTCGAGAAGCCGTGCAGATGAGATGCTGCTGACTAGGTCTGGTTTAGTCCTCTTCAGCATGAACCTTACAGAACAGAAGCACACATTAATTAGCACACAGCACAATGAACTTTGCAGATTCATCATGATTGTGGGGAGACAGAGAGTCTGTATGCTATATTTGTTTCCTTTCACAATCTTCATTTCTTCTATTTCTGTCTCGTTTCATTTGGAGCAACTTCTTTCACAACGATACTTTTGTCATTTTGATAGCATGGCAGACAAAAATGGAAAAACAACATACATACATACATTATTATGCTAACTAAATTAACACTACTGAACCAAATATGTGCTTTTACGCTTACACTTCTATATTCCAAATTATACGCATTTCATTAGACATTTTCCTAATTTTTGTTTTTTCAAAACCTACCGTTGTTTCAATCTTGATGTTTTGTCTTGGTTATGATCCTTGTGGTTGAGCTCATCTCTTGAGCCAGCAAAGCTGTGGGCTGACTTCATCAGCATTTCAAAGTCAGAGTCCACCTCCTCCTGCTCTTTCCTTCCTAAAAAGAACAATGGGAATTAATTAAAGCAAGGCCCTGGGGATCTTAAAGGGAACAATTTATCAAAGTGATAATGGTAGAATATCAGTAATTTGGATGACCGCAAGCTATCAAGATCTCACGAACAAATTATTTCATTAAATTTTCATCTTGTAGTAGGTCCGTGTTTGTACATGTTGCATCAGTGACGATGTCGTTTTGTGTGGCAAACCAAGCAAGTCCTTTTTGAATGCTTGTCGAGTTCTCTGTGGCTACCTTACAGCATACTGTATATGAAATTATGTAATATCATCTGAACCTGGAGAGAGAGTGTTGGAGGCCACTGGAAGTACGCCCCCTGCAGGGCTAGTGAGGATAGCAGCACATTCAATAGACATGCTGAGCCGGTAAAAGCCCATCTCACTGCCTCCACCGTGGTGTGCAAACAATCGCTGAGAGACCCTCAGGCTGGATGAGGAATCCGTTGAGCCACTGATTTTAGTGACCTTGAATAAGATTTGAACAAGATTTTCAGGATCAGTGTTGTCAGTGAAACAGGGCTATGAGCAAACCTGGGTCCCCCAAAAGCCTTTATTGAAATACTGCACAAAATACATATTAACCAAACTACTAGATAAAAGAAAGCCTATAAACTGTATAAACTAACCTGTAAATTGTTATCATCAGGTAGTATGGAGGTAAACTGAGGCTGTTTCCAACTCATCCAAAGGGATGGATCTCTGGCCATGTTGACAGCAAATGGCTCATAGCCCTCCTGCAGGCCACACACAGTGAAGTACTGCAGAGAGTCCACTTGGCGGCCCAGATTAATTCTCCCCACCTGGTTCACCCCAACACTGACCACAGGCAAGAGGCCTGGGAAATATGGGGAGAGACAAGATGAAAAAATTTTCAATCTGATAAATATATAAATATATTTATTATGTCTCTGAAATATGTTGGACTTTTTCAAGAAAGGGACTGTACTTAAAAATCATTGTTTTGATTTATTATCTTTCAGTTTAAAATACAGTATCGGGTGTGTACAATACACTGTAGAAAGTCTAAACCTCTTTCATACCGTCTCTGATATCAAAGTCCTTGGCAGCCAGCTCTGATCCTCTGTCATTAAACAGCACCTCTCCATTGAGTGTGATAACCATGGTGCATTCAGCCATGTCCACCAAGCAACCCACCACATTGCCTCTCTGCCACGGACGTCCCAGGGGTTCACCACCCTGATGGTACCACTGACCCTGAAAGCAATAGAAAGACAATTTACACAAAAAAGATACAAGTCAAAGAACCATCACAGTTCAGAATGAGATAAGATGAGCTAGCAGGATCATCAGACTCAGCTGTGCTCCACTTTGGTTTTTTTACATCCCTCATGTTACATAACGGTGAATAACACAATGATTTTTGTGTACTGATTTTAAATAATGTGGAAATAGTCCAGCAAAAACTGAAACAGTTTGATTGCAACCACTGTTTAATCAGGGTTATACATACAGCTTTGCTGTAATTGTGACTAGCTGTGTCAACATCAAGTTGAATTCAGATGATATGGCATGGACATGCAACTTAGATTATGAAGTTAACTATTCCGTTGGACTTTTATTGTTTAATTTCAATTTCTCTCATTAGACTGTTATATTACAGATGTAAATAGGGCCACAGTTCCGTCTCTATCTGCTCTCCAAAACATCCTGTGGTAGCTGATTTTGACTTTTTATTAGATCCAATATTACTGTAATTCTGTAGACTGCATGAGTAAAATCAAGAAATGTCTAAGAACTGTGGGAAATAAAGCCATGTTTTTCAATACACAACAACACTGGCCATGTGGTCGTATTCAGAACTTTGAATATCTCACCTCAAATCCATCAAAGACATATGCCTGGTCATCTGAGCCGAGCTCTTTATCAGGGGTACAGCCCGGTCTAGCCCAGCCCACTCTCATTGGCCCTGTTGTCAGTATTTCAAACTCAAAATACCACTTCCCCTGGGTCACAGCGTATGATTTATCTGGTCTGAACACTCTACACTTCTCAGTAGAGAAGAGACACGCGTTTGATGACATGGCTGTAAACCCAAGAAATAGAGAAAAAATAATTATGTGTCAAAATAATAACTGATCTGCCATCAAGTCCCATTAAATAGAGTGTATCTTTGCAATACAATGCCGACGAATATTGCAGTATTGTTAATATTCTGTAAAATGGTGCAACTGATACTTGGCATTAGTTTTATTTGATAACAAAGAGCTGCATCTTAATTAACCTTACATTTATTATCTTATACTGGTTACAATAAATAAAAGTGGAAATGAACAGAGCTATAACTGATAAGACTGATAACAGGGCCTTGAGACCTACTCCGCTCCTGGTTGAGGGGCTCCAAGCTGTAACCGTAGGCCAGCAAGGTACAGACGGCCTCTCTCACACTCTCCCTGCCCACTCTCCTACTCCTTTCATCCAGAAGGTTGTAAGGCACAAGGTACGGGCTCCGCTTCACTTTCACATCCTAATAAGACAGATGCAAAGAGCAAAAATGGGTAACTATATTTGTCGGGGAACAGCATCAATGTATGTGATGACAGAACATGCTGATAATATATGCATTTCTGTGTTGTGGTTGAAAGACTATGTACAGGGAATACTTTTTCATACACTATATTCTTCACTATATTTGAAAATACTTGAAGACTAGTACTGATTAAGGCCAAATTCAATATTATGTCCAAAATCAATGCAGTGGTACAGCACAGAACATAAACCTGTTGGGCTCCGTAGGTCCATCCCAGCTTGATGCGCTCTCTGGCCCATACGTTGTGATCATTCTCTGCCAGCAAGTTAATCACTTCCTCATAGACTGGGCTTAGATAAACCCTGCTCAAGTCTACTGGGGCAGGTCTATAGCCACTGGGCTGCTCATACCTGAGAAAGAGAATTTAAAAAAATGGACACGAGCGTGACAAGAGACAAGATTGGAAATGACATTTAAAAGTTATTGTGAAATGAGTCACAAAGTCACACTCATTTCACAAAGTTGTGAAATGAGTGGCTATGATGTAGTTGTGCTTTTACAGTATTCATGAATATACCCCCCCCCACACACACACTAAATTTTCCCATGTGCAAGGGTTCAAAACAAAATGCAATTAAACATAATATTAAACATTTACATACTTGGTGGCTAGTCTCATGTATTTGACTTTCTCTGCAGCACGGTCATCAGTCAAACAGATGTAGAAGCCAAGAGCAAGGAGAGTCCTCCAGTGCAAAAATAAACAAACATTCACCAATCACAAAAACAAGCCCAAACAAAAAAATGCTGATTATTCATTGGTTTAAAGTGAAAATTTTGTTCAACAAATGTAATTTGTTCAACCAATAGACTAAAGTCTATACAATCTATTGTATGGTACAGGTAATAGACCTCACCTGAGGGTGTCCTGAGCCACCTGAAGGTTTTGGTTCCTCTCCTGCTCTGGCAGCTTGGAGAACTCCACCAGACATGGATCCTGCCTCTTAATCTCATCTCTCACCTGTTTGACAAAAGCTAAGAGTTTTCAAATTGCAAGCAACACTGAAGTAAGTTAGGTTAGTCAAGTTCCTTTTTAATTCTTACATACTAAAGCTGTTTTAAATAATTCATTATTTGATATATGCAATGATTAAATAATGCCAGTAGTTAAATGATGTGCTTCTTTTTTCTTACAGGTCCATGTGTCCATCCAAGATCAGTCTTGTCCATTACCCAGAGTTCATGGATATTTTCAGCCATTTTTTCTCGGATGTCCTCAAGTTGTGAGGGCAGTACCACCTATGAGAGTAATATGCGTAAATTGGTATATTTCAGCACAGGGATCACCTACAAATTGAATATAAGTATGGTTGATCTTTTATATCTGAAATCTCTAAATGAAAAATAAATTGACAATTCATTTTTTCTAATATAAAATAAAATAAAATCTGTTTGACTTGATTGCTGATTTTTACCTTGCTAATGTCAACTGGTGTGGGAGTGAAGGTAACTGGATTGACAGGTACTAAGGGGCCGATGAGCTCTTGTTTCCCTTCTCCATGATCCAAGATGTATGTCTGACAGGGCTCTACCTTCAGCTTGACTCTCGGGAGCAGCGCCTCAGAGCATGGAGCAAAACCTGGTGGCGGTAGGAAGCGGAACTCTCCATGTCTTCCCCCAAACAGAAAACGAACCCTGGTGTCCAAAAATAGGACGAGGCAGGCATTTACTATAAGTACTGACGTCCTTATAGAGACAAAAACATAAACTCAGACAAAAATGCATACAGCCTCCTTGAACAAATTACAAATAGCATTGAATACAGCATGTTAGGTCAAAAGTAACCCAAGAGAAACCAAAAGACACCCCTGTAGAACGGTTAAACACAAGCATGTCTCCATTACTGACCTGACTCCAGCAGAGAAGCTGACTACAGGATAAAGAAGTCCGTCAGCACTGAAGTTCTCCAACATGCCCTGCACAGGTAGACCGTTGACCCGGAAAGAGATGCAGGGAGCACTGACGTCAAGACAGCAGCTGACCACATCATCATTTTTCAGTAGGTGAGGGAAGGGAGAGCTCACTCTGCGGCCCACACAGCCTATGATTCAAAATGTACAGATTTCTTTTTTTGTTGTTTGTTCGTAGTTTGTCCTCAACTCAAAAGGAAAAGCATTTAAGTGTAGCAACACTTTATTAAGATTGAAAGGTTTACCATGCTCCCTACAATTAAAGTACAATAAAATGCATGTATATGTATATAATCCATGTAAGCACCCGTATATTGTAACAGTTTAGGATTACATTATGGCGACCTACATTTTTGGGACAGCCTTCTGGGCCCACTGCTGGCCTATGACTTTGTGACTGTATTTTCATTCCAGTATAACATGAGAGGATATTATTAAATCAGATCAATTCTAAATTACCAATATGGAATCAGTCTGCTTTATAACCAGTGCTGTTTCCCCATACTGGACAAAACTAAAAGGCAGTAAGCCTGTTCATTTTCACGTTTTCCTGTTTTCTGAATTGAATCTTAATGGGGCATAAACAAATCTTTGTAAAAATCAAACACATTGCTGCTGCAGTACAATCACTGCAAGAATTACTGCTGCTGCTGCTGATTTATTATCATCACTCCCAATCTCTCTCTCTGCAGGCTTGAGGAACAAACAGGAATATGTTACTGGCTCTCTCTGGATAATTACACATTGCTGAACAGTGGCAGTCACTGCTGTTATTTCGGTGACTGCTGAGATTTCAAGTTTTTCTAATCCAATGACATTTTATAAATATATATACAGTATATATTTATATACAGTCATTGTTCCCTACAGGCAAATTAAAGAGCATTAATTTTATTGAGCATCCATTTTATTTTATATATTGACATGGTAAATATCCCACATATGCCTTTTATGGCACTAAATTAAATGCAAGAAAGTGGATTTTTAATCTGAATTTGTACCCTTTTGTAACATATCTAGATACTGATGTCTCTCTCAAAAAGTACCCTGGAATATGTGGACTAATATACTCAAGTGTATAGAAGATTACAGAATAAAAATCAAAACTGTACGATAGGTCATGTATCATTCCCTGTTTTTCTTTTAAACATGTGCTGTGGAAGTGATTTGCCATTCTATCTTCTATCTACGCTAAGTTAAAGATCAGTAAAAAGCCAGTGACAGCTTACTATTGTGCACCCTGAGAAAACTGAACAAAATTTAAATTTGATTATACATACAATCGTTTATCATTGCGCGAGTTCCCCAGTAGTACTTATACTGTACACTGAATCCTGTATTTTTTGTTTGATCTCATCCTCACCTGACCAGAGGTGAAGCCCATCAAAGCCATAGGAGCAGAGGTCGTCTCCCACCCCGTTGCCCCCCCAGCCCTCTCCTCCTGTGGGCCTGGGGTGGTAGCCCTCAGTGCAAGCCCAGCCAACACGCAAGTGGGTGGGCTCAGATGTGAGGAAGGGGTTGACATGATCCACAACCAGCTCATAGTACCACCTCCGATGCTGGGCTGTATCTTCCCCCACTGCCAGGAAGATGTTTGGTCTCATGCTGTGGTAGCGGGGTGTACACAGGAGACAGACATAAGGGCAAAAACAAGAGAACATAGTGGTGCCTTTCTTTGGTAAGATGATGTTATATTTGGTTTGATAAAATTTTTTGGTATAATATTAATTGTAAAGGCATGAAAAAAGTCTTTGAAATTTGAAGAAATGTTAGGAAACTGTACACCAATATTATTACAAGTACCACGTAAAAAAAATTAATGAACAACTAAGAAGAACAGGAAATTCTGAGAAAATTATATGCAGCTCATGAAAACCTCATTAAGTAAGACACAAAAACAAAACTCTTTGGACATATTTATCACCATCTTACCAAATTTAGGATGGGGGGCATAGATGACTGGCATGAGTTCAACAATACTGACTTTTTTGTTGTACCAAAGACAACGTTTGAACTGAATGTCTAATTCATGTCTATGCAGTCTGGAAGATGCTTGTTTGATTTTATAACCATACTGGCCTGTGTAGGACCACACACTGCATCTCTCTTATGCAGAGCATTTGACAGCGCGCACATAGCATGACTCAACTTTCATGGGCACAGCACATTGCATTGTTATAAATATATAAATGAATGAATAAACATAGAACCAGGTTCGTATAGATGTCCTCCTTTTGACCTTCTAATATCAGTGCTGAAACTAAATTTAACAGAGATCATTTGGAATCAGAGCATGAGAAACATTAACAAGAAAAGGTACGTGGACAAGAAAAACACCAATATGTTGCTCGAATTAAGTCTGACCAACACAGTGTCTGGAGAATGAATGCTATTTCATATAGGGACATTTACCTTGCCCTTGACAGATCTCTCATGACAGTAAAGACACGAGGACAGAAGGGGGGGGAATTGAGAGAATGGGAAAAGGAAACTTTAGGGCCTGGTTAAGATGATATAAGAGATTGGAAAATAATGGATAAAGAAAACAATGGGAAAGAGAGCATCTGGTAGAACTGGCAAATTGTGGTGGGTAAGGAGGAGAAGATGGAAAAAAGGAAAAAGGCTGATGAGATAAAAGGACACGAGAATGAAAGCAGATGAGGCATTTAGCTGAACAAGAGGTATAAGTGATAGAACAAGGAGGGAAGTAGGAAGAGAAAGAAGGAGAGAGAGGTAGGAAGGTTGCAAAGAATGGACTGAGGAGGTGTGAAGAATATGAAACAAAATAAGCTATAAGACCCGAGGAACAAAGGGGTTGCTAATAGAGAAAAGTATGATAAAGGAAGACATCTGCTGTGGACGAAAGGGTAGAGTTGAAAAAAAAACAACCTCAAAGGAAAAGGAAAATGGAAACTGCCTACAAGATCAGACTGACGCAGTGGGCCAAAATATTGAGAGACAGAAGAAGAACATGAAATATGATGAAATTGGCTAAAAAAATGTCCAAAGATTAACTCCATTGAGCCATATCACCTCAGGCAGTGGGTAACTTTCCTAAGTCTCATTGGAAAAGGCAGAGATGAAGACGTGTGCTCTGACATCAACATTACTGGTCTGATAAACTGAGAAAAAAAAAAAAGACTAGTGCAGCAAATTATGAGACTAGATTTCAGGAGACAAGTACGTTCTTCAATTAACTCAAGTCCAGCATAGAAAAGGATGAGTGCTGTACTATGTAGAAAGCTGAAGTATATCTTGCATCAAGAATTTGTACATCAGTGCAGGTGCAGATGGAAAACTTCAGGGACACCAAAGCCTGCAGCAGTTAGATTTTTACAGTTGCACTCAGCTAAACAAATGCAGACTCAAGTATGAGAAGGGCTAGAGGAAAAAAAGCCTTCATTCAGTGATTCTCCAGAGGTAAATAAAAGCAAGGACAGAATATGAGAAGATGCACTCCATGCAACAAGTGATACTCTTCTGTTATAACATATTATATTTGTAATTTTTATACATTTTGTGTAAGTTTTGTGTTTCTGATTTTTGTGTGTAGTGAATGACACATACAGATGAAAATAGAGAGAAATTTCAATGCAGAGGAATTCAGAAAACCACTGAAAAAGAAAAAAATAAGACAGAATGGAAGAGAGAAGAATGACTCAGAGCCAAAAAAAGGTGGTCCTATTTAGAGAAAACATTCCAAATTGTACCTGATGACCTGATTAACCAGACGTGTTTGGAGCAGCAGGTCTCTGTCTGGCAGCAGGCTGTCACAGATGTGGTTCTGATTGGACCGCACTGCCACACCATTGCACACACACAGAGAGCACAGCACCTCCAGTACCTGGAACACAACCTGTCAACAACTCATCCAGCAATGGCTCGATAAAATACATGGAAACGATCCCACATTAGGGAGCAAATTCAACAGTTCCTAATATAGCTGCAATACTTGGTTCTCTGCCTTTGCATTGGTGAAACAAGGACATCACTTTATTTCCAATTGGTATATTCTGTGATGACATTTACACTAAGATAATAACACAAGATTTTATCCAGAAAAAACTAGATTTAGATGAGCTACAGCATTTCAGCTAATAAATACAGTACTAACATGACCACAATGACAATATTTGGTCATTTTGCTTCCAGTATTGACAAAGATTGCACATTACTTCTCACAGCTTTTATTTCATATGCACAAAAAAAAAAAAAGAAACATTGCATACACTACCTTGTGGTTGCATCCATGCTTGTCTAGAAAAGAGATGATGGAATGAATGTGTCCTTCTTTGATGACATTGAGAGCTTCAGGACTTTCCACCAGGATACAGTGCAGAACCTCCAAGACTCCTGTACATGACAATTGCTCATTACTGTATGGAACATACCCTGTATTACTGACTATATTATCATTAGATTTTTGCCAAGATGCTGGGCTAAGATGTGATAACTAATCTCAGAAGTAACGTACAGCTGAGAACAGTGTATACCTCGAATATTTCACTAGATAATCACCAATGTAAAACAAGATTATTGTAATTTTTTATCCTTCTGCTACTTAAAAATAGGATCATTATATAAAATGCATACAAATTCAACCAACCAGAGGAGGCCTCCAGCCGGTCTAGTCTGCTAATCAGCCAGTCTAGAGAACCTGAGAAATGTGCACAGTTCACACGGTTTCCCCGGATCAGAGCAGCTGAAGAGTAAAAAAGAAATAAACATTAGGAGGCTGCTCACGATCGACAATGCTTGAGCAATAAGGCAAACACAACCCATGTATTTCATGCAAAATGGCATAGTTCAAACCATGATTTTGGCAATTTACGAATCATTTAAGATAGATACTTTAAGCTAAATACATCTGAATGGTTTCTTAACAGCTAAGTAGATGTTAAATAGTAAATATGTGTATCTGTTTGGTGTCTGCATCAGTAGATAATCAATGTTGTGGTGTTAGTATTAAAAACAAAAAAGTGGTATTGAGCCATCTATACTAGATGTTTGTTAATTCTCACCTAGTAACTCATAGAGACAGTTGAGGATGGTCTCCCACTCTTCTCCCGTCTCACTCTGAGCAGCTTCAGCAAAATGTGAAGCACTACTATATTGGTGCACATGGTCAATACAGTCTAGGACCAAATCTATCACACCCTGAGAAGAAAAGGGGTTATACTTACAGAATGAAATAGTGACAAACATATCAGCTGTAGGACCAATGTATTCATTCACACATATAGCTTTACCTCTTCTTGAAACATGTTCTGCCGATTCTTTAGAGCCTTCTTGCTGTTCTGTTTCGCTTCATGGCCTAGCCCCTCCAGTGGAGGCTGGAAATACTTTATTAGATCCTGCAGACTGCACGTCACCATCTCCATCGGCAGGCTGACAGAGGGTAGGTTTCCTTGTTGACTAAAACTGTCCAGTTTCCTACGTAAAAAGGTGTATGAAGAATACAACAATACATCATAGAGATGATTAGTATTCTCGACTCGACTCAAACTACCAGACCTCCGAATCTTCTTGTGGTAAAAGAACTCTGGATTTGAAAGTGACTACTATAACAACCCCTAGGAATATGTATTTTTGTTTTTACAGAGGGAAAACAGAAAGTTTGAGAGGGTATCGGAGCCACAAGTGATTCTTTATCCCAGAGTTTTCTCTTAGTGCAGAAGTATTATATTTAATTATATTAAATTATACGCAACGGCAACTTTTTAAAAGCATGGTAGCATTCCCATGGTACTTTGAAATGTTCTTTGGGTATTGCTATGGTACTTTGAGAGTTAAAACTTGGCATTAAGGTCAGGGTTAGGCATTCAGATGTGATGGTTAAGGTTAGAGTAAGGGGCGAGGGAATGCAATGTAACATCTGAGGTACAATACCATGGCACATCTTGTAAATAAGCATAGAGTTTGGATGTTCAGTCATACCTAAATCAAGTACTGCACGTATACCACAAGTACTAAAGCCTGACAAATAATGGATTTTTGAAGCCTTTAGCCTACTGATATCAGTATTTTAAAGTTTAAAAAGTCTGATGCCAACTAAGGGCCAATAAATACATAATATCAAAAAATAATCTCCATACAGATCACTTAGATTTGTTTTTTTAAAGAACTGTGATCAAGATTCAAATTGAGCTGGACATTTTACAGTCCAAAAATCAACTTGTCAGTGCTCTCTGGTGGACAAATTATACAATGGAGACAATTTATACTTTCTAATTACTTAAAATCGAGTTTGCATTTCTGTACAGTAATTTCTTATTACACATCAGCCAATACATACATCGATACCAAGATATCTGCAATAAGCCAGTATCGGCCGGGCTGATTTATCGGTCTAGCTCTAACAAGGACATGCACAAAGCTTGTGCTATAAACTCACTCTCGGCTCGACATTTAGCCTCAGTCTCTGTCATGGAAGAGAACACTGCAGCTGGAAACAACAACCGTCACTGTGTCGGTGTAACCATGTCCCTGAGGGTCTAGATATGGCAGCCAGTACCTGATAAAGCGAGTGAAGAGGAGAACAGCACTCCGGATAAGTCTGGCAGTGTGAGATTCTTCCCTCTGAGAACGAGACAGCGTCAGCCCGTCGTCCATATGACCCTCGCTGTGCAAGATGGCCTGGGAGCACATCATTTGCAATTAAGAATTATTGGTCCTTTAGCTGTGTTAAAAATGCGATCACTACATTTTCACATTCAGCATTCTTAAAAGACAGTCAATACATAAATTGAACCGTACACCTTCGGTTAATCAATAACGATTCTAATTATTTTGGCTCTAAAGATTTACCTTTCGCTGAGATCCCCCCATGAGAGAAGACTTGGCATCAGTGGCTTGGTAGGTGAGCCAGAGCCCAGATTCTGCATGCTGGACATAACAAATGGAATCTCCATACTTGATCTCTGGGATCCCCATGGCATCGACAGCAGTCTTTGTGCCAGTGTCATGCTTTTCCTATATGAAACAAATCTATTATTACATGTATCACAAACAGATGTGTTTCTCTGAAATAAGTTGGAAAACTGTACTACACTACTGATCTTCAAGTCTCCAGTCTATAGAAACTTTCAGATTATGAATTGATCATAACAGTCATAAAAAATGTTCAGTGTATTTTTCACGTGACTCCTGACCTTCGAGGATCGGAAACAGAAGGAGGTTGTGTTGATGTCAGCCTTGTCCCGATCAACCAGATGCAGGCCTTTCTCCTCTGTAAGACCCAGATACCTCCCAGTAGTCACATGGCACAGTCTGAAAGGTTGCCCCCAGCATGTATGCCTACCACTCCAACTGAAAAATATCAAGAGCATTGGCTTTTTTGTTGTTTTTGTACTCCTTTGGAGGAAGCTGAATAGTCTGCTACAATTTAGATTTTCCTTTTTGTTGTTGAAATGGCAGGGGAGCAAGCAGGAATATCAAACATGGTTCAGGAAACGCTGCACAGCCTTTATGGGCAAAAACACAAACGGAAATTCTGGACCCTGCTCTCGCAGTGACCAGCAGCAGCATGTGTTTCTATACACATGCTGTGTTTCCATACCATCAAATGGTTTTATATGAGGCTAAATATTACTTTAACCTGCACATGAGCAGATGATCACATCCCCCGTACAACATGCTACTTACACAACATGAAGAATCTCCAGCCTCCAGAGAGAACGGGCGTAGCTGCAGACGGATCCAATCTCATAATGCATTAACCTACATTGAGAAAACAGACATAACCAAGGAGCAAAGGGACGTTTTGTGTATCTGACAGGAGAAATTATTAGTCTTTTCAACCAACTGACCTTTGCAGCTCCTCTCCCTGCTCTGTGGAGGGAATTGTCAGACATGCGTCACTATGGCTGTGGAGTAGCCGCAATGTGTCGCCCCCCTTCAGGTATCCTAGAATTAGCACAACAGACACCAGAAGTGTTCTCTACTGAGAGATTTTACTGCATCTTTGAAACAGGCCATTTGTTGGCTATAATTAGTATCTAAACAAGGCTTACTATTCCAAGAATAATAGCACAGAAGGGATTCTTCATATTAACTGTAGGCACAGCTCTTACAGTAAATAGTATGTAGCATCATTAAAGTCCACATTTGTACGTTTGCAAACCCGATGTTGACTCATTGCCAACATCAGTTTGCAAAAACGGAGGGAAATCACATGTAGCTGGAATCCCTCTTTGATCGATCACATCTCTTGGACACAACAATCAGTCGGATTATATAATTTTAGAGGTTGACTGTTTGTTTTTCAAAGAACAAAAGAAAAGAAGAAAAAAGAAACTTGCCTTGAACCACTCCCCCTCCGGAGCAGATGGGAGCGACACTCCAGAGGGTCTGCTGGAAGGCTGCATTAACAATCAGACCGTCACTCACGCTTTTGTTGTCAAACACTGTGCCAAACGACAGGTGCTGGGAAGAAACAAATGGGTAATAACAAATATGGGCTCATCAACAGTAAATACAACTTGTGATTTTTCTACTAGGATAGCTGTTATCATAAACAATTATGCTAAACAACTCATCGGAGGCAGAGAGAACATAGATTGCTAACTAGAGCGAAGTCAAAGGAAATTAAACCATAGACACATAAATGATGTCTGCAAAGCTCAGAAGAAAGATGGAGAAGAAATGCAGTGGAAAAGAGCTCACATTCCATTTACCAACTTCAAATGTTTAATAAGTATCTTTCATTATTTCTTCTAAGACATTAGGGTGTTTGACATTTGTTATTGCCTGAAAAAGCAGATTCTTTATCATCTAAGAATAAAAAAAACTTAATTCCTTCACTGACTTACCAGATATCTCTCTGAGGAAACATTGACCAGTATGAGGTCATCTCTAACACGCACTTTCTCACCCTCTGACCTCTGTCTAGATGCTGGGTGGACAGTCCACCAACATGCCTCACCTGATCGATACGCACAGAAAATATACACAAAAGAGGGTTTTTGCTGTTCCACATGCCTGACAACAGTTCTCCAACAGTCATAGTTAGATGACAAAAAATATACTAGAATTACATAAAAACAATATAGTGTGATTACAAACATATCAAAAAAAGATTCATCTGTTTAAAAAGGTCCAACACCAAATACCTGCTTTATCCTCTTTCAGACCAACATCAAAAGCCAGCTTGTCAGTTGAAGACTGAGATGAAGACAAGCAGCTGAGATACTTGGATTAAAAACAATAGATATTTATTTCAGTGAACATATGAACAAATATTTCAAAGAAGTAAATAAAACTATTGGAAAGGTAAGACTGAAATCTTGTGATTTAGATGACTCACCATGCCGCTGTATGAGTGCAGGAACAACACTGCCTGGCCATAAAGAAGGGTGCGATGGCTTCCTCCAGCTCCCACCTGTAAAGCACAATCACATAGCATACTATGACTCGTAGTATGAGAAAAGACATTAACAGGAGTGTGAAAAGGGACTAAAGTGAAAAAAAGATTAAGAAAAGAAATAAAACACGAAATAAACTACAATATGCACTCAGTGGCATACAGACCTCCGCCAAGGAAAATTTCAAACAATATATACAAGACTTCAGAGGGAAAAAATTCAAATTCAAAGTAAATGATCCAGATCTTCCCCAAAATGTAATGGGTTCTTTCTCCCCCATGCCGCATCCCTCCACCAAGTTCAGAGCAAATTGGTTCAGTACTTTTTGTGTAATCCTGCTGACAAATAAACAAACCAACAAACAGACATAACCTCCTTGGCAGATGTAAGAATACAAACAATTATCAATTAAAACAATGGCAAAAGTAATTGAGCAGAATAGAGAAAAATTAAAGGGACAAACAATCATCATAAAATGTGTGGTTCATTTTGTTCGCTTGATGTAAACACCAACTGTTACACTATTTTTTTTCCCCACTGGCTTATTTGTCCATTTTATAAGACTGTGCTGACCTTGTAGCTCCAGATGAATAAGAGCAGTCCAAATCCCTCTCAAATAAAGCCTCAGTTAAAATCCTTCTCAATACTGTTTTCAACAGTGCACAGAATAGTACACTTAAGTACAACAATATATATTTTACTTACAATTTCAAGTAAGGCTGATACGAGGTCAGTGTAACCTGGCAACATATTCTGCTTTATTATCTGAAAATTCCAGTGGGGATGTGAACAACACAATGGCACTGATAAAATAACAATGAATAATGTGTTTCAGGGAATATTAACATGCATTAGGAGAGAAAAGAATAGAAGAGACTCTCACCTCCGCAGCCAGGGGCAGACTGTGGGCCAGCATCTCCTGCAAGGCTCGCACAGAGAGACACTGGGCCAGGACAAAGCCACATACAGACAAATCTGGTGGAACATTCTGGTAGAAATAAAAGGGCAGTGGAGCATGCGTCACTGAGGTCGCTTAATACATGTCTACCCCCTCCGAAGGCCAACACTGCATGCATTTAGCCGAATCAGGGCTAATTGGCGATTGGGCAGTCAAAATTTAGGAGAGAAGGGGGGAAAACCAGGCGCACAAAATAGAAAAATACATAAATTATAAAAAGGTAATGAACTAATAAGTAAAAAACATATTAAACCTGGATGAAATATGAAATATTAAATGTCATAAGTTATTCATTTGGAGGTTAATTAGTAGTAAGAAACTTTAAGAAAATAAACTTTTATATACTACTACTAATAAATTACATATTGTCCAGGCACAGTTTGCAGACATTCATTAAAACTATGTTGGAGGACAGACAGAGCTCAACTTGTCTTACAAGTTTTTGTGTAAGTTTTCAATATTATAGTGTGAATGTTTGATTACTATACAATATAACAGTATATCTTGTTTTAAACATACAAGAAGATACAGTATTTCTGTACGAGTCAAATATTCTGAAACTTTGATGAAGTGATTAAGTGTGACAATAAACGACTAATTAAGTGCTCTGGCAATGGGGAAAAACTGTGCAATCACTGAGGGGGAGCCCGTTACCTTGTAGTTAGAGGTGGACTCAAGCCTGCAAAGTCTGCTGCCAAATCCTTCCGCGGCAAGACAGAGCTTCACGTGTTCCTCCTGGGAGGTGAAGGTACTCTGCAAAACCACTTCATCTCCCTGGAGAAAAACACACACAGAGATGACAACAGTAAGCACAAACTTTCATGTGCATGAGAGTTAAAGATTCCCATATATTAAAAAAAAAAAAAAAAAAAAAAAAAGGAGAACATCCACAGATTGAGATTCAGTTTATTTGCCTAAGCTGATATGGATCAATTATAGACCATCATGCAAAAAATGTTTTAAAAATCCAAGCACTCGGTGCTCCCTCTGAAATGTACTCTTGTAAGAGTTTAGTCCGAGGCACACTACAATATCAAATCTGCACCTTCGGGCACAGTGACCCAACATACCAATTTCCTGCTAGCATATGTAGGCCTTTAGGAGACCTGTAAACTAACCCATAAATATCTAAGAGATAAATGAGAGAAACCCTTAAAAAATTACATGAAAATATACAGTATACAGTATATAAAAAGGTTTTACATGTTGTTCTAACTTAAGTGTATTCAGGAAAGACCCTCAGTCATACTGACATGACTTACATATCAGTAAAACATGGTCTGTCTCTACTGTTAAAGCATGTACAGTAAATCTCTGCCACCTAAAATTTATCTTATCTTCATTTAAATGCCAAATGGACCACGTCAAAGGAATTGGGCTTTTCACATCTATTTAAGGAGCTGCAGAGAGGGACAACAGACGACTGGTCTCCAAAGTCCAGCCAGGACTACCAACACCTCTCTCCAACCAGGCTGCATACCTCCATATTGGGAAGATACAGCAATGTCTGACCTCTGATTCACCCTTCCTTCCACTCTTCCTATCAGCAGTACTCTGCAGTCAGTCAAACACACTGCTCAATGCTGAAGCACCGTGGAGCTCTCAGATGGGTAGAGGACTCGGCTCTTCTTGGAGGTACATTTGGCAAGAGAGAATACTCTACGCCAAAAGACTTAATCCAAATGTAAAAAGCCCTGGCAATTGGAAATTCATGTTCGTTCGGCTGCCAAAGGGATTCAAAAGTCTTGTTTGGAGTTTGAAACTGACACTGGTATGCATTCCAACCTGTACACAGCTGGGTTTCCCCATTGTGTTTCATAGTGGAGGTAGACCACCTTGCCTCAACCACAGACTACTTTCACTAATATCATAAAAAAGGAATACACTTTAATGTGCTGTATATTTTATCAGGTTGGCTATTATGTCTCTCCTGTCATTTACAAACTAAACTAATCATGAGAGAAGATTCGTCAGCCTCGGCTGAACAATTTCCCGGGGGGAAACCCTGCATTTAATGTAACAATGTATGACACAGATGTCTACAGTGTAATTATACGTTGTGGATCGATCTTGTTAAATGACTTTGCCCTGGGTACTGGGTTCAGAAACCATCTGCATCACTGCCTGTGTAAGTATGTGTATGTGTCTTACATCCACACCCTCCAGACCCTCTCCCTGTAACAGGCCCTTATCAAAGACAGATAACAAGCTGTGAGAGGACAACTTAAAACTAGGGAACAATGATATCATCTTGAAGTGAAGGTTTTAAAAAGCCCTTTGTGGGTTTCCTTTACTGTCAGTGACTTAAAAAAACAACAACAATGTGATAAGACAGCAAAAATGCCGCTGGGAGATGTGCGCTAAAAATAAATCAGATTTAAAAATTGAATCTTAATGTAATTACTTTATACGTTTAATGTTACTTACACTCATAAATAAAACATTATCATTTTAATAAAGAGAAGTACATGAAATGAACAACTTTTAATTGACGGCCTTGGGCGAGCATCATAAGACCCCACTTAATTTTGATAGACCCATACTTGCTGATATTAAACCAACTTTGTTAATCTGAAGTTACTGGAAAAGTTACTAAAAAGCAGGAAATATTAAAACTGAGCTGATACATTAATAATGGAAGAAAATATCCTTATAAAAAGTTATCAGAGTTAGACTTGAATCTGTAGAGATGCACCAAACATAGATTGGACACTTTACTGAGCAGCAACTTTTTGTATCCTGAGACAGGACGGTGAGAAGTAACTGACTACATTTACTCAACTAAAAGTACGGAAGTGCACTTCTTAGGTATCTGTACTTTCCTTGAATATTTCAATTGTATGCTACTCTCTACCTGGGAAATACTGTACTTTTCTACTCCCCCACAATTCTTTGACAGCTACATACAAAACATATGAAGAGCTTATAAAAATACGATGCTTTATATACACTATCTACATTTAGAGCTGAAAAAATTAATTGACGGCAGAAAATAAATTGTTAACTGCTATTATAATCTTTTAAATCATGTAAGAATGCCAAATATTCATGGTTCCAGCTTTTCTAATCTGACGATTTGCTGCTTTTCCTTTCAATACTTTTAACAATTTTGATGTTTCGACTGTTGGTTGGACAAAACGAGCATCGTGAAGGCGTTACTTTCGGCTCTGGTTAATTGTGATGGGCCTTTCTCACTATTTTCTGACTTTTTACAAACAAACCCATCAACCTGTTGAATCAAGAAAAAGAGTCAGGAGATGAATCCATGACGAAAATAATCATCAGTTGCAGTCTTATAAGAAAACAGTTTCAAAATGAGCTGCACCTCTTCCAGCTACAACAGTAAAATGTTGCTTAAACATGAATGCCTCAGTAATATTGGTCTAATGATATAATGTCTAATAATAGTGCTAGTACTTTTACTACTTTAAGTACACTTTGCATTTTTTCAGTGAAGAAACATGTTCAATGCAGCACTTTTGAATTCAATTAAGTATTTTTACAGGGTGGAATTAGTACTTTTGCTCAGGTTAAAAATCTGAGTACTTCTTCCACCCCTGATGTTAACTGTTGACACCTCTGGCGCTATTTAGGTCAGGTTAGCTAGAAAACATTTTTTTTTTTTTTATAGGTTGACCAAATTATATATCTTTTTTTTTTTTTTTTTTAATGTATTGCTAGTTTGAAAGGTGGCCGACTCACCGTTCGCAGAAACTGGAACTCATCGTCGCCCTCTCCGGTGTCAGTCATCATTTGAACCAAACTTGCCACACTAAGACAGACCTCGGCGGTGTCGGCGGCACCGAAGGAGGCGGAGAGGAGGGCAGGAGAGGCCGGAGCGAGCAGGTGCGCGGGCGGAGTCTGCGGCGGCTGGGGTCCGGCCGGATTTGCACACGTTTGAGTTTCACCGGTTTCTGGTGACGTTGGAAACCTCCAGAAGGTTTTGTCAGAGCACCGACCGACGTTTTTACGGTATTTTCACAATCCCCAAAGACTCTTCTAACCATATTAATAAAATAAATAATAATATTTAGCTCGTAACACAATACAAAAGATTTTTAACCTCTTTCCCAAGTTACGGCTGGCTTCGCCACCCGGGCCGCCGGCGGGCCGCCATGTTTGTTTTGTTTCGGAAACAGGGTCGCAACTTGGGAAACGAGTTAAATCCTTTTTTTTTAATCATTCACAGGACGAGAGATTTTTTTTCATCCAGATTGTTAAAGTGGTCAGTCACACCTTGCCAGTCAGTACGAGGCTTAGGTTAGCTTCCGACTCGGCGGTCAAAGGGAGTACCGAGTAACCGACTCTCCATTTTCAGCGGCTACTACTTTTGCGGAAGGGTGTTGTAGTGAAAGCCTGAACGCCTTTAAAACAAATGTTCACTTTTTAAAAAACCTTTATTCTATTTGTGAAAACAGAGAAATCGCAATTTAAGCGTTTTTTTGTTTGTTTGTTTGTTTTTTAACATCCAGACCACACTGGATCATATACAGCCCAAAAAAAGAAAAGCTAAAGACTCCTAGTTTAAAAAGATTAAAGAATAAACAAAAAATAGTGAACAAATCTTTCTCTGTTGTTTGGTGTTAGTCCTTGTATTAAAGGACATCTCAACCAGTGCGGGAGTCACAGCAGGCTCCAGTGGTGTGAATTTGGGCAACAAGGCCTTTGTTTACATGTAGATTATGGCTTAAAACATTTTTCAGTACGGTGGCAAATTGTAAATGAAAGAAATACTACAAGCATTGATTTATCAGGTTGAAATAAATGTTTGAATTAGGCACAAACAGTTTATTTAATTAATCAATTTCCCTCAAGTACAAAGTTCATCTTACTGAATTTGTTGGCAACCAATTTCTCCAAGATGTCAGCACTGCATTAGTATCTTTATTTTCCTGCTGAAATAAAACAAATCAAAGATCAAATCTCTTGGACCTATAAAGCTCAGTTGTGTCAGAAGCAGTGTTCATTAGTTAAAGTAAAAATAAACTTTTCTTTTAAAGGGGATTGCTTGGATCAAATAGAGCATAAAATTATTAGTGTGCTCCAGTGCCTTGGGTTCAGTTTGTGTGAAATGGCCAAAGATCTCATGGAAAATTCCATTATTTTGATAACTGCAGTATTTTAGCTCTCTTGCATGATGGGTGTGAAATCAAACACACAAAATGCTTGTTTTATCATTATTTTTTCATTAAGAGCATTACATAGTGATTGTTGTAGCTTAATGTAATTTGCATAGAGTTAGTATCAGGTGTTATGACACCATCACCAGCACATTTCGGTGAAATCATTGTCACTACTGTACATTTAAATACTATATTTAATGTATGTGTGACATTTTAGTAGAAGTATGGAAATTCTTTGAATACAGTCTCTTAATTTTATTCTCAAACGGCATACAACATGAGTACATTGAAAGGTAACATGTAGGCAAACAGCTGTTTAATATGGACAAATGTGGATTAATCAATGTATATTTCTACTAACAATAGGTCTTAATGTGTCAACAAAGGAAAATTTGGAAATCCCATGACATTTTATTTGTGTATTTATTTTCGGAGTTCATTGTACTTATTTCTAGGCACATGTAAGCATTAACATGTTTGCTGCTGCCTGAGAAAGTGTTTTATCTTCAACACGATACTCATAAATACTGCACATCTAGTCTTCTGTATCCTGTGCCTTCAAAGCACTGAGCAGTTGTAAACATTTATTTTTGCATTCATGTGGTTTCCCACTTTTCCTTTGTTAGTACTGTTTATTTATAGCCTTTTGGGAACCCATTTTCTACAGTGTTTGTTGGATGGGGGAAGGTCTGAAATTGCTTTTGTAAACTGTAATTCACTTTAAGCATTTCAAAATAACAGGAGATTGTATTCCCAAAACAAAGGCACTGCGAGGAAACATGAAAGCAGTACATGACAGTGCTAGATGAAACAGGGCTTTTATGTATAATTTCGTCAACTGATAAACTACTGAAACGCCATGATCCTGTTACTGTAGGAGTATTACCAAGTGATCTGCATTTTTCTGCCTTTTATGCCGTCCTTCCATCCCATTCTTGTGACCGTGATATCTCAGGAACGCCTACAAAGAATTTCTTCAAATTTGGCACAAATGTTCACTTGGACTCAAGGATGAACTGATTAGAATTTGGTGGTCAGAGGTCAAAGGTTAAGGTCGCTGTGACCTCTCAAAACACATTTTTGGCCATAACTCGAGAATTCATAGGTTAATTATGACACAATTTCACACAAATGTCAAATAGGATAAAATGATGAAGTGAGGATATTTTATATCCAAAAGGTCAACCTCACTGTGACATCATAAGGTTCTGCAAAAATACTTTTATGGCCATTATTCAATGCCATAACTCAGGAACAGAGGGAGAGATTGTGACCATATTTCCTGTAACTTGACTGGTTGGCGGAGGCACAACCGCGAAGCAGTAATTCTAGTTTATGTTGTAAATTTATTTTCTAGCTTCACCTTAATCACTGTACTGGACTGCACTTTCTGCACAAATACCATAACACACAAGATAAAGTGTACAATGCATTGTTTCTCAAAATATAATTTGAACATGGCAGTTTCTATTCGATTAGGGGTCATCTTTTATCTGGGAGAACTTAAGAAGGGTACCAAGACACATGACAATGCTCAGCATGATTATAGACAATCTAATGCGTCAGAAAACTAATCAACAAAAACTCGGTATGGTCACAAACACACTTCATTCAACATATTTGTTCCAACTTTCTTATAGATTCTTTAAATTCGTCAAGAGATGGAGGGGAGGCTAGGAGGGGGTGGTTAGGTTTTTCTAGTTGGGTTAAAGGTCGCTTTCTCCATAGAGGGCAGTGGAGAAGGCAGTGTAGTCCAGTGCCCCCGGTGGTGCTCCAGGGCCAGTGTAAGGCGGCATCCTCATGATGCAATACTCTGCTTGTTCAGGGGGAAGTTCTCTCCGCAGCTCCTCCACTAGTATGTAGGGCTGTTGAGGTGGAAGGAAAATGTGTTTAGGGCATGTTTTACAATAATATGTTTTTAATGCTAATATCACCCTTTTCCATTTTAAGATCATTAACAAAATTGTAGATCATAAATCAGCTTGGCATGGCAAATTCTTGGAAATAATGACTTGAAAAGAATAGTGTCAGCTAAGAATATCTGCGCATAGGTCAGTAAGCCATACCAACACAATCACACGCACATACCTTGTCAGCGGCCAGGATCCGGAAGGATGCCACAACCTGCTCGGCAGTGTCTGTATCAGCCGTCTCTCTGGTCATAAAGTCAATGAAAGACTGGAAGGAGACGATTCCAGTACCATTGGGGTCTACAAGCATCATTATACGGGCAAACTCAACCTCTCCCTGAGAAAGGCATGGATGGAGAATAAAAAGAGTATGTAAAGTATATTTGAAGAATGCAGCAAACAGAAAATTGTGCAGCAACTGACAACATAGCCCCATCGACCCACCCACATTTGATATACCATACCAAGTCATATCCCATAGAGATGAGGCAAGCTCTGAAGTCATCAGTGTCCATTGCTCCATTCTTTTTCTACAGTTGGAGGCCAAATTTCAGGTTCACAACATGGGAAGTAAAGAGGAAAGTAGAGTCGGGAGATTACAGAAAAGATTGAGGTAAAACATAGGCACAAGCTAAATAAATAATGTACAACAGCATTGAACAAGACAGCAGCATTTTGAGACTAAATGCTAAAGTTGTATGCAATATGCACAGTCTAACTTTTCCCAAATCTGACACTGACAGATGTTCTGCATAATGTTCTATGATAAAACAAATATCACTGAGGAGGAATACTTTCAACTTTAAGCACATAATATTCTGGCTTTTGTGATAAGACATTAAAGGACGGTGAAGATTTCATGATTAATGAGGTTTGAGAACTTAAATCTCAGGAAAGAGGTAATTGTGGTATTACTCGTGTGTGCAGTATAACTGTACACATGGAAGCTGTATACACAAACACAAAATGTTTCTTATCTGGGACATTGCTACACAGCAATAGTTTGCCAATTTTGTGCTGCAGTTTGTATTTGTTGGGTTTATTATCCAACAGATGTAGCTTGGATAAATCATCCGTTGTTTAACTTTCATCAATATAGCAAGGCTCTTAGTCAAAAAAATGCACAAAATATACCTAAGTATGGCTTAACATTCCACAGTACAGTAGTGGCTACTGTTTATAATGGATTATTTGGGGCAATTTGTTATGGCCGTGGGAGAAATGTTACATCCAACCTCTCTACCAGGAATCGCTTTGGGTCAAATGTAAGGTCAGATGCTGAGGGCTGCTCCGGGGTCTGGCAAAGATTCAGCATCTTGCACACAAACACTTCACTAGGGAGGACATTTGGGTCACCGTTCTCACAGTTTCTAAATACTTGGCTACCCCCTGCTTTGTTCGTGGATCGCTCAGATTGCCTTAGATCAGTCACTCAAATGGACAAAAAAACTCCAGTGATGTGAAATGGTAAGCTTTACCCGGTCAAAGTGGGTGAAAGAGGATCTGAACTCATTCATCTGCTTCTGGCTGATGCCCTTGGCATCCCGGGTCAGAATCTGGGTCTCGATCTCATTGATAGTTCGGGCGATGGTTGTAAGGAGCAGCTCCCACCCGACACGGATGTGCTGTTGATGTGGTACAGAGCAGGCATGCTCAAACAGGGAAGACACACCTTGACCAGTTTAACGAATTATGAATGCATAAAAACCGGATATCTACAGTAAATATATATTATTATATACATATTTACACATTTATGAATTTCAGTTTCCATGCAGAGCTGCAAAGAGTGTACATGTGTTGAGTGTTTGCAAATACTGTACTGTACTTGCACCTAGTGTTCATCTCTATCCACGTGTGCATATACAGTATTTGTAACATGATTTGCCACTGCTGTGTACCTCCATAGTGTAGTTGGTGTGTTTGTTATCAAACACCAGGGACTCTTGGATTAGCTGATGGTCTCCCTCCAACTTGTCGATGTTGGGCTTGTAAGAGACAATGACATGCTCACATTGTTTCAGCTGGGTCATCTGGTCCTCCAGGGTGCCTCTTATGTCCAGGGAGCAGCGCCCAGTTTCCTGTTAGGATAAGACATGCAACAAGGTCAACATCATTTTCGGACCAATTTAGATAATATGATGCAGGTCTAAAGATCGGATGGTTTTGTTACTGATAATGCAGGGAGTCATTTACCTGCAGCTAAGAGTAAATTCTGTCAAGACATATAGCATTTGATGAAGAAAAAGTGTATGTGTATAATAACATTCAGTCATTTTACTTGGCATTATTTAATTATCATCATCATCATCAAGAAAGTTACCATCATTATGCTTCCCTAATGTAAAGTGCATTTGAATATAATTATCTTCCATTTTAGGTCTGTATTTGATTAGATGGAGATAACTGTCAAATTGTTCATGAAGACTGTATGTCTAACCTCCATCCTGGCCTGTATCCAGGGTCCAATGAGATTAGCCTGGGCAGCAAATTGCCGTCTCAACCTTTCGTGGGCATGCTGGCGTGCCATCTCCTCCTGGAGGGCACCATCTCTCTGAGGAACCAGCTTCTTCACCTAGAAAAACACACACACACACACACACACACAAGCAGAGGCCTTACATGGTATTGTGAGCAACTGGCTCCTCCTGAAAAGAGCCATTAACATTAAACAGAATTATGCTAGTATATTTGGATTATATGCTTTAATCATTACTGGGTGCTGAGTCCTTCAACTCAGTGATAAAACATTAAAGCAGCCCTTCTTCATTACTTTATCAAGAGAATAAAGACTGCTCTCCATGCTGCTTTTTCCATAATGACTGCTTTTATGCAGTCAGCCATTATCTGAATAATGACTTTATCCTCGATATACGAGTCTGTAAGTGAGTTTTAAAGATGTAGCTACCTTTTCCCACTTGTTGAGGAGCTCCTCAGTTGTAATGGTGCTGTAAGGGTTGATAATGTTGGCTTTGATTCCATAGCTCTGGGAAATTTTCTGCACCTCATTGTGGATTCCCAAGATGGCCTGTCTCTCTGCATCCGCCTCAGGCAGAGTAGCTTTGAACTGCTCATGAGCTGCGATTAGACTCTGACAGGGGAAAAAAGGAAGCCCTGAAATATTATTACAATTTCAAATTTGTCACAAGTGATATTTTGTGTTTTCCAGGGTGTGACAGATCTGCCAACACTACACACAATATAATATTAAACAGCTCATAGATATTTACAATGAAACGCAGCAGTCTACGGTCTTAATAATTAAAACCCAAACATGAAACATAATCATGGGAAAATGTGAGGACAGTCTTACCTTGGCAATACTGTAAAATGCAACTATAATCTAACAAATAGCTATGTCTGAGTCTACTGTGCTGTGAGTACTGTAACCCCACCTGGACTTCTTCAATAGTATGCACTATGAACATGTCCTGCAGATCCTCCATGGCTCCTTCCATCCAGTTGTTGAAAGGAGCCGACCTCTTGGCAAACTCCAGGAACAACTGATCGATGGTCTCCAGCAGTTTGTCTGTCCGCTGAAAGGATTACAAGATATAACATGCTGTTTTTTGTATGTTTAAATCCTGAAAAACTGACAATGTCCAACCTATAGCTCAGCATTAGACACTTAGCTGAACTAATGTGGAGTGATTATCTTCATAGCTCACTTACAAATCCCAAAACAAACATTCCCTCATTGTTTTGATGACTAATCCCAGGGTAAATAACCCTGGGATTATGTACCCTTAGATTACATAATCCCAGAGTTATGTATGGTATGGCCTTGTTAACCCCCAACTTTAGCTTGGTTGTTGTTGACAGAGTCCCTCTCCTCAGTAGAGGATGGTGGGGTGCAGGAGGTGGACAGAAAACAGACCCCTGTCCCTGTCATTCAGACTTAATCCTTGGCCCTTTTCCCGGGCCCTCACACATTTGCAGGTCTGGAATGGCCAGCATGGATCAGAGGAAGTGGCTAGTGGGCTTTGAGCCAGTCACTTCCCTGGACAGGACTCTCGCATCTATTTCTCCTTTATCCCCTTCACGCTCCGATTTTACCCTCCTATCTGGGTCAGGGATTTTAGAGGGGATCCAATTGTCTCTCCTCATCAATCAGATGTGTCTCCACTGTTCAGATGTCAATGACAGACACCTAAATATGCTTACACTGACATTTTGATTTAGTCGGTGTTAGATGCCACTTCATTCTGCCTCTATTGTGGTCAATGTGGAACATTAGCGCACTCTTGTGGGGACTTTCTAAGCTATCCTAATTTATGAAAAGAATTAATCCCTCAAGTTTTGGGAACTCACTAGCTATAATGAAAAAAAAAACCAAAACACTAAGCCTAAGGAAAAAACTGGTCAAATGGATATGAATGCATTTTGTGTTTTCAGGTAAACATTCAGACATAACCATAACATTAACAGCCTTGAATGTTGCCCTTACTTCCAGTGCCTCTCTCCTCTTCTGAGTCAAGGTTCCCAGCTTGTCCCACAAGTCACAGATGCTCTGGCAGCGCTGGTTCACAGCAGCCACATCATGATAGTCCAGTTCACTGGAGAGAAAAAGAAAAAAAAAAATGCATGTACTGCTGTTCCAGTTGTGGAAAAGAGCTTTACAGTGCAATTTGTTGGCCAAGCTTTTAGGTCGATTTTCTCCCCAAGCCACTGGATAACCGTGTAAAATGCCCAAAGTTAGACAGCCATGGTGGTAAATGCCTGGGTTAGCATTAACTCCAAACTGCTAAAATTGAAAGTTAAATGTACACACCCAAGACTGAAATCATTAAACCACATGCACAAATGCAGCTACATAGGCAAGTTGTATTAAGATGAATGACTATGTTTAAGGCACATGGGAGTCTTTACTTCAAACTAATGACTCATGTTGCCACCCCGGATTTAATTGAATGTGAAATCCTTAGTTTTATTGCACATGTTGTGGACTCCGCAATGCCATTTTCCTGGTTTATGCACAAACCTTGCCTCTGTTTTATTTAGAGGCTTCATTGTTGCCTTTGGACAGAGGCAAGCAACCAGCTCATGGGTGCTAATATAAACAGTCTCAGTTATAACACCAGGGTATGTTTGCATTTCTTTCCATGGCCACTCTGACCTTTGGAAAGTTCAGTTACATTTGAACATTAATCCTCATGACTGAGGCTCTTGAATATTCAAGACTCAGCTACTGGGATACTTAGAATTTTTAAAAATTAAATTATAACCACACACACACACCTCAGAACCTGAAGTTGCCTCTGCAGTGGGATTTTTGGAACAGAGGCAAACTAAAGCCAACCAACATACAAAGAAATGTTATTTTAGAATTTTATTTCATAACTTTAACAGATGTCAAAAAAGATAAAGTACATTTTTTTTGAACCACAGAAACTAAAAAGAACCAGCCCCCCCCCAAAGCAATTTGTTTGAAAGCTACAGTCCTGTTTAAGATTTGTAATAGTCCTGTGGCTGCTGCCAGAGTGCATCACTGGGAACTTCTTGGGTCCGAGTGGTGACGATTGGACTTTGAGCAATGGGGAAGTGGTATCTCTCATAATGATCTTCATCCCAGTGATCGCTTCCAGTTTCATAGTCTGACTGAAAGTGTGACACTGTGCCAGGAGGAAGTTGACCAGTCAAAAAGAGGTAGTACTGGCTTGGTCCTACTGGTCCTAGGCTGGGTGGAACTGGCTGCAAATGGCTGTCAGACATTTGCCCAGCTGACAGCTCATAGGGAGGTAGTTGCTTTAAACCTTGTTCTTCTGTTTCCCTCTCCTCATTTCCATGCTCGTAGATTGATTCATAGTGACTCAATTCACCAGCCTTGAAGTCAGGTCCCAGATATGGAGGAAGTGGTGGCGGCGGCAGCAGCAGCAAGTTTAGCTCCTCAGTTTCCCTTTCCAAGTTACCATGCTCAAAATTCTCTTCGTAGTGTTCAAGCTCACCTGCCTGAAACAAAGGTGGAGGGGGAGGAAATTCAATGCCAGGTCTGGGCTGAGATGTTCTGGACACACTGTGGGCAGTTGTAGACTCTTCCACAGGATCCCAACCAGGAGCCACATTCCATGAAGTCTCACTGGAAGTGTCCAGAGGAGGACTGGATCTTGCTGGATAGGTTTTAGGACTAGAATACACTCCCTCCTCCACTGGTTCATGGAAGAACCAGACAGGAGGATTCACATTGGTAGACTGAACAGGAGCACCTTGGGAAGAACTATAATGGAGGCCAGGAGGCGTCTCCAGGTTTGAGAAACTGCCCTCATAAGGATTATGCTGGCTCCAGCCTAGGGGGAGAAAGTGTTGAGTAAAATTTAAAAAGCCAAGGAAATGTGATAACATTTGAGTCACTCAAGTTTGAGTGTATCTGAGTACATTTATAATGTAGTTGCAGTCTTTACCTTTTTTAGCAGGAAAGCAGTGGACATTCCAACTTAACAGTGCAATGAGGAGCAACTGACTGTAAAAGAAAACAGCTGGTCAAAAACTTGAGTAAAATAAACAAGCCATAAATAGAAAATGAACAAGCAAACAGTCATTTAACTGTCACATACCTTGCAGGAAACCAACCAGCCATTCTGCTCGTCAACTGAAATGTTATCATCTTCTCTCAGAGCACTGGTTAAATATGAAACAGGAAATACTCTGTGGCCAGTCGCAGACTGAGAAGGTAACGATGGACAGGTGCATATCATTGACTGCTGATTGAAAATGTCAGCATGCCAGTGAACCACACCCATTACCCATGTTTTGAGATATACTATAGTGACGTGCACTTAGCCGAGAAGAAGAGGGTTTCCGTAAATTTCATGAATACTTTTTCCAAAGTGGTTCATAGTCATCTCCCATGCAAATCAGTTTAGAGACAGCAAGTTCATATTTTTCCAACTTTCTTCTTCCACTGCCTCAAATGTGAGCACAGAGAAGAGATGTTTATGAGACCACTGAACTACTGCATATTCCATGCAAGTGCGGTGCTAATGCTATTAGAATAATATTTACAAGAAAAATAGAAAACAAGATTTCATTAGTTGATTTTGCAATTACCCCCTCCCCCTCCCCATGCTGTGTTTGGCAGGAGTGAAAACATACTCCTGGGTCTTCATGACACATGACTGCAAACATCTGCTATAGGGAGTGCGTACTTTAGTTCCTGTGCAATGGCGGCAATCTGCTCCACTCTGTCCTGGTGGGCTGCCAAGTCACTCTCAAAGGCCTCGTGTTTTCGAAGCAATGCTCTGATTTCTGTCAGGGTGGCTGTTTCATAGTCCTTCTGGGAGAGGATCATTTCCTTACCTGAATATTACAAATACCCAAACAGAGAGAAGGATGAGGTAAGAGAAAGGAACAACAAGATAATTAGTAGCTTAGATCTAAACACAGGCCTTATATGGGCATTACAGATGGAGAAAATTACCTACTGCAGTCCACTACAGGCTGATTGCATTGGACAGACTAAAACCTTCAATCAAATCTCATTAGGAACAAGTCTAAACAAACCCCAAGGTTAAATGAAACACTTGAACACTGAAAAACAGGCAGAGAAGCAGGAATGCAGACGCCTGTAGATAAACAAGGAGCTAATAAGTCGAGATAAACAGATAAACATGCAGACCTATAGACAGAGCAGTGAAAGACGGATTCAAAAGCAACCATCCAGACTGTTAAAAATTCAAATGTACAACCACAACTGACCGCTGGCCCAGTTCTCATGATTGGTGGCTTTTTGGCGAAACTTTTCTGCCAGGTGGTCCAGCCTCTCGAGCCTACGGATCTCTGTAAGGAGCCACTCCTCGTAGCCTTTCTCTGCCTGCTCTAGGCCCTGCCATGCACTGGCTATGTCCTGTAAACAAAATGAAAATGAAAAATCACAGCTTAAATGTACTCAATTAGGAATTGATTCGACCCTGGCAATTTAGAAAAATTGATAAATAGATATTATTTGAAGTTGCAAAAAAGTGTAAAACAAATCGGCCTCTATTGGTACAATGCTGGTGCCTGTTACTCCTTAGACCTGTGTAAGATTAAACCTCTAAAGCGTTTGCCATTAGACTAATGTGACATAATGTGAATAAGACACATTAATAGTGTTGCACACAATCACGAATGCTTCTTCAACTGTTGAATTATAAGCCGAGGAAGAATTTGGAGTCGTGACTTACAGATACCATCTTCCCCTCAGAGGGCATAAAGGCAGGGCGATTGCTGATGCGCAACTTGGTCTGCAGGGTGTTGAAGTTAATTTCCAGCTGGCACTTCTCCTGCACCTTAGGGGGCTTGTGCTGGCGTCTGTAGTCCCTGAAATCCTCCAGCTTCCGCTGCATCTCTGCCATGGTCTTCTCTGGGGTCCGGTTCTCCAGCCAGGGAGTGGTGCGGCGGATCCACTCCAGCAGCTGGGAAACACAAAGACAACATGGGAATAAGTTGAAACACAAGAGACCTCCATGTTAAGATAATAGTGTGTCACGAAGACTGATGAATTATTCATTTTTTCATCAGATGGGTCTCAGCTTATCACAGGAAGGGGATTCATAAATGGGGGAAAGAAAGATATTTTGTTATCTGAATTTAAGTCTGTACTTTTACTTTGAACTACGTTCATGTACGATTACAGGCAGAGCACTAACTTTAGTAATATGTACTGTATATGCCAATATCCACAAAGGTGCTAAAGTTTAGTTTCACTTTGAAAAATTAACGGTTTCATTTCACAAAGTTTCCTCATCACGCAAGAGTTTATTTTTAATGAAATTTCAAACCTTACTTTACCTCACTGGCCAGTCTCTCATACTCCTCCATCAGTTTCTCATTCTCCTGGTTTACACCGAGCACCTTACAGATCCTGTTGGCGGCCGTCTCTGCCTGAGAGCACAGGGCATGAGAATAATGTAATTCCATCAGCAAAGCAACAAAGTGGGCCCTGGGCCCTGCTCCCTTTCATCCTTCCAGTATACATAATAATAATATCCTCACAATACATTTTTTTATCACAATGACATATCAAAATCAAACTGACAATGGAGTTCTGCACCTGACTCCATTCTCAAAATACACATGGACTGTACAGAAGAGAGGGATAGCCAACTAATCTATAAATACAAACGGGTATGGGATAGGTTCAACAACTATACCTGCTCAGCTCCAGCAAAAGCATGGTAGAAGCAGGACACATAGGTCATGATAGCTCTTTCATCAGGCTTCGGGGTGTTGATAATATCTATGGCATTGAGAGGGAGGGAAAGTCAAGGTGGCAGAAAGAGGGGAAAAAAGTGAAAAATCAAAAAAGTGGAAAATGACTTTGGAGAATGGAAGGAGGCAAAAACATTCATTGTAAGTCTACTCTGAATGTACTTTTAATTTGTTATGGTTTCTGTTCCATACAGATGTACAATTATTATATAGAAATATAACTATATATGAAAATGATCACATGTACAGTAACTTATAAAGACCGTAAAACTTGTGTGCTTGCTGGTTACATCTCTGTGAGGGAGACTCAGTAAAAAAGTAAACCTCCAACAGAGAAACCATCTTTATACACACAGGAACAATCATATTGTTAATACATATTTCAAAGAACAGTACATACGAGAAAGTTAAACATTGTTATTCAAAACCACTTATTCCATGAGACATTACCTTCTGCGTCCAGCATTTTGGGAATGTCCAGGTGTTTCTCAGCTATGTCAAAAGCCAGGTTCAGGTTCCCCATAGGATCATCCTAAATAAAGACACACAATTCTAGCTCACTAAACAGCAATGCCGGACTTAAAATGCCTCTGCGCTGACCTCCATGCTATGGTGGACACATTATACTCCCTGATCACCTACTGCGCGTGCACTTTAATTTAATAGCACTTGTTTTTAAATTTATATTTGATATAGCTTATATTTTTCTCATGAGCTCGATGCTTATTAGATCCTCACATGTTGATTACTGCAGTTTGATCAGTTGCATGAAACCATCAACTCTCCATAGGAACGTCAGTTGTTGTAATTTTCTCAAATCGATAACGTATACATTTTTGTACATGTTTTGCTTTTATCTGATAACTACGGATTACACCTCGTGATTATTACTATCAATGATAATTTTTTTCAATCAAGTAATTGATCTTTTAGTCTTCAACATGTCAAAGTGAGGTTTTTTTAGATGGCAAGTGTTTTTCCAGATGTTTGTTATCTTTTCTTAGAAATGACCTGAACGACTAATCTATTATGATACATCGTCATAAAATAATCAACTAGGAAATGAATCAACTAATATATTACTCAAGTAAACATTTCACCACTACAGTAGACTTAATTTATTTCTTGAGTTGAAAAATTTGACCAAAGATATTTTCTTTTCTATCACAAGTGACTCTGACAGGAGAAACCAAGTGTTTTAACAGACGCGGAGTGGTGCATTAAGCTAACAGCTGAAAGGGAACCCTTCCCTGCTAATGGAACAGTCAGTGAGAGTGATGTGTAAAGGGATCATGCGATCATGCTGCTGCTATTGTCCCCATCTCTGTAACACTCTTCCATAAAGGTAGGGAGGGGCTGTCAAACTACATGACAGGGTCAGCTGCTCACAGATCCAGTGCAGGACAGACAGATGGATGGATAGGGTAGTAAATTGATGATGGGATGGAGAGATGGATGGAAGGATACCCCAAGGCTTGTGTGTGTGTGTGTGTGTGTGTCTGTCTGCCCCTGACCAGAGCTGGCTCAGCTGGCTGTAACACTGCAAGCTTAACGAACACGCTCACCTGGAGCCAGACTCAACAGCTGCCTAGCGCACTATGCAACTGTCTCCTGGCAGCATGAGCAGAACTGAAAAGTCGAGGTGTCACTGAGTGAGTGAATATGTATGTCATAAAGATGGAAAGAGTGAGAAAAAGCACTAGACAGAAACAGATATGGTACACTGTAGGTGTGTCTCTCGTATTTACCTCGAGTAGCCTTTCCCAATTATGAAAACAGACGCCATCCTTGTAGTGATACTTGAGATATGACTAAGAAAAATCATTCGAACCATTTCATGGGCATCTTCCTGACTTTCATGAGGACCGGCAGCCTGTAACTGGGGAGCATTACGTGACAATAGCAGAGGGAAAGCTAAGCCTGAGCTCTGCAGGGACTAGGCTCATGTTTCTGTGACTATTCAGGGTCAACTCCAAGCCAGGCCAGTGAGTTGCATGCTGAAAAGTGAGTGTTTCTGTTTCCAAAACAAATGAAAATGTCACTCTTCCTAACCAGCCATGGTGTTCCCCTACTATAAATATATATAGATAGATATATATATATAGATATATATACACAGTATTGGGCCAAGTTTGGCCAAGGTAAATTTAATTTCACTATTTGAGCATGAGGTTCTCATGAATAGATGATTTTTAGACCACCAACAATTTATTTACAATATAGTGTTTCAAGCATTCATTAGATAAAATCACCGTAAAACCTTATGGTCGAAATCCCTATCATCAGTTCAAAAAAACTTGCAGTCTTATATCAAAAACAATTTTTGCAACGGAAGAGTGAAGCCTCAAATATTCCCAAAGATGTCTTGGCCTTCCTGTCTGACTAAGACGACACCTTCTCCCAGGAGGGAAAGGGTGTACTGGTGCATTATTGTTACATGACAGACATAGGAGGGCTCCCAGCTGTGCTCTCCAAGTCTGCAAATAAGCAGCACAGCTCAATGAGGCCCTCACGTGTTTACACAAAAACAGAGAGTGCTGAGCATCCATCAAACCCAGAACATTTAAATGAGCTGTGGAATTGTTTGCCCTGAAAAACACTTAAAGCTCAAATAGTATGCACACACCAATATGCTGGAGACTGTGTAGGGGTATAAATGGACCTGAAATGTGACACTGTGCATTCATTTGTCATATTTTGAGGGTAGACAAGACTTGATAGTGTCACCACCATTAAACCCAATGTTGCGATGGGCACAGTGGGGTGCCCATAAAAATGGACTGAAGCAACAGCCTTTTTCATGCTGATTTGGCTGAAATTATGTACCAAATAAACTGTTTTAGTTAAGAGTAATGAAGCATGAGGTAAGACTAAATGAATGCACTTGGAATAAAAACATTCTGCTGTGAAAAAGACAAACATCCATAAATTAGAGAACCATTATATCCATTAGCCAAATAAAACACTGTTTATCCATAGCAAACATTACTGCACGGTGCTTCTGCCTATGACAACCGAGTGGACTTCCAACAGACAGCTTACTTCAGCGTGAAATGACATATATTCCTCAGTGTATCCAAAGGTGCCATAAATTAAACCAACAGTCCCATAAAACTACTTCAAGTTCAAATTACTATGTTTTGGTATCATCCCTGGATAAAACACTTTCCTCTACCCAGATAACTCAATCAAAACAGAAATGGATCAAAAAGATGGCATACACCTCCATCCCTATAAACAGACTAGTTTTCCTCAGTGTTTCGCAAACATAACGTCATAAAAAGTACCCTAAAGTGCCATTATTCTGAGTTCAGTGTGCATTTGTTTCCATCAGTTCACACTGTGACGGAAGGGGGTTAATTTTGTGGAAATCAGTTTGTTAGTGTTTAGGGCTGACACACAGCATCCTGGTTACAAGTGAAACCACACGACACCTTGTTGAGCTTAGAGTAGTCGAGGAGGTCGGGTCTGTGTCTATGAATCAGGGCGCAGAAGGCCAGGCCATCCTTCCAGCTTCACCAGCCGATGAGCAGAGAGAACCAACATGTCAGTTCAGAGAGGTACGTCGCTAACTTGTCTCAGAGATGAAATTGCTGGAGTCCAGTCCCAGCATTAACCGTTAGAGGTGCAACAGCACTTTGCAGATGCCAAACTCAGTCTTGGTATTTTGTATTGTTTAAAGTCAACTTCAGGAATAACTCAGTTCTGACATAATGCTATCAGATGAACCTATTCCCTGCACAAGCTCCATATTACTGAGATATGCACTGTTATAATAAATTGTCTTGTATGCCCAAATGAAATGAAAACAATATTTTGGAATATGTTCAGACGTTTATCATCCCTTTCCTTGGAATATGGCAAGTTTGTAGAGAATGGGAGGACAACCTAGATTAACTATCAATCACATAACCTATCACTATATCTATAATCAAACAGCATTTAATATTCAATGGACAGCCTTTATGTGTGAAACACTACCTGACATGGAAGTTTTGGACGTTGACATTCCTGTAGGGGGCAGTCTTTCTCTGACACCACAGGAGAAGGCCTTCCTTGGCGGATGTTTCTGAGGAGAAAGTGAATTTCCAGGGATTGGTTACACAGAAGTGGGAACATAGTATACTGCAATTCTGTGCAGGTCACAGGTTGTTTTTCTTTCGAGAACTCTCAAATTTACATATTACATTATTACATGTTGTCCTTTACCTTTTCTGGTTGTCCGTATCTACATTCAGTTGACAGAATGTCTATATAAAATGAACTAGGTTTAGATTCTTTTGGATTTTATTATCTCACCTTCCACAGAAATGTCCTGAATGGCGAAGCGAAGGATGATAGTCCAGATCATTCCAAGAGTCATCTTTACATTACCGTCCACAATCTCTGCAAGGCAAACAGCCCGTCATAATCAGTTTGCACATGAGTGAATAATGAAATCTGATTATCACTCCACTCCACACCTGGTGGCATGTAGTATATTCATAAATACAGGAAGTCTGTGGGTACCTTCAGCTCCAATGGAGACCAGTTTCACTCCTTTGCTAGTGATGAAGTCCAATGCTTTGTTGACGTTAGCAATCTTATGAAAGCGCATCTTCCCCCTGTCTGGCTTGGGTAACCTCTCTCCTGCAAACAGAACATTATGTGACAGAGTCAGATATGTATGTAACCTTATGTATTCATTATCCAAAAAAAATGGCTAAACTGATACACAACCTCAAAATTAACTATTGTGAACAGTGAATAAAATGTGCATATTAGCCTACTGGTGTAGTATCACAAAGAATAAATCAGTGACAGGAACTGAGAAAACGTTGAAACATTTTCCTTTAGTGAGCTAACCTGAGATAACTTCCAGAAGCAGCATGAGTTTTAATCCATTCCTGAAGTCTTCCTCAATATTTTCAATTTGAGTACCAGCTTTCCTCAGGTGGGAGTTACACCAGGCTGTGAAGGTCTAACAGGAAAGGGACAAATGCAAAGGTTTCTGTGCATGAAAATTGCAGGTATTTCTGCACCTCCTGCGAAGCTCTGCTGACGCACCACAATTCATAATTCAAAATCCTGCAAAAGAAGTTGGACTTTAACTCAACTCAAAACCTCATTATATGGATTACACTATAAGCATGATATTTGCCTCTGCAGTAGACCTAAACAAACTGAGGCAGCTAACAGCTTAACGAGTCTTCAATTCAAGACTATGTACCCAATCGATGTTAACCTCTTTGACCAGTGCTACATTTTCAGATTAACCCTCAGTGACCCATTAGTGTCCAGTTTCCACTTTTTTCATGACGTAGTTCCATAGCTAACAACCATCAGAGCAAATGTGTTCCATGTGGGGTACTGTAATACTGTAAATCAAGTTAAGACAGGCTCGACGTCCTTCTCCTCCTATTTTTATTAAATCTGTCAATAGCCAGCAGCAGAGTTCATGGGCGCTCAACACTTTACGGATGAAAGCTGGGAGCCGACCACAGAGCACATTCCGACCGATATAAGGTGTTAAATTTAGACTGCTCTGCTGTGCCTCATGATAAGAGCCCGGGAGGAAAAACGTCAAAATGTCTCGCAATGTCAACATGACTGAAAATGTCACGTGGATAGAGCAGGTTTTCCTCTCACATCCATTTCTGTCATTATTTTGCCACATATAATGTGATTGGTTACAGCTGCAAGGCGATAGCTTCATCGCAGTACATGTATGCTGTTGTTCCTGGCCACACTCATTACTATGGTGACGTATGAAGACAGGCAGGCATGGATAAAAGATGAGAACATAGCTATAAGCTACTATCATCAACTAGAATTGATTTTTTTTTTATGTTTGTATGTGCTTCAATCAATGAGCCGATCAACAGATGCTACAGCTCGTACATTTTTGTAAAAGAAGAACGAAAAACAATGGTCTGTAATTACTTTCCACCGTCACAAAACCAAATAGGTCCAAATGAGTACTTGTGCCTTTTTAAGTACTTTTAAATTCAGAGGTCGAAGTATGATGCTTACGGTACATTTTAAACATTTATTACAGATTTAGTGGGAGTTAATAGTCATTCGGCAAAGAACGGAATCATAAGCTGGCTTTATTTTTGCATTTTCTATGTTTGGCTTCGCTTCAATTTTCATTTTTCTGGCACTTTACTCTTTTTTTTTTTTTTTTTTTTAGACAAAAGTGTAATAAATTTGTGTTCTCATCTCTCTCATCTCTTACACATCATTGCACCCAGTGAGTCTGCATATGGGTGCTGCCCAGCCGGCCACTCATGCTTCCCCTCTGGGTGCTGGTTCAAACGGAATATTACCAGCTTTAGAGTAAATCACATTCCACACTGAGTGAGTCCCCAGGGTGTATGTGACATTGAACTGTTGCCCTCCTTGTTAAAAAAGCTGTGGCCTGCTGGCCCTCCAAATTTGACTCAGCCACAATCGCACAACCCTTCTGCCCACTTTCCAAGCCCCCCACCTACCTCTCCAGCACTACTGACCAGTGACGATTAAAGCTAAAAATATTTATGAATCACATCTAGCAAGGGCAGACCCTATCATTGCCTTTAGGTCCTCACTAGGTCAGAGGCTGGCGGGATGGAAAATAAATGAGAACTGAATGTTTAACATGTTGAAAAGACAGAGCCTTATGAATGGGTCAAAATGTTTTTCTTATTCTCCTTTAATTTTGATTTCTATTTAACTTACATGAGCATATTCACTACTTTTCGTTAACACTTTTGCTTTTTCACTTAATGTAACACAGCTCCTTGGCAGTGGAGACTTGGCTTAAGATTTAGCTTAATTCTGAGCATCAGTCTCTGTAACCTGAACAGGCACTGAAGGCTTTATGAATCTCCTTGATAAACCTGTCTGAGTCAGGTAATTGATCCAAAAGGTCCAAATAAGCACAGTCTCATTAATATCCAATGAAGGAAAGCTACCCCAGCTGCTAGTAGGATTTGAAATAAGCCCACTGCACCATGGTTTGAGCTGGATAAGAGATTTAAGGCCACTGGAGAGAAATTATTTCGGAAAAAGCAACTAAAAGTGTCCCCTAATGAACCGAACAAAACCCTTTTGGCAACACTCTTGCTCACTGTGAATGTCAAGCAGGGGTGTATGATATATAACAAGCTGGTCGGGCACAGATCAACTTCATCACCTGCCACAATGCCAAAAAGAAACACTATACCAGTGTTACTGCATGCAGCCATCAGTGACGCTTTATTAATTCTGATCATTTTGAACAGCTGCTTGCATAACCGGACCACTCTCCAATGAGCACTTGTCAACTCCAAATTACAATCAGTAAAAAGATAAAGAGTGGAAAACTGCTGTGCATATAGACCAAGACCTGACTATCGTGTTGCTGCCTTGTGTTGCCAAAAATACACAGTTTTGTCATCCCCGTGTGGGGCCACAGGAGGTTATGGGCATTGAGCTGAGGGCCCCCCCAGTTGTGCGAAGAGCGGCAGTGTAAGGCCCCGGGCCAACTTTTAAGGCCCTAAAACCAACTGACAGTGTGGTAGGCCGGCGCTATATTGAGTTGAGCTGGTCCCGGAACAATATTTCTGTGTGGTTTCTATAAACAAAAGAATTCCGCACCAAGGACACTGGATTAACCCCACTATAATGCCTTTTGGTCCCGAGGTTAAAATTAGATGGAGCGTCCATTCTAATCCCAAGAGCGTCATCATGTGTTAGGAGCATCTGTTGACAGCTCGCATTCCGCGCGTATCAGTGGAGAGGCGGCGGTCCGCGGAGCCGCTGTAAGGCAGAGCTATTGTTAGCTGGTACCCGCCGCATCCGTCCGTCAAGCCTCCCTCCCCGGGGCCCGGCTGCGTCGGGGGCTGCGGCGCGAGACTAGAGCCCGCGTCGGAGGTTGAGCGATGCTCTCCTTCAAAATAAAACTACAGCAGAAACTTCCGAGCATGAATTCGTTAAACCACCCTGGCTTCTTGTCCTTTTAGATGTTCTGGTATTGCCTGGGTTTCGGAGGGCTTCGTGGCTAGCTATAGCTAAAATTTTGAACTGTGATTTTCACGGGAGGAGTTGGCTGCACAGCAAGGAAGGGTGGAACAACTACTGACGGCTGGGTTACTAACGGTTAGTTACGGCTAGCTAATGTGTCCCCTAGTCCGTTCCTCTTTCACCTACACGCACACACACAACTATAGTATAGAATCATAGAAGTAAAATGCTTTATTAAAATGACCACTGCGGGGAAAGAAACACATATCGTATTAATTTGCCGGACTTGAAACGTTCAACGCGCCTGAAAACGCGTTTACTTTATTCTGAAAATATCAACCGGTATTCCATCTCTACTATGGTCAGCTTGATGTTAACCCCAACAGAAACGTCTAAAACTATGTTGTGCGACACTAACTAAGCAAATTACTGGTATATTCTTAGGTTGAAATATTAAATATAAACAAAATAAACTTTTTGTTGACGTTGAAAAAGAACTTATATGATTCCTATATGATTCTGAGTCACAACACTGTCATAGTTTTCTCCTTGGCTCCCATCACAAGGTGCGTTGATGTAGCTAGGATTCAATTCAGTTTGTTATGATCCAGGTGTCTTTCCCATGACTTACTTTCCTCTGCTGTTGCTCCCAGGCAGGGTCCAGCAGCATGTCCCTGTCCCACTCATCCTCCTGCATCATGTATTCATACTCGTAGCCGTTATCATAGTGCACCGTGGTCTCCACCTGGGTCATCATCATTGTGCCGATACTTTCTGTTCCCCCCGAAACTCAAACGCGTGTTATCCTTTAACTGTACTGCTGGGGAGGGGATGGTTTCCTGACTTTCTCTTCTCGCTGCTGCTGCTTCTTCTCTTTCTCAACTCTCTCACGCTTGCCCTTGTCCTCCCGACCTGACAGACGCCTGGCCCTGGTTGCCACAGATGAACAAGCGACGGTGTCATTAGTACTGGACAACCACGTGACGCCTTCATACCTTCCCCTAAAATCCCCATCACTCACACCACCCACACCCTCCCACCCACAGGAACTGTAGCAGGGACAGTTTATTAACTTGAGATCAATAAAACAGTCTTTATTGTAGAAAAAAAGACCAAACAATTTCAGACTTTCATTTGAGACAAAAAAACAAAAAAAAACAAAAAAACAACAACAACACAAAATAGGCTTGGGACATATAAATAAATGCTTCTTCCTTGAAAAACCCATATTCTCACACTCAAAAGCACTGGTCACCACGGGCACTGTTACAAACCTAAGAGAATCAATCACTCTTTAAAAGACAAGGTATTTAAACCTGTTATGGCACAATGTATAGTATCCAGTCCACTCCTCCATTCCCCGGTGTTCATGTTCTGCTGTTTTGAAGGTCCTTACACAACACTGGGTCTATCAGGATGAACAAATACCAACTTAAACTTGTGTCATACAACACTAAATTCTATGCAGCGTGTCGGATGTATGTAACTGTGTCTGTATCCTGGTGTAAGTGTGTCCATGCATTTGTACAAACCGTATGTTCAAGTACAACAAATCCAGCAATATGTCCAAGTGTGATCATTCAAAGGAGTTAGAAAAAACACTATGGCTTTGAGGCAGCCCAACAAGGTGTGTGATATGTGATGATGTACTGCATAGATCTAGACGTAGCCAGGCAACTTAAATCTGTTTTGATTAGTTACACAACTTACAGGAAATAAAGTATTTTTTAACCAAAAATACTACTCTGGACTATGGTCAGATTTTCCATTTTTTGACCATTTTCTTATGTGCCGTGAATCCTTTTATTCCCTCCACATAGCACTTACTTTGGATTTTAATGCTAAGGTATTGGAAGCAGAGTTGAATTTTCATTTTTTTTTTTAAATGTTTTTTAAAAATCTTTTCATTGTCTCAAAAACCAGAGGTCCAAGTGCTCTCTTAATGAAATGAAAGGAATACAATGAATCAAACAGGCCTCTTAAAATGGAAACTGTCCCTTAAAGGTTCAAAATGACAGCGAGGAAGCTGGTCCCTTCAGTCACTAGTGACGGATAACCTCACCGCAGAGCTAGAGTTCATACAGAGTGCAAAGAAAGAAGCTGGGAGTGAAAAGGGAATGGGTGTTCTCAAAACCATCCAACAACTTTAAGAACATGTTATCTGTCACAGCAATGCTAATACTGTCCAGGGGCTCGACATTAATCCAAACAATCTCTGGGCTCAGAGAATAACAGCTGGGAGAAACAGGAGTGCTTGTAGAGAGGGAGTGGGCCATTTGGACCCCATGTATCTGTATGTATCATCTGCGATCCGCAGCAGTGTTCTTTGGTCAAAAAGAAAGGGGAGAGAGGGGCAGGGAGGTGATGAGGAGATTTCTTTTTCAATCATTCACTTTCACTTAGGCCACAAGGTCGCCGCCACTCCTGGCCTCGTTCATGGATCCATTTGTTTGATACTAAAGACAGAAAAAAAAGATAATACTCATAACTTTAATATATCCCTTTGATTACTTTAGACACAGTACAAATGTTTACTCTTCTTGTCTTGTAAAACTCAAGACAACAATTGACTCTCGGTTATGACACTGGGTTAAATTGCTTTTAAAATTAACATTCTCTTGAGCAAATGCTATGGTCACATAAAAGATATTTGCTCATGTCTTATAGATGGTTTTATAGGGCACTATAAAAAGAGGAGCTCACCCCACTTGTTGCCCACCAACACTGGGCAAGCTGCATGTCGGGTGCTGTAGTCTCCCTCCCCGCTAGCAAACAAATTGTACCAGAACACTGCAGTACCCTGGAATACATACAAACAAAAGGCATAAGAAGTTAGCAGTAATGCAAACCCTCCAGGAATCTCAGAGTCAGTCTCCTAAATCGATTTCCAGAGATTTTTGACAGGTGGAATACTAATCAGAAAATAAAATGTAAATACATATTCATGTGCATTTGCTAATGTGGGATTGTTAATGTGTATAGGGACTTGAGAAACTTTCTTACTATAACAGGACTGAACAAATAGGCAATTGCTTATAGTACATGTTCCTATTTTTCATGGAAATGTTACCCTGTTAGAGGATTTTATCGTGTGTGTGTGTGTGTGTGTGTGTGTGTGTGTGTGTGTGTGTGTGTGTGTGTGTGTGTGTGTGTGTGTGTGTGTGTGTGTGTGTGTGTGTATGTGACAGAGAGAGCATGTGAATGAGTGTACTAAATGTGCTGACTATTTGGTACCGTTCCTCACTGAGTTGCAAAAACAATAGGCATAGCATTTTGTTATTAACTTTTATTTGTTTGTGTACTATATTTCAAAACAAACGAAAACACCTGGGAATTCATTATACCGAGTTAGCCTTTAGTTGACCAATTCAGACACAACTACTGAGTGAGTAATAATGGATGTTAATAAGTGGTATAGCATTAGTCGTTGGTTACCTTTTGGGGCCAAACTGCTGCACCAACATCTGGGAATACTGTGGCTCCACCTGCTGATACATCGCTCATCTACAACAGAGACACAGGCAAGGTTCAGAGTTTAGCTGTCAGATCAAATAATTCTGCAGTCCTAATAAATTAAGCTATTAGAAGGTCAGGGGTTATATGACATCAGTAGTTGCATGTGTTTTAATATTTAAAATAATATTTCATGATATTCAATGTTCATATTGATTCCAGGTTAGAAAACACACTGCTTTCTGCATGGCTATGATCCATTTGATATTTAGACTGGCCAAAATGAATTCTGAAAATTGTTTTTCCTCATCTCTTTCCTAGTCCCAGCAAATGCAACTTCCTCATTATTGCATCAGCACGGTAGGACCCACTTTAACTTAGATGTTTCTCTGGTGACAGCAAAGACTTTGCAAACTGGCAAAAGGCCATAATCAGAGATAACAGACATTCCTTGATGTATAATAACAAGGTGTCATCCTGAACAAAACCACAGACAAAATTTATAGTAAGCTTTGCTATTTAATATTCAACACAGCTTTTCTAATCTCATGAACTAAAATTAACTCAAAGCCATATGGGGTGAGAGAGTTCACTGCCCTGCCTGGTTAAGGTCTCATTTTATCAAATCTACCCTTAACTTTGTTAAGTTAAAATCTCATGAGATTTCTGTAGTTTAGTTTTAATTTTGAATTATCTGCAAGAGCCCACTGTTTTTTTATCCTTCATGTTGTCTTTCAGATTAATAATGGCTGCATCTTTTTCTTGTATGATAGTATATGCTGTAAATAGCCTACACTGTTTAAAATGTACATACATGTAAATAATGAGTGTGTTGGCTGTTAACTGTACAATATTGATACAGTACTAGGATAGGACCTTTGTGTCGTAAAAGTCAGTGAAATTTCTTTAGTAAAAATGAGGGCAAACAGTTTTTTACTTAAACTGTTCTGCAGTATTGACCAATGGACCCTAATTTAAAGTGGATACGAATAATTTAATTCACACCTATGACAATATTATATGCTATGTTTCTGTGTGTTCCCACACTTCACTGAAACTTCACGACTCCTACAAGGAGTGAACTATTTAAACCAAGGATGCCATGTTGATCGCTGCACCGTTATTTATCTAAGTCCTTCCTATGCATTTTTTGATTATGAATATTCAGTATCTTTAGAAAAATTCTGATCTTTACCAGAATTTAAAATGAGGTTCTGTGGGTCTGAACAATGCTTGTTCACATAAGTCGCATAAGGAAACAGGGACCCACCAGCATTTCTGATACAGCTGAAGAGTTCAAGGTGGTTTGGCAACAATATGTGTTTAATTTAAGGTTAACAACACAGTTTTTTGAGTGTATTTTTAGGAAGAGTTTACTCACATAGAAAAGCCATGTTGCTATGCGGTTCCCAGTGCCCAGCTCTTTAAAGGCATCTGGCTCATCTTTCTGTGGGGCGGATCCAAGATCGGGTTTAATGTCCTGCCGTATTAACACTACTGTACATTCAGAGAAATTATCTTGTGTGAATCCCAAAGGGTCTTACCCTTCCAAAGTCAAAGTGAGGTTCGTATTGACCTCCAACGCCATAATTTGCAACCTACAGAGATCAATGAAATATGATGTAAGTCTCACAACTGTACAACTATAAATTGCCTTGTAAAAAAAATAGGATCAAAACCAAAGAAGAAATAAACTCTTCTGGGTTGAACATCCATGACTTTCACCTAATAAACTTTTTACCTGCAGCTCTTCTGCAGTATCCACTTCCAGCCCTGTGAGATCTTCAATTCTCTGGTTGATCTTTTCAATCATGGGGTCTTCATAGCCAGTGAGCCAAGCACTGGAATACAGGAGGGAAAGCAGACCAATTCAGAAAGAAGGGGGACATGCTTCATTATACATGTCAGTAAGGCACGTATTTGTCCACTAGATGGTGGTAAAGATTTCTTCTGAAATAGGCGACTGAGAGATGTCATGCTGAAAACTTGCCATGAAAAGCTCAGGGAGAAAGCAAAGTTGTGCATTCCAGTCAGGTAATAGAAAAGGGAAGCAGAGAAGAAATGTAGAATAGGAAATTCGCCCGAGATTCAGAATCTCCAATCAGCTGAGGGTACAGGGTTGTTCTTATTCAGAGTGTGTCCACAGCAATCTGTGGATATTTTGCACAAGCGCCTGGTTGAGGACTATGGCAAAATATTATAATGGAGTGAACTTTCCTGACACTACCTGCCTTTCATACTCACTCCCACACCCCGGTGTAAGAGACAGCCACTGATAAAGTAAGCTTTTGACTGAGCAAGAAAAAAAACTCTTTGTGGTGAACTAATAAAACACGACAAAACTCTAGTTATGCAGACCACATTATAAAGTTTAAATTGGCAGTTTTTCTGGCTATGTTTATCTATTATCCAGATTTAAATAAACTGTCCAACCACACAGAGTACTATGAAACATACAATTATTCTGAAGTTACCATGAGACAAGACAAAGACAGAATCAATTCCAACTTCCAACACACTCAAATTTAGAGGACTTTTTAAGACATCACAAAGCCTATGAGATGACTCCCACCCTCACTGCCTCATGGAAGTATTTTTGAGAATTTCTGCAGATCTAATCGGAGATGTGTGTATGTGTGTGTGAGAAACAGTGAGATGAGTAATATTTTTCTTATCCAGAGTTTGTGTTTTAAAAGAGTTATATTTTAGTTGATATATTGGAGCAAATGTGAGCCAATGGATTATTTCCTCATGTGTCTTAGAGCCAGTTCAGAGACAAGTCAAACTCTTCTGTCCATCTGTTCCATCTATCAGCAGATGTTTACTGAATTTTACACACGCCGGCTGGCACATACACACACAAAACATCAAAGAACACCACACCCTTAGAACCGCATGCATGCACGCACATTAATTATCAAGAACAGTAAAACCTAAGAAACTTGGGGGTTTTGGTGGATGCGCTGCCAAACCTGCAATTTTTAGGGTGGGATGCAAGTTCAACTAACAATGAGCAATATATCTATATAAGTTAAAGAGTAATTTAATTTATATTTGCAGTTTACATCTATCTGTGTTTTTGAGCATGTATATCCAGACTCAGTCCTTAGAAGTTTCTTGCTGATATGGGAGTTGAAGAAGCATAGTAAAACAACAGCAGCTGTAATGAGTTCTTACGAGAATCTGACACAGATTAATTCCTGGAAAGCTCAAAGGGAACTAGAGATTCAGTGTTCTGAATATCAAATAACCTGTGAAGGATGGCTGGGGGAAAGAAAACAGCCTGTCACAACTACGCAGTTCCATGAAAATGCCTGAATCAAGTGGTAAAATGAAAGGACAAAGAAAATTTCAGCTACACCAAAAAACAACAGATGACTGTTTAGCTTGGTTTAAATGATGTTTTACCTCAGGTTGGTGTGCTAGCGGAAATCTGTTTAAGTATTCACTTAAATCAAAGTAAAACCTCCTCTACTGTTAGTTTTCCAGGTGTAGCTAAATATTTTCATTGTTTTTCCATGGTGTATGCTTGGTGCAGGGCTGAATGAGTGTTTCAGCCAGGGTGCAGAGATACAGATGAAGTTGTATGAGGAGGAGGGCAAGGCATTGTGGCCCTCCTGGTGACCTGTGACCCCTTACCTCTTGGAGACTCTGTAATGGGCCGTAGTGAGTTTCCCAGTTTGGGGGTCATGCACCGTGGCTCGCCTTAACTACAGTAGTTCCCGCAGCACAAGGACACGGAGGTCGAGGAAAAGAAGATAACAAAAGGAAGGAAAAAAGGACAATGGAATGTGATTCAAACAGGAGGATACGTGGAAAGTAAGAGGAAGAAAGAGAGAGAAAAGAAAGGCAGATTTGGTCACTACTTGTCAATGTTATTCCTCTGTAGGGCCAAGAGAATGTTCCACGAGGCAATGCTAGAAACCCAATTACCATTTAAAAAAAAAGAAAATTTACCAGTAGGGAATTAATAACTGCCTCTGACACACCTCCTGGCTCACAAAAAGCAACTATGTTAATATCAACTAGTAGAAAAAGTAACACATTTTCCCTCTCCTCTGTCTTCTTGTGTTACCTTTCTATAGCAGACTCCTGAGCAGAAAAGTATCCACAACAGATCCTCAAAGAACAGTTGCATAATCCAAACAACATTTTTTCAAAGAACCAAATATCCATTAGCTCTAAGAATGCATTCTTTTCCTTTTTTACTTCCATTTCTGTGTAATTTGGGAAAGCACCATGCGGTAATACATTTGAATATTTTGAAAGATGCTTTATAAATCCAAAAAATGTCTACAAATGTTTCTATGCTGTATAAAGCGCTGATCATTCTCAGCTGGATCATGTGCTTCAGCTCAAGAGCCTTTAAGCTTGGGAAGGGCAGAGAAATGGTGTTATGGTTTGACCGGAATACAGAGGGGAAATGGATGTAGTTATTGAGGGATAAAGAAGGAGAAAACCTCACTTTCCCCCTTTCAACTCCTCCTATATCCTCTGTTCTGGGTGGCTCCTGGCTCTGCCTTACCTTTTGCTGATCCGGTATGAGGCTGTCTCCAGCACTCCTGTGATGGGGTTGGAGATGGTGGCCCTGCGAAGCTGTGAAGCCAGGGACACGATTTACCCACACACAGACACACACATACAAAGATGTGTGTGGCTGTGTGCTTGTCTAACTAGTAGCATCACATCAACCAGCCTCACAGCTTTGACCTCCCACCCCTAAACATACTAAACCCCATAAGAGAAACTGAAAAAGCCTAACAAATCACTCACTCCATCACAATAAACTGCAGTGACTAATATGGCTTAATACATGTATCATATGGCAGCATGGGAGCACAGAAAACTACTGAGAATCACTTACTCTTGGTTTTGCCAGCTGCTTGACCTTCTCGATTTCTTTGTCTGAGATGATGTCAATATAGCGGACAATGTAAGGGCGGTCCCACTCATCTTGCTGTCTGACAGGTGCCAGCACATACTTGGGGTTGTGATTGTTGTCATAGTAACGACAGAACAGACGGCTCTGCCTTCGGGGGGTCTGATCGAGAGAAAAGTAAAGCGGGACACACAGGAGATGAAACAGATGTGTATTTTGTAAGTTAGAAATTGTGTTTTTGTGTACCTTTTTGTCTTCCTCACCATTCTGATGCCTTCCCCACGACAAAGCATCTCATACTTCTTCCTCTCTGGGATCAGCTGATTGGTGACCTTCTTTTTGGGCTTCTTCTTTTTCTCACTTGTTTGTCTTTTCCCTCGCTCCTTCTGTTTTTTAGCGTCCTCCTCCACAGCCTTTTTCTGCTTCTCCAACTGGAACTCAAAGTACTTCAGGTTGCCCTTGGCCCGGTGGTGCTCTGGGTCTGAGACAGGAAAATTTCAGACCAACAGAAATAATACTGTTGATCACAAATAGTGATGACTGCAGCAATGTCTCTTGAGAATATCACACCGTCTGCAATCAAAATAACTGTGCTTCCAACATGACATAGCGATATTCTGTTTGTTCAGTCCGACTTTATCCAGTTCTGAGAATCAAGATCTAAAAACAGGACAAATAAATTAATGGGCTCTTCCGGAGGAAAATGTAGGACAATATGGTCACCAACAATTGTTTCAAATTCATATTTCCAAAACAACACAATGTCATGCATGTCATTATTGCAGTAGTCATTATCAAGTGTATTAATCAAGAGCAAATGCAACTAACGGACTTTTTAGAAAATAAATGTGGCTTCGAAAGTCGAGGTGAGTTGGATGGCGTTTAGCACTGTCCAGTCAATAGGTCATTGAAAAGGATACATTCCTTACTAGCAGAACACTAGGTTGTATTCCCTTACACCAATCACCAACTTGTCAAACTATTCCACCAATCTTGTTAATCACAACCTTTCCTATCCCTACTGTACCAGAATGTTTCCCCTATACAGGGTAGAATTGACTCCATGCAAGAAAATGTGATTCCAAAAAGAGCAGTAGTAAAGCTCTTTGGATAAATCACCCTCTACTAACATTCAAGCAATCTCATTTCAGGATTATGCTCACCAGTGTAACAAATCCTACAACTTTAAGGAAAAGATAATGCTGTGCAAACTCATCACCTCTTATCCAGATTGGAAAAACAGTGTTATGATCTAATTCAATTGGCTGCGTGTTGGAGCTGTACAATTCCCAGTCAAATGAATATAAGACATAAAGTCCTCTCTGTTTGCCGTTAAATCACCATCTTAAATAGAAGTAGACAAGTGGCACAAAAGTCTCTATAAACATCAATAACAGGTCCTTTCTAAGAAGCTCTACCGACATCTCTGAACGGTCCTGCAAAGAATATTGTTTTGTTTAATGCCAAATCTACAAAAATCCAAAACAACATTCGGTGAGATTTTAATCAGCCCAGTATCTGACTGTAGGTGGTAAAAACAGCACATTGTTTCTAGACAAAACTCCACAGGCTTGTAACAGCATGGGGGTTTTGGCCCAACCATGGTAATGGTCTGGTCTGTACTTGGAAATATTGGCCTCTGGTTCACCTCTGTTTAGTATGTCATTCAGTTCAAACCAAAGTGAAAGTCTCATTTGCTGTTGCTCACTGCTTTATTTATCCAACTTATGGTCTTACTTAATTCTAACAATTTAGATAAACAACTGTTAAGTGCTCTTCTTTCGTAGTGTGTTTGGTAAAATTAAGGCTATTTACACATTTTTACAATCTTATCTATCTTATCTTAACGAGATGAAGGAAAGTACCTGAGCAAGTCTGGACAAGAACTGATAAGAAAAGTGCACCATTTTCTCATCTGTCTGATGTTTATGTGACATTACTTACCTTGAGAAAATATTTTGGAATCCAAAGTGAAAATATGACTTTGCAAAAACTGCCTCGTAGTATACTTTTCAAAATTTGAAAAATACCTTCTAGCGTGTAGAGACTCACCCAGTTCAAGGAGCCTCTTGGTGTACTCCAGGGCTCTCTCAATCTCCCCCTGTTGGTAGATGGCATAGCTGAGGTAGTCAAGCACTGTCACCATATCTAAAGTGGACTCCTCTCCTTGATCAAGCTGTTTTAGGGCCTGGGCCATCCACAGCTCTGTGTGGTAGTAATCGACATCAGAGTAGGCGATTTTCCCCAGCTCGTAACAGTCCTCCACTGTCATATGGCTCTTATGTTTGACTCCTAGTATGCAGAGGATACAAGAGGGAAACACTGACATAAAAGAAAACAGAACCACTTCATTTATGATGCCAATCACACAAAAACCAAGAAAAACCTTCTATCTCCACATGGTCCGCTATATACTGTGACTTTCAGGTCACTTAGTCTGTTAATTTTAATGCTTACTGAAAAAAAAGCCCTTACCTGGAAGGTCTCCTGTAGAGATAGTGTTGGCATCCAGTCTGTATGTGTCTTGTAACCGCAGGAGAGCTTTAGCAGCCCCAGTCTGATCCTCGTCTGTAGGGAAGTACTGTCTCTGGATGGTCAGGTTAGAAATAAATCCTGAGAGAAATGGACAGGAAAGGACCGAAAGGATGATTCTTTATTGGATACCTAACAACCAGACGTTGTGTGGTCAAGTGGACAAAATACTCTCTCCTAATTCGTGGTGTGACTTCGATTTTGAGTGAAAGAGTTATACTTACATTAAGCCAGATGAGGGGAAAATTAATGAATGAGGTTCTCGTTTACCTCAGTAACTGCTACTAAAATAGATCTAATATGAATGTGCAGCACAACATTAAAAAGCAAAGATACACAGCTTTCCCTGGATTAATACTATGTGTCCTTTAAAAGTCATTCACTTTAGCTTTATGCTTTGCTTTAATGCTAAACAAACAAACAAAAAACACCCCTGCACTCTGGAGACTGTTGCACTAATTAGTCAGCTCTGGGATCAGTAGATATTTATGCCTGGACCAGACCAGCGTCAGATAGTGTTGGGGATCATTCTCCGAAATTCATTGCAAAAGGTAAGCTCACTGCAGAAATAT